>NC_052944.1:17471460-17782710 GCF_013358895.1 Oreochromis aureus | reverse complement strand
ATGTGTGCTGTGCACTGAGGACCTCAGTGCACAGCACTTTAGTCTGTTCCAGACTAACCCCACAGCCCCCAAAACCCTACTGTTGCTGCTCTGGATCCATTTGGATGTGAGCTAGCCTCAGGCTGTGGACCTGGTGGAGGATATGAGACACACGAGTGCTGAAAATGGCTGAGTCTGCCTGTTCAACAGATGGCACGAGCCTTAGAGCCAGTCCTACCTCACATATTGGGCACTCTTTAAGAAAATTAACAGTAAAGACTCCTAGTAAACATGCATTTCTCTTAATAAATATAAAAGGTGTATTTCCTTATCTCTGTGCAGGTCTGTTCGGTCTGCTGTTGTGTGTTCACTCACTCATTGTTTAGTCTTTGGCCTTCTCTCTGTTGCTCTCTGTTGTTTTCTCCTTCACCTTGTTCCCCTTGCTCTTCAAATGCCTCCCGTTTAATTTGTGTAGCAAATTGGGCTCGGCAATAGCTCGAAGGGGGGAGGAGCGGGGGGACATAATTGTCCCCAGTGAGCCAAGGGGGGACAAAGTGCGAGAGAGGCAACAAACAATTTCTCTGTCTTTTACTGAGCAGTAATACAAACAGGACTCACTGGAGATGAGAGGACAGCCTGAAGCATTAAACAGCTCCACCTGCGCAGGGATGAAGTTAAAGCTAAAACTTTGGTGTGGGCACCAGAACTAAATAACTCGGGTCTCCTTTAACTCGATAGAGCTTTTGCTTCATGAGCCCAACACAGATATGAAGCAAAACCAAACCAGGTTTGGACTGGATCATGTCTCCACAAGGTGTGGGGCTTGATTTTGCTACTGGGCAACAGAAAAATCAAGTCAACCTGCAATATAACTTAGATTACAGAGAGGAAGAATTTGCCAGCGTCAAACTATTAGATAACGGTTCAATGCTGGTAAATCTGGCGTTCATGCAACAAAAATAATGTACAACACAATATAATATACAATACACAACTGAAATAGACAACAATATAGTGCTGTAATTGTAACAACATACTGTTGTAATAATGTTATAATCATATCGTAATATGCAACAGTTTCCTTATTTAAAGAAATGCTACACTGGCCTATGTAGCTTTACTGTATAATACTGCTGTTTTTTATCATATACAAAACTCAACTGTGATGACAAAGAGTGTTATTTTACTGTATTTTTAGAGCAATTGGCTTTATAATACGTAGCTTAATCATTAAACTGATTCAGCTACAGATGTGAAAATTGCGAAAGTAATTTACTGTATCTTTCTTTTCTCGATGAGCGCACATCACCGACATCAAAAACCTAGTTTAACAATCCCCAAGACAGCTCACTCTCTATTTACTTTAAGGCAAACATTATTGTATTTTATATATATATTCATTTAGTTTTATTTGTTCTTTTTAAATGTATTTTTAAGATTGTAGTGCAGTAAAAATCTGATAAGGGTGGCATAACAGATGTTTACTTTGATTGCACGTTTAATAACAGTATGTGGGAGTAGGTTATGGATAATAGGGATTGATTTGTGCATAACTGGAGCTTATTATATATCATTATTGTACAGTAGTATTCTTGCTAACTAGGCAGCTCAGCCTTTTTCTGTTGACAATACTTTGTTTGAAGAAAACACATTTTTGGGTCAACTTGAACGAAAGGTGGATTGTGAAATGTAAAAGTGAGGTCAGAGGTCAAATGTGACATGATTTTGGATGTAACTATATAAACATTTTATGAAAGTTTGATCTCATTTGATCTTGAAGAAGAGGTCAAAAGTTCAAAGTAACATCATTTTTAGAATCCCCACATATCACTCCATATTTGCTGATATGTTATGTACAGATTACTATTATTACTGTGACCTTCAGATCAGTCTATTAATGTTTATGAAGTGTGACATCATATTTTACATTTTTACACACTACTTTCTATGTGTTGACAATACACAGCACACTTGTACAATTCATAGGTTCTAAATTATCAGGGTTTTTGTTCATTTTCAGGCAATAGATCAATAGGTTGAGCTTGAAGTCGTTGGTGAATATGAGCCAAATTTTAATGGACGCCAGAATTCCTTCAGAACCTTTCAAACTGTCGTGTTTACAGACAGGTAGAAAGACAAGGCAACTGAACGCTACCACAAAAGCATAACCTCCCTGGTGGAGGTAAAAATCAGCTGGTCTTTCAGCTGCAAATTTGCTCAGCTACATCTGTAGAGAAACCCAACTCACACACTTTCTAGCCCATGCTGTGTTGGACCACGTCAAACCCTTGGCCTAATAGTGTTTTAATTGATTGCCCTCATTGCTGGTGGATGGCGTGGCGAGTCACAGCGAGCCAGCCCAATTCTCTATAACACGTCAAATGAGTATCGACAAGGCTCCGTCCTCTTTACGCATTAAGATGTTAACACCCAAACTTCATCTCGCTCACGCGCGCTTATTTACAGGCACGCGAGTATAGAGAAACATGCCCACCCAAGCGCTAACAACATCCACAGGCACCTTAATGTATGTGCAAACCTTTGGAGCCTGCAATCAAAGGTGAACCACATGGGAGGAAAACAGCACATCATCTATTGATGTGGTGCTTCTTCTGAGCTGCAGCAGTGTGAAAAAAGCAAGCCATGGTAGAGTTGATGTTTGGAGGGGGGGGGGCGGCTAAGGGCAGAATTAAATACAACAACATCTAAAGGCAGCCACGTTTCCATGCTAGCAGATTTGCATTCTGTCCTTTCCCCATAAGTTAACTAAATGCAGAAGCAAGTTATGACCCAGCAGTATCTACTGCTCTGTGACAGCAGAGGAGAGTATAAGTGTCATCTGTTTAGTAGTAATGCAGCAACAGAATGCGAAAAAATTAGAAGCATGCCTGCTGGGATGGACGAGCTATACCAAATTATGCACACGCGCAAAGACACACTGTCATTCCTGTGAGCGTTACAGTGTTGTGAATAAAGCCGCAGCAGCAGCGGCGATGCACACAGATAAATGGAGAAGTTCTAATGCATACGCCCGCCCCACATACCAGCTAAAAAGCTTCACCTTGTTAGGAGTCCAAAAGCTAATGATACTCAATTCCCCAGATGACGTTAGGATGTAATATGTGTTTTATGCATGCCTGGCCTAATATGAATTATTGTAAAATAGTATTGTATTTGCATATAAGCTTGCGGGCTGTACTGAAATTAGCATTTTTACAACAGCTCAAATTAAATCCGTCTGCTTAATTTGCCTACATGCTAATTTGATTTAAATTGAGTCTATTCCGTTCGCTTTTACGCTCGTACCCACAGAAGCGGGCGCGCACGCACACACGTGAATGCACAGTATGTACTCTTTAAGAGCTGCAGCCTACACGCCGCGGTGCACACGCTGAATTAGGCACACAAATAAGCGCGCGCCGAGGTTACATGTTTGTGTAGCCGCACGAAATGACATCAAAGCAAGAGGAGAACCGTACTCTCAGAGGGGGTTTTGATCCAACTTTAAATCACTGTAATTCCTCAAGTCTACCACCTCGTTCATCATTCTGCCGGACGCTGCTCATGTGGAAATCTCATTGTTGGCTCCACTCGTTCATTTCAAAACGTATCTTAGCGCAGTACATCCTTAAAAACCAGCGTCGATATCTACAAGGGGAGAGCATGCATCATGTTCACACTTCAAATAAATGCGGTGAGAACACCTTCGGCTTAGAGTGCCAGCATTTAATTACCATCTAGTTGTTTGGATGAAGACCTTGTGACAAGGCTGGGAATCTGAGATAAAACAATGTTATCGGTGCAATGCAAGATGCCTCTCGCTTGCAGGTTGAACTGAACGAGTAAGAAGTCATTATCATTTTCTTTGGCTGTAAAGGCCTGTACCAACTCCTTGTCAACAATGTGCTGTGCAATTATGTGTAAAGGTTGTATCAGGCCCATTATTAACTCCATGGATGCCGATTTCTCCGGCAGCTTTGCCCAAGTGTATTATTTAAGGCCATTAGCCTCATCTATGGATCGCAGTCATTTCGCCTCGCACTTAGACCACAGAATCGCACAAAAGCCAAGCAATTTTCATCAGACCCCTGACCCTCCCACTCTCAAGAAAAGCAGATAATCACATACAATATGGAGATGTTGTACAGGCTCCGATGAAGGTAATTAAAGGCTAGCCCCCACGGTTAGTAACGCCACATCTGAGTGCACTTATTTCTTCAAGAAATAACCGACTAAAAAGTGGTGGTGCAAATTAAGCATGCTGTACCATTCACATCTCAGAGTGGGAATATTGACAGAACAAAAGCACCTTAATCCAAATTGTAAATCCATTGGAGTGGCAATCAACAAACTCCACAAATCCCTTTTTCTAATTCCATAGATTTGAATGTCATACTGTGAAATGGTATGGATTTCAGTCAACCTGGCGCCTCCTTATCTGTGCGTTGAGCATTTATGGTGTCAGCAAAACAATAGAGGGCCACGTTAACACGGTGTGTCATGCTAGGTTTTTTTTTTGTTTTGATTCTTACACAATTGCTCTCCCTTTCTCTCCCTCATGCACACACACTCTCATTGAAAGGGTACCTCGTAGCACGTCTTTGAAGCTGGGATCAGCCGGTGAGACGAACACAATGCCAGCTGTTCTGCATCTGCCGGGCTTACGCTTGGCACGATTTGGGCTTTGCTGGCGCACGTACTAAAATCTGATCACCCTTCACACACTGTGCCAGTGAACTGTATAACAATGCAGGTGTTTCATGACATTGCCACAGTGACAGTGCAATTAATGGATTGATGCCGTAGCTGCGGCGATGGGATTACTCGGCTAGTCAGGTCTGAAATACACGAGCGCTCACAGACCAGATGATGTTTTACTGCAGTGTGCAGGTGAAGGGGAGGGAACAAAACCTCTATGTGTGCACAGCAATCTTACTAAAGATGTTTTTATACTCACAGTACAGAAATTCATACTCAAGTCTTTTAAGTAGAAAAGAGAAGTGAAAATGGTTCCATGTGGATTTGAGTCATAATGTTCCCAAAACATGCTGGAGTTTGTCTGCTTCCCATATGCTACCTGATTTATCTCCCAACTTTAGATTGACTTGTTAATAGAGAGAGATGTCCTTTATGTGGTCATCTGAGCACACAGCTCTGCCCCCAACCACAGGCTGTTCAAATCTTTTGTTTGCAAGAGGCTGTTGATAAGATGAAAGTTAAAGAGCTGGAACAGGACGCTAAAACAGCTGCTTGAACTGAGGGGGTGGCACGAAGGTTATAATACTGAGACTTATTTTAATGTTAGTCTTGAAGTTACAATAAATAGGCTTCAAAAATGAAAATAAAAAGAACTTAATGACGTGAAATAATCAACAGTGCATATTTTGTCCTCCCTTCACTCCTAACCGGTCAATTCAATTTTAGTGATAAAGCGCCAAGGCGTTTTATATTGTAAGGTAGACCCAACAATAATACATACAGAGAAAAAAAGCATCACTCATATGACCCCCTATGAGCAAGCACTTTGGCGACAGTGGGAAGGAAAAACTCCCTTTTAACAGGAAGAAACCAGCCATCTGCTGCGACCGGTTGGGGTGAGAGAAGGAAGACAGGATGAAGGACATGCTGTGGAAGAGAGACAGAGGTTAATAACAGATATGATTCAATGCAGAGAGGTCTGTTAACACATGTTGAGTGAGAAAGATGAAAAGGAAATACTCAATGCATCATGGGAATCCACCAGCAGCCTACACCAATTGCAGCATAACTAAGGGAGGATTCAGGGTCACCTGATCCAGCCCTCACAATATGCTTTAGCAAAAAGGAAAGTTTTAAGCCTAATCTTAAACCTTCTTATCTTAAGATTGGCTGCCCCTCCCTGACCTTGGTTCTGCCAGAGGTTTCTTCCTGTTAAAAGGGAGTTTTTCCTTCCCACTGTCGCAAAGTGCCTGATCATAAAGGTTTGTCTGATTGTTAGAGTTTTTCTATATTATTGAAGGGTTACAATATAAAGCACTTTAAGGTGACTGTTGTTGTGATGTGGTGCTGTATATATAAAATAAGATGGAATTGAATATTGTGCACTTAAAAAAAATTGCTAAGCTAAAATAGACCGGACTTTTGGTCAACTTTATCATCAGTGATGAAGTTTTGGTGAAAAGGTTTCCTAAGACCTGGGATCTCCACATGATTGTGGTTTATGTGCTGTCAAAAATTGGCATACCTGTTCTGAACTTTTTAAATTTACCCCTTATAAGACTCAATTTTATAATGATTAAAACTTATTAAAAACAAAACTAGAAGCAAACTTTGTCAAACAATGACAACTAAACGGAAATTAACTACCCTGGAAAAATGAACTGAAACTAAAGCGAACTGAACAAACAACAAAACCTCAAAAGAAATTAAAAAAATAAATAAAAAAGGCAACTAATTAGAAAACACAAAACTATAATAATTCTGGGGTGCACCAAAGCCCAGTGTGAGATCATTATTTTTGAACTTTGAGTCATGCAAAACTCCAAGAATAAAAAAATCATGAAGCTGGAAATGAGCACTTTTCTGGATACATGTTTACTTAATGCCGTACATTTGGCTAAACGGTTGCTTCGTCTGCTCCACATTCATGGCTTGTTCATCAATTTTGCACTAGCAAATCAGGCCAGTGATGATAATTTGATGATTACCAACACTTTGCGATTTGCATAAATAAAAGTATGCACCATTCACAACCAAACACGTCCAAAAGCTTGTGTTTAATTTGTACTTTATAAGCAGTACATAGAAATAGGTGGTGTACAGTATGACTGTGCTGCAGGGACAGGATTTACATGTCATTCAGTAAATTGTTGAAAATATCTCTGAAGATAAAATCTGCACTTTTGTTTAGTTGCTCACTTAATTCGCAAGCGGTAGTAACAGCGGATAGATCTGCATATTTGATTTGGCACAGCTTTTATACTGGATGCCCTTCCTGACCCAACCATCCCATTTATCCAGGCTTGGAATGAGCACTAGGAGTACACTAGCTTGTGAGCTCCTGAGGCTGGGCCTATCCTCCTGGCCTTTAATTGGGGATCTTTTGTTTGTTTGTGCGACTGTGTTAACCACTACACGTAAAAAATGGAAATAAATGTTGCTAAATTCATTAATTTGTTTGTTGAAACACTCCCATCGCTGATTTGTGATGGAAACAATCACTTTTGAATTCCCCACTTCAGAACCGTGTGTGGTTTGCGCGCATGTGTCCTCACGGGGGGGGGGTAACACCCGGCCCTAGGCTGGCGCTTTGGTCTCACACCGGGGGGTCCTGAGAGTGCGACACGTTGCACTGATCTCAGTGCAGCACATTCGTGTGCCTCGGGGGTGTGTTGGGATTCTGCAGTGGGGTTAATGGTCTAAACCATTCATCTCCATGAAGCGCCTCCGGGCGATCTCTCAGTCCTAGCCAAAAAGCTTACATCCCAACCTTCTTACCTACAGCACTCGCCAAAGCGTGATGCAGATTGGGAAATCTTTATGCCCCGAGCTCCTCCTGTCACAGCTGATTTACATTCGGCGCTGTGATGGAGTGAGTGCTCAAAGTCCGTCTTAGGAGAGCCATCTTTCTCACCTAATACCCTCTCACACACACTACATCTGTCAGTCTTTCCCGTCACTCCGCCCTCTCTCTTGTTTGCGCGCTCGCTCGCTCATTAACTCACTCTCGCGCACACCGGCTCACACACCCTGCGCCTTACACACTCTCTCTCTCTCTCTCTCCCTCTTTGGCTTCTCTGCAGCGGCAAATGAGTCATGCCATTTGAGGAGCTGAGATTTATTGTGACACACTGCTTTAGTGTGGTTTATTAGTTATGGCAAATGAGAGTGAAAGCCTCCATTGAGAGGTGAAAATGCTCTCACGCCACAGCCAGACCCATAGGCTTTTCAAGTTGAGCCTGAGCCAAGCTCTTGTTTCTAATGGTGGAGCACTCTAAGTGCCCATCACATCATATGTATTCACACACAGACACACACACACACACACACACACACACACACACACACACACACACAATTACAGACGGGTCCCTGGACATTTATGCAGTGTTTAGACAGCATTCATCATAACATCCATAACCAGTCTGTTTCCCTTTAGTTTTAATACTCCCCTGGTGCCATCTTTCATGTCATTCATCACCCTCTCATCAGCTAATTAATTACCCCAATCACCCCCATCACTTGAGTCATGATGAAGGATATTTCAAGTTAAGTGCAGATAATTAATGTACAACAAAGAGGCTGGAATGACCGTGGAATCCTGAGTCAAAAGGCGGGACCTTGTTAGCTTTTACAAGCCCCATTAAGGTAAACAAGCAGTCCGGAATATTTCATCAAAACATGGTGGACTGCTTTAGTCCTCCTAAATTCAACCTCATTCGCTCCTTCCTTAAACAGTCATCCCTGCACTTTTATCTCTTCCCTCCGTCTTGATAGTCGGTACAAGACGGCACAGAGTGTGCTCTGTGATGTCAGGATTTGTGCCTACATGGATTTCTTTAAGTACACTTTCCAAATAAGATTTTCCCGCTCTCCTACTCGTGCCTCTAGGAGCGCAGAAAAATACACGATCCCCTTACACCCCTTCACCTTTCTCCCCGCCACGGCCGGGGTGGGATCTGTTGTCGCCTTTCATTAAATGGCACAATTTAATTGCGTGTGCTTTCCCTCTCAATGCTGGGATTCAAGGAGAAACATTCAAGAACAAGAGGCTTTAGTTTTGCCATCAAATCCTTATTTGTGTATCTGGATGGTTGCGAGGCGAATGAGAACACCGATATGAGACGGTAATGAGTTAGCAGGTAGCAAAGTGCCACAGAATGACCCAGTTGAATAGAAAATTTAAGAGAGTTTTGCATGAAAAGACAGAAATTAAATACTGAAAAGAATTAAATTATCCCTATTTTTGTAGCTACTGTAATGTTTTGCACATACTATGAAGGTTTGCATCTGGCTATGTGAATAGTCTTATAGTAAATATATTCAGTTGAATGAAAACACTCCCTGGGGTTTGGTCCCTGTTGGCCAAGATTGATTTTTTTTTTTCTTCAGTGAGATTTTTTGGTCTTTCGGGATTTTATTTAGCTAATTTAGTGGTTTGTCTCTTTGAGTATTCAAATTGGTAAATAATTAATATGGAAAGCCCAAACGCTAAATAGCACAGCATGGTGGTTTTGCTACATTGAGTGAGATATCAGAGTTGTACACAGACATAGGGGGAGATTGTCATGACTACGACTTGAGGCAGGCATTGTCTGTCTGTAAAACAAAGCAAGTGCCTTAATCCTCCACCCGTCCATCCTGTATATACTGTAGTTACAGATAATGTTTCTTGATCATTTAATAGCATCTGTTACCCTCACCTGTTTGTTCATTTTGAGGCTGCAAGGTGGTCTTCCTGTGATTGCTTCATTTGAATCCATTGGCTCATCTGTTTTGTCTGTTTTAAAGTGAAAATAATCCCTAACAGGTGTAATCTTTGTGCAAACAGTGTGCAGGGAATGGTAGTTTGTTGGCTCGGAAGCACCCATTCCTAAAGCATAAGATGCTGAACGTAGCTGCTGTGCAGGGTTGAATTACACATATTCACTGTCTCTGTGGCATACATGTATATAAAAGAAGCATGTTCTCCACACATGCATGCTAGACACCTAATGGAAGCAAGAGATGGGCAGTACTTGTGGTGCATTGTAGATCAGATGGTGTGCAAAATCCATGCTGACCCATGCCTGCCACAACAATGTGCTGCTTGTACATTGTGCTAATGTCAAAATACCATGGATGCTGAGAGATTACAAGTTGGGCGACAGAAAATAAAGCTACGGGAGAGAAAAGAGCTTAGTTGACGATTAACTAAAAGAATGGGTGGATTGACTTTCAAAGGCATTTGAACCAGATGAGGTGATAGGACTGAAGTGAAGGGGAGGCTAATACAAGTTACAGGGATTTCTTTTATATTTCTTCACTGCTTAGTGAGTTTTTTTTCCTTTACAAAGCTCAGAGATAATTTTCAAAAAGTAATCCTGGAGCCTACAACTCTAATCCCGCCGATATGATTAGGTTCTCGGCATCTTATGAAATGATCTCGACTCTTTTTTTTTTCTTTTTTTTTATAAGGATCTGAAATTTGGTAATGAAAGTCAAAGGTAAACAGATTAAAGATATTGCAGTTGGGATTGAATGTCACATTTTGATCTTATTTCAAGTCTCTTGTCATACACAATGAAAAGCAAAGAAAAAAAAAGTTGACTTTTATCTAGAAAGTACGCGCCACTGCATTTAACTTCCAGCCAACTTCCATCGGGGCTCAGAGTCAACACTGTGTGAACCAAGAGAGTTTTTATTTACAGCATTTGCACAAAGAGAAGCACTTTGGCTCGCGGTCCTCTCGGCTTGTCGCGGCATTATAGCGGACAGACGCTGAAGCATTACAGGAAAAAGATAAGAGTACTGCAGGTTTATAATGTGTGCTGGGTGAGGGGGGGGAAGAGTGCTCTGAAAATGCAGCCTTACGCCAAAATAATAATCCATGGCAACACGCAGTAAGGCAGTAAATAGTGAAAATAACCAAGGTCCAGGCGACTTTGTAGTAATCAGTAGGCTGTGTAGTGGCTGAAGTGATTCGGGGGGATGGAGACGGAGAGTTACAATAATAGCAAACAAAAAAAAAAAAAGCAAAACCAAACCACGGGAGGGTATTCTTATCTCAGATGACTGCTATCTCATAGAAGACAGCCACTTTTGTTTTGCCGCGGCTCATTGTGCGGCGTCTTTGAAATCCACGAGGGCCTGTTACACAGCATTCATTTTGTCTCATCACTCACACAAAAGCCTTGACTGACAATATTTGAGATAGTTTGTTTCAGGTACAATGAGAGTAATTATTCAGGCTGCACTGAGAAAACAGAGAGTACCAGCAGAAAGTAAGCAACATTACTGGCAATGAGACAATATGGCAACAAATTACTAGTAAGAGCTGCACAAATAATGACACGGGGCTGGGGATTGCTAAAAAAAAGAAAAAAAGAAATGCAGTCAGCATGCCGCTCTTGTGGCTTTCTGAGCTTTGCGAGGTTATGATAAAGTTAGAGGCTCCAATAAACATAAACGGAGCCTCGTCTTTGGTCAAGGTTGCTTGAGGTAACAAGATTAGACCAAAAAGAAAAACGCATGGGTCAAATTATGAGCACAAAACCAAAAAAAGCATCCAAGGTGTCTGTGTGTGCCCAGAAAAAACAAAAAATCAGGTCCTGATTTTTCCCTAAAGTATCCATGTGCAGTGGAGCTGGTGCTCATCACTGGAAGAAGCTGTAGCGTGTGCCCTGGGTCAGCCATGCAGAGAAGCACTTTCTTGTTTACTGCCACCCTACTACTGTTCCCAGCTGCCTTTTTTTAATCCAATAAAGGGCTTCTCAAAAGGCAGATCTATCCATCGAGTCACTGCTCTACATCTGTACAAGATCTGGAAATATTGATTAGGTGATAATTAAATTGTCCACCCCAGCTTGATATGGATTAATAATTGTCCACTAATGCCCTCCTGACATTTCACTGCATTGACTCGATACTGTTTACAGGGGTGCCGTCGATAATTTTGATGATTAGTATTCCTCGTTTTGTCCCTAATGAGACCAATCAGAGCTGGCTCGACTTTTTGCCTAAGACTCAGAGAGAGGAGTGAAAGCGACTGAGAAGGGAGGATAGATTTTCTCTTAGGACCCATTACTCAGTGCTTTGGGTCCTTATCACAGATATATCCCCTTGCTTTACAGGAACATTTCTTGTCTTACAAACCCGATTCCTGACGAGTAATCAGCGCATCGCCGATCTAAATATAAACTGTCATTCTGCGTTGATCCAAATCACGTAAAGAGGACATCTTTGGACAAACAACAGCACCAGTAGGAGTACTATAAATACTGAGATGAGAAGGTGGTATGGGCCGCGTGCCACATCGCTGCTTCGACTTCCTCGCTGCCATCTGTGAGTGTTCCTCCTCTGGCATTCTCACAAAGGCCTTTTGTGGATTTTTTTTCCCCCCTTTGTCCCTGTTTGCTAGGTTTAATTAGGTTATTTACTTGAGCCTCACCTCCCAGTGTTTCATTATAGTGGGCATTGCAGATAGGGCTTCACACAGGGCAGGGCCAGATAAAAACTTAGGACAAAAGATGATAAATGTCGCGAGCGGGGACCGGAATGCAATCTGGCCGCCACGATGCAGAGATGCTCTAATGGCTTCCCAGCAAGGAAGGGGGAAGGCACTGTCGAGATGGCAACGTGATAAATGGCGCTGGGATGGCAGTAAGGACTGTAGGCAAGACAAAGAAAAAGAAAAGAGTCATGGAAGTGGCGGGAAAAAAACAAAACAAAGCAAAAAAACAAAAACAAAGATGGACCACAAAATGGATCTAATTAATCTGGACTTCGAACCCCCCCTTACTGACAAATCCAGTGCAGAGGAAGAAGAGGAAGTGAAATTGTTTTTAGGGATGTGTTCACCCTCCACCTCCAGCCACCTTCCCTCCTTTTTCCTTTCCATTCTACTTTCCACCCAGGTTGGAAAGGCAAAGGGACGTATGGCTTCTGACAATGCTGCCGCACCTGTGGAATGATTAATGGCGGCACACTCGCCTTACATACTGCAGAGTGAAAATATCCATTCCAAAAACACAAGGAGAACTCTGCTATAAACATAATTCTTCTGCTATTTACCGGTACATTACACAAACGTAGGTTTTAGGCCTCCTTTAAAGGCAAACAACATTCATCGCAGACCTGTTTTTCTTTTTTTTCCCTCCTTATAATGCTGCATTTTCTCTACTGTATTAACTTTCCGGATGGTTTCTCACTGGTGAATACACTACATTACATCGGATTCGTTTATTCTTAAAGCCATCTATACTAATGTATGATGATTACTATAAAAATGGATGGGGGGGGAAAAGTGAGCATGAGAGAGGACTGGAAGGAAAAAGCCTCTCATACAGGGATGAATGAGTGGATAAAACTGCATTAGCGCTGATATCTCATTCAATGAGATGCGTGCTGAAGTGATGTCAGTACTTTTTAGATACACAAGTGTTAAGGGAGACTCATTTACAAGCCACATCCGAGTTTTATTCATATGCAGAAAGCTGCGCTAGTCCCGACAATTTATGGATGCAGTTTGCAACTTTGACTATTAATTGCAGATACTTTACATCCTTATGCGATCTTACACTTGAATCGTATCCGTGCGACGCGTTGGATAACTCCCGTTTCACGCCATTATAAAGGACACTTGTTTGACGTGACCCACTACCTCCCCATCAGTTCAGTCCTCCTCGCTTTGACGAGTCTCACACTTTAAACCCTCAAGTGCACTAGATTTCCTGGAGTATTCACGATGTTCACGCCAAGTCAATTTGTAGGCTTACTATTTATCCTTTAATCAATGCGAGAAGACAAATGAAGTCATTACTTACCGGGGATCATAGTACCTCGTGGCATTTTGTGACGATGCCACCGGCTTTTAACTTTATCTTTCGCTCCTTGGCGGTTTCACTGCTCCACAATAAAATAACTCCAGTCGATATCCACTTGCGCTTTTAGAATGATTCAGATAAGAGTGAAAAACAAATTAATAGCAGATTTGAAACTTGGATAAAACTTCTTCCACAATGGAATCTGGCAGCAACGGCCGAAGCACATTTCGATCCTGGTATTCAAACATTATTTATCACATTTGAATATATTTAAAGTTCCAGATATGAACTTTTATGGCAAAAAATCCTCAGTGTGGAGGATACAAGTATAACAAATGTCTTTAGTTTGATTCAAGTCAGGCAACACACTTGGCCTGGTCATAGTTTCTACTTTTTTCCCCTCTTTAGAAACTCATAATTTTTGGCAGTCTGTTTCGGATCATTATCATGCTGGAATATTCCTTTTCTGCCAGGCTTTGGGAAACTTGAATCATCTTGTCAGGCATTACCTTGGTGTGTTCACTGGGATTTGTGCTGTTGTCTTTTGGTGTTAACCCCCAACACCTTTTTTTGCACTCATGCAACCTCATTGCCAGGGGAGCCTCCAGAATTTTTGCCTAGGGGTGGCCATATGGGGGCTACTAGAAATATTAGGGCGACACACCAAAAACAAAATTTGCAGTTTTATTATGCTGTTGTCAGAAATAGGTAAAAAGAGAGAAAATTTGAGCGGTGGCCAGTGCCCCCCCTTGGTTGTGCCCCTGCTCATCGCATCACACTTCCACTGTTGGGATTATGTATTCGCTGTGGTAGTCCTGGCTAACGTTCATGCCAGATACACTGGGCCTCATCTGAGCCGAACAAACTCATCTTGGCATCGTCCGATCAAAGAATGTTCCCACAATATTCATCAGGGCTCTTTTTAATGATCTTTATCGAAGTTAGTCTTGCAGTTTTGTGCCAAAGAATAAGTTTTTTTTTTCAGTTTGTTTGTTTTCTTATGCACAGTCTGAGCTTTCACAGAAGCCCTGGCTTCGTTTGATAACCCTTGTGACGAGTTGGAGGCACTTGCCCATCTGTTTTTCAGAAAAAGATTGTCCAAGTAGGGCACAGTCCGTGGCATCATTTTAGGGGCATGGCCTCCTGATTACTGTCTCAGTCCTGTTTCTACTGATTTTAAGGTGGTACTTTTCCATCCTTGCAAAAAAATGTTTTTTTGCTTTAATGTCTGCTGCTATTATACAAATAGACAGAGGGTACAAGGAAGTACTCTAATTGTTAACTTAGAACAGGGGTGTAAACACTTCAGCTGTATTGTGAAAAATACACAAGTATGCACTTATGTTTGGATGCACAAATAAACGTGGTCTGCACAGTATTTCTATTCACACACTTATGTACATACACTTAAAGCACAAATTAAAAAAAACTCCCACATTTACTCGCCTAGTGGACTAAAGCCCATTACTGCCAGCAAACATTTGCACTTGAGGGTGGCGCCTTTGTGTACTCTCTCACTCTGTCAACTGAAGCTCAGTTTAGCGAAGGGTGAAAAGGACTAAGAAGGGAAGGGTAACCAACTCCATCCGTCCAGAGGCCACATCTCCGGCCCCCAACAGTCTCGTGCCCTGCGGAGGCTTCAGATCATCAGAAATCGACTCCAGATTTTTCATATGCCTTTACCGCAGAATATTCCATTAAATCAAAACAAATATGAAAGGCTATAATATAGGCAAAGTCAGAAAAAGCTTTTTTGTTTTATATTTCAAGCAAATAACTGTTTTTTACTGTTCTTTTATATTGTTTGTCTTCATTCTTTCATTTTAAAAAAGTGATTGGTTGTGTAATTTCATCACTTTGATCGTGTTCATTTTAACCAACTTTAAAGTGATGCAAATATTTCCAAGGTTAAAGCAATTATTTGGGGGGTAATCGCAACATGCAAGCAGTTCAATGGAAACCTGAGACTAGTTTCAAAGTTTGGAAAAAAATAAAAGCAAAACATTATGGAAGCAGAAGTGCGATGTTGCGGCACGTTGCACAGATATGTGTGGCAGCAGGCTTATGATTATGATAAATACAAATACTCTAAAAGCAGAGACTCTAGTAGCGCACAGACAGTGTAAACAGACACATGGACACACATACTCTTTACACCTCCCCATGAATCATCGCCACTTCCACACGCGCACACATCAAGGAAGAGTCTTTCCAAAATGATCTGAAGCACTTAATTTTACTGGATTATTTTAATTACGCCCCCTGAGGGTTGGTGTTTTTTTGCTCCTGGGGTGACATTGCACTGTTTGCTTCCAAGTCAAAAACCCCCATTCGCCAGACTGACCCTGATACCACCCGCCCTCATTTGTTTCCCATCTGTAGCTCTTCAAAGACTTTGCCACACACACACACACAGACACACACACGCACTCATACAAGCTCAACTGTTTTCTTCAGGGGTTCGCAATTAAGAATTCAAAGACTTCATCTTAGATTTACTGCATGCAGTTTAGTTGGCGACATATTAATAATGTGTAGCTGACAGAAACAATCCACTAAGACACAGCTAATGTGTTATCCTGCTATCGGGTATGTTGCTAAGTTAATGTAAGGCAAACTAATTACAAATGATGATTCTTTTGGACAATGCCGTGGCATTTTCATATATACGTATATGAAATGAAATGCAGCAGATCAGATACAAAACTTTGACCTCAGATAATAAGAGTAATTAGTAACGTATGTCTTTATGAAAAATGAGCCAAAATGAGCTAGTTGTACTATAAACCTCACTCAGTAAATTAAGCTATTATAAGATTTCAGAAAATTATGTTTTATTACGTGTTTGATTCTAAAATTCACAGGTAAAAGCGCAAGATTTCCAAATCTCGTTTGAACCCTGAAATGCACGTCAGAACTCATTTCCATCGACATAATAATAGTTTCCTTACATTTTCAACGGGTATCAGTACCAAAAAGCTGGCACTGGTGTGATGGCCCCAAAGTTGGAACAGCTGCTGTTATTGGTCTTTTGTGGTGCTACCAAAAGGAATTCAGCAAGGATTTTATTAGCTGGGATTTTATTCTTCCATTTTTGGAAGAAACATGTAAACTGGTTCTGCACTGAGGTTAACTGGGCACTAACCAGTGCTGGCTTCTGTGGCACTGTTCTGTTGGTGAGATCTTCTCATAGGGTCCAAAACTTCTAGACATCCCAAGTCATCTGGCTCTGGTTTATTGGAGGTTTTCTTAAGTTACATAAGCACGAAACACAGCAATGCTTTGAGTTTCCACTCTGCTCACATATGGAAGAAAACATGACATGTCATAATTGACATGTCATTACATTCCTGGTCACTAACAGCTATGCCACTGGATTCTGACAGATCATACTCACTGCTGGCTTCATAAAGGAAAAGGTGATTTTCATCTCAGTACCCTTCCACTTACTACCATTTTTCTTCCTCTCTTTTATATGCAGTACTATTCCTTCACTGCTGCATAAAATTAGTGGCCTATGAAAGGTCACTTTGGTCCTTGAGTGACTGTTTGTGGTACCTCCCCTTTATATCCTTTGTCCCAGTCATAGGATTTTGGTGTGAGGATAGCCATTAATACAGCTGGTTGCAGAGAACAGTACTCAGACGAGCTCATTATGGATTTTTTTTCTTCTTATTGTTCTTTTTTTGTGTGTTATTTTTTAAGAATTTGTATTTTATTTTAATGAGAATGTGAAGACTAGCAGAATGTGATGGTTGGGTGTACAGAGGATGTGGAGAAACCAGGATAAAAGGTCTGTTTATTTTCCTAAAAAGCTTGGTATTAGTATAACCTGGTTTGCTGAACTTAGGAGCATTTGCAGGATAGCTGAGCTGCTGAAAGGAAGCCAGTTGTCATCATGCAGGATTGCTGGAGCATGAGCTAGTTTGCCTGTAAGCGCCTGAGAAAACACAGTGCAGGGAATGTGTCACTTCTTATGGCCCGGCAACTGGCATCCATCGGAAATGGCTTGGCACTGCTTATCCATAAAATTAGAGTCTGTTTAAATATACAATGTCGAATCCGTGGAATTATTTGCTACATAATCCATCTCTGCTCCTACGGAGACAAATATGAGGCAAGCTTTTCCGCTCTGTGGTTGAGGGCAAGACAATTATGTGAAGTTTATGCTTTAAAGAAATAGGGCAGGCCCAAGAATAGTGAAATACTCCCTCGATTAGAGCCGGCTGAACATGGTAGTTATTTGATTTCCTATACACAATACATATATATATCTCTTTCCTATTTCCTATATATTGATTTCCTATACACAATATAGGAAACAATATAACATACACAATGAACACAAAGGAATCGAATAATATATTAGTATTTGTTTCCTTCCTAATTTCCTAATTTTCACATTTGTCACATGTACATGTTTCAGATCACAAATTTTAATATTAGACAAAATACAAGATGCAGTTTTCTTTTTATAAGGGAAAAAAGTCGTCTAATCTACTTGGCCTTATGTGCAAAAACTAATTGCCCCTAAACCTAATAACAGGTCGTGCCACAGTTGGCAGCATGAACTCCAATCAGCCATTTGTAATAACTGGAAATGAGTCTTTCACATTGCTATTGAGGAATTTTGGCCACTTTTCTTTGTAGAATTGTTTTAATTCAGCCACATTGGAGAGTTTTCGATATATTCGGCCTTTTAAGATCATGCCAAAGCATCTCAATCAGATTTGAGTCCAGACTGACGAGACCACTCCAAAACCATCATTTTGGGGGTTTTTGGGCCATTCAGATGTGGATGTGTGTATTTTGGATCATTGCCCTCCTGCACAACCCAACTGCGCTTGATCTTCAAGGCATGAAATAGTGGCTGGGCATTCTCTTTAAGGATTTTCTGGCAAAGAGCAGAATTCTTGGTTCTGTCAATTACAGCAAGTCTTCCAGGTCCCAAAGCAGCAAAGTAGCCCCAGACCGTCACACTACCACCGCCATGTTTGTTGTTTTTATGCTGTGTTAGTTTTATGCCAGCTTTATGAGCTTTTTCGAAGCCTTCGAAAAAGCTCAACTTTTGTCTCGTCAGTCCACAGAATATTTTTTCCCAAAGGTCTTGGGGATCATCAAGATGTTCTTTTTGGTCAGCAGTGGTTTTTGTCCTTGGAAATCTCCCACGGAGGCCATTTTTGTCCAGTTTCTTTCTTATGGTTGAATCATAAACTCTGACCATAGCTGAGACAAGTAAGACCTGCAGTTCTTTAGCTGTTGTTCTGATTTCTTTGTAACCTTCTGGATGATTCGTCGAGTAAATTTGGCCACTCCTGGAAAGGTTCCCCACTGTTCCAAGTTGTGGTGTAGTGGCTGTCACAGTTATTCACTGGAGTCCCGAAGCTGTGGCAATGGCTTTGTAACAGTTTCCTGGCTGATAGATGCCAGTGACTTTGTTTCTCATCTGTTTCTTTAGATCTGAGCATGACGCATTGCTTTGTGAGATCTTCTAACCTAGTTCACTTTGTCAGACAGATTTTATTTAAGTGATTTGGCAGTAATCAGTGTAAGGCTAGTGAACTAGAACTCAGTCCTGGTAGCCTTTTCCCTCAACAAATGAAATCATCATTTAAAATCTTTTATCTTTGTGTTATTATTACAATTATTATTATTATTTATGTATTAGAAGAATCACACACATCATTATATTGACAATAATCTGACACGGTCAATGACTGTTTATCATTTTTGCCATTTTTTTTTTCTTTTTACATCTTTTCAAGTCTGTGCAGCCTCAGCATGATAACTACTGGCCATTTTGCTGCAGCACTGCCATTTAATGAATCGTTCCATTGCCTAGTGGATAACAGAATGAACGAATGGCTTTCTGTGTTAGTGCCTGCCACTGCCTATCCTATCAGATAATTAACTTTTTGCAAATAGACTGCACTGACTACCAAACAGAGTAAGCCTGCACAATTAGAATTGCTTATCTATGTTCTTTCTTTTCTTTTTTTTCCTCCCCCCCCCCTCCCCTCAGACGTTAGAGGGAAAAACAAACAAGACAAACAAATCCAAATTTCATACTTCTTGCTCGACTGTTTTCTCCTCAAATGGTCACACACCAATTGGCCCCAGATTTGTGTATCCATGCACAAATGAACAAATAATGAATGAGCAGGGATGAAAATGAAGTCTTATTGAAAGTGAACCCTCTGTATTATTATTATTTTTTATATTTTTTTTGCAGTGGCGTTTGACAACCTCAGCCCAGATGTTCAGAATTTCCAACAGGGGAGCTGAGTGTTTTCCATCCCCCCCACCTCCCACTTCTTCTTTAGCCTTCATATTTATTTATTTTTCTCACAGGCGGACGGTTTCGCACCAACAGTGGTGCAATTCAATATTTATATGTTTCCTTCTGTTTGGTTTCCACCGCAAAGGGAGGTGGGCATTCCTGCGTCTGATTTGCCTCGGCGGCGATCCGGTCCCAGCTTTTAGAGCGTCGGGGGCCGTTTGAACAAAGCCATCTGTTTGAGTGGGCCGTTTTATTAAGTGACAAACTGGATCCCTCTGCCTCGCTAATGCGCCCCTCGGGAGACGGCGGTAGCTTGTTTTCGGGTGCGTGTCTGGTAGAAAGATAAGCACGGGAAGAGAGGGAGAGCGAGAGAGACGGAGTTTTCCTCTGCAAATGTCGCGATACGCCGCAGAAGAGGCGTGCATAACCCATGCGGTTCCCTCTCTCCAGAACTGAGAGGTTTTTGCCTTTATGAATCCACGATGATAATTGAACGGGGACCCCTTCGGCTTCCATCTCATCCAAACTTGCCTCTCTTCAATATGTGCTTATTTAATGGACCCCTTCATGATTTTCTGTCGCCCCACGTCAGTCAATTTATTAACGTCATTCGCCCATTTGCAATGCTTCCGCCATCCAACAGGAATGCTCGAATACTCGTGAGAGCATGTGCTTGTGCATGCATGTATATGTGCACGATTTGCACTTCGGCCCCCCCGTCAGAGAATCTGTCAGTGCATCGAATGTGGGACAAGAGCATTAGCCATTCTTTTTGAAGCGGTTGCTGTTGTCTGTGCACAAGTGCCCTTACTCCAGCAGAGTTGTAGCCAGAAGCTCAGACCTTCCATAGGAGCGCCACTGAGCATGAGTAACACACACCGGCCGGGGTTAAGACAGTCCCATCGGAATATGTTTTTTTTAAGCAGCTTTAGTCACTGGGTTGAGTATTTTTGCGAGGAGAGTTTGCATGCTATTATGCGTCCTACTGCTTTTATTCTGGCTTTAAAGCCACGTTCAATGCACTGATATACATTTATTTATTCATATCCGCCTCTCTTTAGCTCATGAGCCAGATAAGAGACCGTGACCCTATCAGGAAATGGACCTGCAGCCCTATTATCTATATGCAGTCTCTATATTAATGTGTCATTAGGCTGCATTTTTGTATATTCCATTGGATTAGTTTTACATAATGACTGTTTGAAATTTTGCTTAGAGAGCACATTTAAGCAGTGGGGAGGGGCTGGTGGTGGTGGTGGGGGCAGTGTGGGAGAAGGCTTGTATTATGAACTTCATTATGTGTGACAAGCAGCACAATATTGATGGAAGAGTGGGTCCCCATCATTGCACTGCATTAAAACCTCTGCAGTGAATTAATGTACTATTCCTGATCCAGTAATTAACAATCATTCGGGGGCCATATCCCTTCTCAAGTAATCACTAATTGCAATAAGAATTTCAGATTCCATTTAAGGCAAGATTACCGATGAGCATGCAATGCAAATCAGCCAACAGTTCTAATTAGGCTCCGATTCTTTCTCCCTGTCTTTCTGCCGAGATCCTTTGTGAGCGCGTACAGTGTGGAGTTTGTTTCCTCCGCATTATAAGAGACACATTTTTTTATCATAACACTGCAGATAGCGAGCTGTGAAGTGCCCAAAGATTAGCATGTGCGGTTTGTCTTGGTTCCTGTTTGGTTTGTGGTTTTTTTCCCGCCCTCCCTTTATGTTGTTTGGCTCTGTTTTTGTGCATCTGCTGTTAAGACATTCTGCTTTGGTGTTTGGTGTGAGGTCAGACGTCTCTGGACTCTATGCAGGCCATTAACTGAACTACAATGTTTACCTTCCTTTTTTCAACTATTATAACAAAGTTACTGCTGCTGTTTGACTTGCAGAATACTCAAAGGATTATAAGTCATAAGTAAGTCAAATGTCTGAGGCATATATATAAATATATATACCACATGTGTCGCTTTTAGCCTCTCCTGACACCAGCCGCCCCTTTCAGTCTAATTTGTGTTGCTTTGCTCGAATTGTGACAATTCATCAATATCACACAGCTGATATTCTGGGGCTTAAAGATGTCGAATGAGGTTAATGACATCCTTAAATGTTCCTTTCTTCCATGCCTTCGTCCAAAATGGAGCAGAGTATTTGCAGACTGCCACCCAATGTGTTAGGATTAATTATCGCCCTCCGCAACCCCACCTCACCCTGCAAGTTAAAGATTCAGAGAGGAAATGGCCCCTTTCATGCAAATGAAATTGAATATGTCAGTCAGTATAATTGTGAAAACCGAGCCGTCTTGGACTGGTGTCTGTGCGCCCAATAGAGGTTTCAGCTAAAAGTCGGTTTATTAATGTTCTCCTTTCCTCTCTTTGATTCGTGCTCTTTAATGGCTCGGCAGATCAAACTTAAGTCTACGGCGAATCCTGATAGCTGGAAATGTTTTGGCCATTGTGAACGAAACCCAGACTCGGATGTCTTTGAGAACCAGCATTTCTAAATGCAGTGTTTGACTGTGAGTTAAGCCAATATCAAACAGGCTTGTAATGAATGCAGATCTGCAAGATCCTCTGAACCCCACTGGGATGATACAAAAAAAAAAAATCGATATCATTAGCCCCAGTCCTCAGTTTTACCGTCGACAGCTCGGATAGCTTTCCTGTAGCAGGTACTTAAAGCAGGAACTTAAAGCAAAATACAAAAAAAATCAAACCAAACCAACAAAAACCTGAAGATGTGAGGTTATTTATGCAGTGTCAGTTTACCGACAGTGTTTCTTGAAATGTTTCCCCTTCTGTGTCATGTCAGAGTTTGACTTTTAATTGGGTTTTGCAGTTAATAAACACAGTCGCATTTATTCATTTGGGTTGGGATTTATCGCGGAGAGAAGAAATTTCCATTTAGGTCCAACACCTCTTACTTTTTATTTGAAATCCAAGTTTAGGCAGAAAAGAAAATGGAGCGGCTCTCCCAATCCTTCCATTAGTACCAGTGTCACTGGCTCTTTGTGCACTGCCCCGGAAATATATCGGAAGATAACATCACACAAGAATTATTCGCACTGAGGGTTGCTTCTACATCACCTCTGTGAATGACTGATTCTGGTAACCCGTATTAAGGCCAAACCAATGCAGCGCTTCTGAGGGTTAACAGTTGTGTGGGGTTGAATGGGGCATTTGCCGTAGCCCTGGAGAAAAGAGGAAGGGTGAAATGCAATGCACTGTTGCTACTTGAAAGCATCAAATGTATCCCAGAGTTTCCCTTCGTGCTTTAAATAGGTTTCCAGAAAAGGACTCGTGCAGATCAGCCACCTCTTTTTGTTATTGCTGCCTAGCACCAATGTAACACCATATTGTTAATCAGCAGGGTGCAGAGTGTCAGCACAGATCAGACCATAACGGTTATATACAGGCTACCAAAAGATACCGGCCACAAGTTTAATTTTTGACATCTATATGCCGTTTTTGATTCCAGAGTAGGTAATATGTTGTGCCTGCTCAAACGTAACTCCTTGTGGTTATTTATTTATGATTTTTCTTTATAATCAGCTAAAAAAAAACTTGATTGATGGGTTGAAAAAACAAACTTGAAATGTTTTAAGACCTCATCAGTCGTAAGGGTAGTGTGCAGTAGCAGGAGCAGTTATGCATTTCATCTTCAGCCCACATTGTTTCAAGGCTTCCAATTTTCATTTCTGTTCACACATTAAAAATATAGATATTTAAAGTCAGGGAATGGTCTGCCCCCTCAGCCCTGTGGACATGGATGTTCTGAAGAACAATCGAGGTTCTCACTCAAACATCAAATTATTAACACAACATTGAACCATGAAAAATGGAGCTGTGGGATGCTTCGTCTTTTCCCGTGGCTATGTATGGGATAGGTTACATAATGACCTCGAGGGAAGGCAGGAACAGGCCCGTGTCACAAGCCTTTCAGCTTGTGACACTTCTCATTTGTTTGCTGCTGACAGCTTAGCACTGGATTACCAGGTGCCTAGCCATGGCATTAATTTATGTAGATTGTGGCTACCTCTCAAAGGAGGTGCGCGCACACGCAGCCGAGCTAAAAGGAGCCTCTTAAATTGTTAGCCTCGCGTTGAAAAGATAATCTGTGTTAATTAAATATTTTTTTTTGGTTTAAATGAACATGATTACAGTTAAAAAGTGACACGTCTCCCCTGCTTTCTGCTTTCGTATGCTTTTATACTGCAACAGAAGTCATTTTCTGACACAGTCGCTGACAGAAACATTTAAAAAAAACGTGTTTCTTTGCTAAGGTTTCTCTGTGGCGTGTGAAATTTGCACACTGTTTGCTCACAGACCGTGCCTCTACTCGCTGCCAAGGTTATAGCCGCGGTATTGTTCGGACAAGAGCCGAGGTTTCAATCAGCCTCTGTCTGCGCGAAGCCGTACGAGGAGCCTACCAAAATGGATGTTTGTCAGCCGCAGATCTAAAATGGGGGTATGATGGCGATATCAGCGGCCATGTCTGTGAAAACACCATTACCTCCATGTCACGCCTCAATCACTCCCCATTGTGCTATGACTACCCCCCAACCTCCCCTCCCCACACACACACACACATGCAGACACACACACGCGCCCTCTTCCCCTCACCTCCAGCGCTGATCTCCCGTACATGTCGTAGAAGTCTATTACAGGCAGCATAGGGAGACGCACCGCAGCCGTAATGGATGGCCTGGGAGCGAAAACAGCCCCAATAGCATATCAATTACCCATCAGCGCCCTCTTGGCTGCATGCCAACGTGCACCACACCCCGGCCCGAGTCAACGAGATAAGGCGCAAATGCAGATATAATGGTGCTTTAGGCCAAGTACAAATTACACAGTGTCAACTCTGCTGCCCACCTGTCTGATCTGTCAGCAGGTGAACCAGAGTGCGAGTCTGAGAAACCTGCGCGTGCGTCTGCGTGTGCGTGAGGGGCGATCAGGCGATTTCCCAGACTCGCTGGCCCAGTGGAAGACCAGCTGCTCGCCCGTTTATCTGTTCACTCTTTTGATTGCCACTCGCATATCTTATGTCACCTCTCCGCGAATCCCGCAGGTTAATTTGTCCCACGCTCGCAGCGCCGTCGCCGACACTGCTGCTAGGCATTCAGCCCGTGCACAGGCAGGCACGCGAATAAGCACGGTCGCACGTTCTCGCTCACACACGCTCACTCGGATGAGGTGATTCAGATGGTTGGCATTACTGCAGCTGTGTGGCCTCTAATGGCCTTCTGAAGTGATTGATAAAAGGCAAACAGTTGCTCTGCAGGGGGACAGATGGAGCTGCACCTCCCACTGAAGCCGGCACTCTAGCTTCAGAGGAAAACACTGGCGGCGGGGGTCTGACTTAGCACTGACATTATTGCTACTGAAATTATAAGAGCCTTGATCATGATAAAGCTGGAATGTAAATCAATCAAAATCTCATCAGGGGAAGCCAGGTCCCTTTGATAACCGATCACTTTCATGCTTTTTGATTTTTGTGCGATTGTAAAAGAAACATCAGCTTGTGAGGCAGAGGCTGATTATCCTGGGGTGGGGGGAGGCAAGACAGAACTGAATTGTTGCGAGTGAATGTGGATTGAAATTGGCTGTAATGGCTGACAAAGCCTGACTTAGACCGGGGAGCGTTTTTCTTGTAATTCTAAAAATGCACTCTGCAGGAATAAGATTGGAAAAACCTCATTGTTGCGCAAACCAAAGCAAATGGTAGCGTACGGCGCTGCAAAGCCCACATGGGGTTTGAAAACGTCCATACCATGACCACAGAAAGCACACACGCTTCCACTCCTCTGTTCTCCCACCTCCACTCGGCTGCTGCATTTTTTGCATTTTTATCCTCATTCCCTTTACGCTTGACTTGTTGCGCCAAAGGACCAATTAAGAGCGAAAAGAACAGCAATCAAAGAATTTCAAAGCTCTTATCAGGTTTATGTCTCATTTGTGTGGGGCACCACTATTATTCGGTGATGTTCTACAGATTAGAAATGTCTGCAACTAAATGGATTTATAAGCCTCCTTTTTTCTGAAAACAAGTGGGGAAATGTTATAATATGGAGATATTAGCCCTGGTACTAATGCTACTGATCAGAAACACCCAGTCTCAGAGGGATGCTAAAAAACTAGTTCATGTGTTAATCACTTCTAACCTGAACTTGAATACTTATTATTAATCTCTGCCTCTCTTCCACGGTGTGTTTTTGTCCTGTCTCCCTCCCCACAGCCCCAACTTGTCACAGCGTGTGGCTGCCCGTCTGCTGGAGGTTTCTTCCTGTTAAAAGGGAGTTTTTCCTTCCCACTGTTGCCAAGTGCTGCTCATAGGGGGTCGTTTTCACTCTGTTATTGTAGGGCCTTTACCTTGCAATATAAAGCCCCTTGATATGACTGCCATTGGGATTTGGTGCTATATCAAATAAAATTGTACTGGATTGAATCAGAGTCTCGTTTCAGTTACCAACTAGTTCCGATTAAATTAACTACTTCTTCACAAAGTAAAGAATTCAGAAAATAGTCTGGCTTCGCAGCCTGGTTTGAAAGCTTGTATGGAGAACAACAGAATCACCACAGGAGTAGCTGCAAGCCTCTAGCTCGCATTTCCTCCCATTTATTTTATGACAGTATCACATAGCGATCACAATAGCACAGTTTACAGGCAGAGAAATAAGAGGTGGTCTTTTTTCTGCCTTGACACAAGTGAAAGTCTTTATGTCTAAATAACTGGCAATTAAATCCAAATTTCCTCTTGAGAACAAATGAAAAACAACAAGTGGAAAATGGTTTTTATAAGCTTATTTTCTTTCTTTTTTCCCCCCCATCGCAACAAAATCCACCCTAAGTCTCAAGTCAGTCAACCTTCAATGGAGATTTCACAAAATCCTTCCAGGGTCAGGAGAATGTTTTATACATTCTGCTCCCAACACCTCTGTCCTTTTACAGCAGCTGATCTGTTTGCACTTGCACAATAAAGTCTCTATAAGCTCTTGTCTTGACTTCCAAAGTCAATCTTCTTAAAAGCCACATGCCAAAATCCACGACTTTTTTTTCCTCTAGCGTGTGTGTGTGTGTGTGTGGCTTGATAAGAGATTAATTGCTCATTCTCTGCGATGCTCAGCATGCTCACATTTAAAAACAATCTTTCCTTGTTTCTCTGCTTCTCTTTTCAGCACCACCAAAGTTTTTAAGAACCCCCAATGACCAAACAGGCGTGCAAGGAGGTGTAGCATCCTTCATCTGCCAAGCTACAGGAGATCCACGGCCGAAGATCGTGTGGAACAAGAAGGGGAAGAAAGTCAGCAACCAGAGATTTGAGGTATTAGGTCTATTGTTCTGATGTAAAATGCTCGACAAAAATGGGAATGCTTCAGCACTGCTTTTGGCTCCGCTCGCACATAATCCATTCCGCCAAGCCTCCCTCGCTTGCTTTTGCCCTGACTTGCCACCACGCATTAGCAGGCTCTAATAATCACGCTGGCCAGGCTTTTAAACATGCATGAGGTTTAATGAGCAAGTACACAAAAGATCTGGGGACAAATTTGTAATTGAATAAAAGACAAGGAAAGAGCAATTGGATAGAAGAGAAAAAAACACACACGAAAAAAACCAACACAACTTGTGGTGTGACCCAGATACCTCCATTAGCATCACGCCACATTTGCCAGCTTCGTGCAAAGTGAAAGGGGGGGAAGTAGCGCTTTCACTTCGGAAAAATCCTTCTGCTTTGTGGCATCTTTATCTAAATGCATGTCGTGCCCTCCTTATTTTGGCTGAAGCTTTGATTTCTGGTCAGCTTTAATCTGCACTTGGGCTCAATACCCATGAGAAACAACACATCATCGCAGAACACTGATAAGATTTCTATTAATTTCTGTGTCAGTTCTCGGGACTATCATGGTGTCACTTCTTTTTTTCCTCCTTCTCTGCCCTAGATGCCATATTTGCTTGCTACTGCACAGCAGGATGGCTTAAGGGAGCTTGGAGACCTCTTCCCACCTCTTCTTTGCATCTCATGTCCGCAGAAATCTAATCTTATCAGAGTTCATCGCGTTTGCATCGCACGTTGCGCTGAATGCTAACACGCTAGTTTTCATTCCTTCACCGCCTCACAGGACTTGCTGGCAGCCGCCATCCTGCACCGATTCAATCACGCACTGCCGCTTCATCTTCTAACAAAAACCCATTTCCCTTTTAGAAGTCTCACAACTTCCTTTTTTAATTTGCTCTTTGGCTTTGACTAAGAAAAGAGGCTGTTTCTGCACATCACCCGCTTTAGCTTGGCTAATGAAATGTTTAAAATGTATTGTTAACTAACATATGCTCAGATATACTGTGAACTTTAAAAATGTCCGTAGGCCTTGTGCGTGTGTGCGTGCGCGAGCGAGTGTGTGAGCGTTTGAGCTCTCGGGCCTGTTCTTTTTTTTATTGAAATCTACCTCTATGCTTAAAAGAGATTGAGTTATGACACACAGATCTTTCTAAAATCAGTGAGTATACAACGTGTAGCATGCAAAAAAAAACAAAAAAAGAAACAAACCCATAGCTGAATAAGCTACCAAAAAACCCCACACCTGTTTGTCAGCATTTTATGTGTCGTTCGTCCAAAGCAGTCGATCCTGTCTTTTTGTACCACTACCTCACCTCATGGTACAACTGTCCGTAACCGTTTATCAAGCCACCTTTAACTGTTTGTGCTTGTTTCTGTCCCATTGACACGATCCAGTGTGATGCATTTCCTTCAAAGGATTTAAAAGTTAACTTTAAGAGTGGGACACGTTCAGGTTTCAATTCTCTGCCACCTAAAGTCCGGCCAAAAATTTGTCTGACCAAGATAAAAGAATAAAAAACAACATAAAAAATTCCCCATTCTTAAAGTTAGTCAGCCTCATTGGTTATTTTATAAAGTCTTGCACAGCGCTTAAGTAGATATCCAGCAATTCACAGCTGAACACATAACAAATGGACTCCGTGCCTAACCACAAAGAGTATGCTAGTTTTTGTTTAAATCAAATATAACTAGCAGCTACGAGTTAGCCACAAGAAAAATAATCCTACATAAATTCTAAAGATCTTTCTATATGTACATAACAACAACGTGCAACATTCATCAGAACATAAATCACTAGGGTTGAGCGTAAGGTAGGCAGCAGCTTTCGTTCCTGTCATAGACAGCACATTGTGTCAGTCACCATCAGTGTTGTTAGCTAAATGTCCTCGACAGTGTTGTTTCCGTTTCTTTCTTTCTTGTTTTTCTTTTGTTTCGTTGTTTTTTTTTCTCTTTTTTTTCTGCAGAAGGTCCCTCACCCATTGTGAACAAAAAAATCTCCTTTAACATATCCTGTCTCTCGCACCTGCAGGTGATTGAGTTCGACGATGGCTCTGGTTCAGTGCTGAGAATTCAGCCGTTGCGCACGCCCCGAGACGAAGCCATATACGAATGCGTCGCCTCCAACAGTGTTGGAGAGACGAGCGCTACCACCAGACTCACTGTTTTACGTGGTAGGTCCCTCTCGACAGCCCGACGAGCAAAGAAAAAGCCACCACCAACCCTCCCTACTACACACACACACACACATACACACACTACTAACGCACTCTTTTCTTCCAACTAACCCAGGTAAGCTTGAATTTATCTGTTTGATGTCTTTCCTGCCCTCTTTTTTTAAATTTTCCTTTATTTTCACCGTCACTCTGCACAGTCAAGCCCACTTTCAGACTTCGGTTACACTCACGTTGTGCGTTCTAACTTGATAAGATTTAGTCCATTAGCCATTTAGCCAACTAAGTTTCCGTTTCTAAGTGACTTAAGTCATTTGCATACAGATTTCTGACACAATAATTAAGATGCCAGTTAAATTATGCAAATAGCCATCTATTCCTAGCCTGCAGTGGTTTAATGGAAAAGCTCAGCAATAATTTTCAAATCAGTCATTTTTCATCTCCTGCACTTCAGCTTTGATATTCATTTGACCGTGCAGAAAACAAAGCGGCGCGTTCTGACGCGATCAACCGCCGTATATTGTTCCGAGCGGCGTTGCGGCGGCAGGTTGGCTCAATGTCAGCGCCTTCCAGCGGGCCAGTGGTTGTTAACACGCCGCGCACACCCCTCTACACGAACGTGCGCAGCAACCCGGGCAGGAAAGGTCAGCCACTTTGTTTACTTTCAGCGAGCGGTGCGGGTAAAAGTCGGATGACAAATATCGAGTTGCAATGACAGTGCCTCTTTTATAAGGAGCAGTGAACAAAATTTTATCTTGATTACACATAACATCCCATTCAGAGGCAAATATGTGGTGGCCCTGAGCTCAAAAGGCTGCGTAATATCTCTCTAAAACATGACTTGTTTGACTGTGAATGGAGAAAATGGCTTTAGAAGGAAAAAAAAAGAAAAAGCCTTGGGCTGCTTGAATGAGGTGCGCTCCATTATGTGCCACAATTACACAACATGGCAAATGAGTTCCTATTGAGAGGGGTGCTTCCATCCTATAGAAAAAAGCTGGCTCTGCGAGTCTCTGAAGAACCCCCTACACACACACACACACACGCACGCACACACCCACCCAGCCCTTCCTCCCTCCACTCGCTTCTTATCTCACCAGTGAGCCAACAAAAGGCCCTTTGCACTGTCTCCAGAGGCCGATTGAAAGAGAAAGGTGGCACGTTCAAATGCAGCTTTCTCCTGTTTACTCTGGAGCACAAAGTGAGTGTGTGTGTGTGTGTGTGGTGCGTGTGCACGTGTGCGTGCTCTCACTCACATGCAATATTGTGCATTTCCCCTTCCCTTTCACTCTCGCTCTGCCTCTATCTCTGTATTTTCCCTTCACACACACACACACACAAATAGATAGCTGAGGGATGGGTAGAAGCTGCTCTTCCCGGCTCCACGGCCTAGCATTAGCATGTTTATTACCATTTCCATTTTGCTCTTCTGCTCGCTCTCCTTTCCCATCAATGTATTGAAGGTGAGTAGAGGCCTATCACGGCTGGAAAAAAAAAAAATAGAAAAACGGGGCCGAGCTTTTTCCTCCTCGGCTTTGGTGCAAATATAAAGTTGTGCTCTTTCACGTTGCTTCCTGTGGATACGTGAAATATTGACTTTGTGAGGATTTAGCTGATAATGTGGAATTTAAAAAAATATAAAAATTATGTTGATTTCACTTCAGTATACGACCGCTGCTGTGGAATAACAGGAGTTTAATATACAGTGAGTTTGAGGATTGAGCACAGGTCATGAAGCTAATAATAAATAAATACATTAATAATAAGTATGAGCAGTAGCACCAGTTGGACACAGTCACAGCTTGACGTGTGTGTGTTAAATGTAATAAGACATTTTCCTTTATTGGTATTGCAGATTATAAGTATACACAGCGTACCGCACACACGTGTTCAAGTTGCAGACAAGCTGACTTGTGCTCTGTGCAAGGTGGAAATGTGCCGACACGCCGTATTGTAAAAGCGTAGTACTATATGAAGAGCTTGCGAGCGCACAGCGTTACCTCAAGAGTGTGCTATAAATGATTTAGAAGCCCAAAAAGCTTCCTACCTCCAAAAGTGCTCCGTACAGTACGGCGCTGCTAGTTTCATTCCACACGACATAAACTTCAGCAGATTTTTTTTCCAACGCTCGTCTGTCACCAAGATGAAAAATTCACTTCTTTGGCCGTTTCACTGGAGAAATACCGAAGTTACACACAAGTGTGTGATGCGGGCCTGGAGAGATAAATAAGCAAATAAAGATAAGTGCTACTGCACCAGGCCTAATACATATAAAGTGACTGTTCGTTTAGTTCATTTAGGCTCCAATGGTCTGTGGAAACGACTGCAAAGCATCTGTTGTGGGAAGCTCGCCACAGGGGGCGATGCCTAATTCCATGAAGGAAAAGCACATTCTTGTAATTGCCGTGTTATGAGAAGAGGGGACTTGAGGTGACAAACACCAGGGGATATTAGTATTCCAATGGGCCTCCAACTTGATGGGAAGCGCCATTAGTAATGAACTTCCAAGCTTTAGAGAAGCGATTTGCATGAAAGGCGAACTCGGAAACGTAATGATGTTCCAAGTCAAATCCGCCAGGCCTCGGCATGAGGTACGGCTTTTCTTATTGCACTGTCTTTTCTTTTTCTTTTTTTTATGGGGGGGGGGGTTCTGTGTTTCGATTAACTGTGAGATGACCCGACTCATACGTGACTCATGTCTTTGAATTAAGGTCGTCCCGATTTGCTGGGTAATTGAGAATGACATGAAGAGATTGAAAAATGAAGCAGCAGCACATTTTGGGTGTCATGTCCGGCATGCGATTTCAGTGAAAGCGCTGTTTAATCTTCTAAATGAGCGCGGACATGCTCACGGCGAGGCGTCTACAACGAGTATATACCCTTAGACGGTTAAGCGAAAGTAAACATGAAAAACACCTTAAAATGTAGACAAAACATCGCACAGTGTCTAGACGCTTTGCTAGCGGCACTTCCAGCAGAATGATGTGTACATTTGAGTGCTGCAGTTCATGATTCAGGCGTGATTAAGGATTTATATTTCATCCTCATACTCCCATTATGCTGTCAACAACCATTTCCTGTGCCCCACACACAAGCAGGCAAACTTATGCAGCTGTGCACAACTTGACAGTGGGAGCGGAAAATGGGAAGCCGCTCTCCTGTGACGGAAAAATAGAATGCATCATTTCCATTTGTATGGAATGGTGCAGGGCTGTGTAGCTGAGACGGATCTTTCCACATGCAATGAAAGCGCCGCTACATGATCAGTGATTATTCATAGACAATGTATACTCCGGGCTCTTTGTCGTTGTTATGGGGGGAAAAAAGAAACAGTCTCCACTCTTAATAAAAGACGCCAATACCTGCCTATTTGATATTCCAGGCTTTGTACACCGACATCCACAGCACGTGGGTCGACACAAACCTGCCTGTGAAGCAAAAATGAGCAAATTTGGAGTCATAATAAGGATTAAAATGTACCTTAACACCTCCGCCTAAATGCCATTTTTCATTTGTATGCTCTTGCACCGCTTCTAACAAGTGCAGAGTGCAAGATGAACAAAAACTGGTCGGCATGCTCAAATTGCTCGGGAAGATAAATGCTGTGTCAGCTGTCTCGCCAGAGTAAGCGTAGCAGTCGGTAGAAAGCAAGTGACCATTGTAAAATTACCGTGTTTGTGATCAGTGGCTTGCAAAAAGAAAAAGAAAAAAACAGGAGAGGAGGGGGAGCAGCAGCAGCTACCATGCAATTCTCTGGTTTACTGGCGGGAGCTCTATAGAAGGCGAGACCTGAGCTGCCGCATGGAAACACTCAATTTTGTTAGGAAAGTACACTTTTCCTCCAAGGAAATGGTGCTGGGATGACATGCTGACTCGTTGTAAGAGTTTTTAAGTATGAAACTAACTTATCCGAACACTTTTTCTGTTTTTTTTTTTCATCCTTGTACAATACTTAGGATTGTTAAACTCCTTTTCTTCGCAGTCTATGGCTTTTCAGAGGCCACCAACATTTCACGCGGTTGCTAACTAGTCATTATATCTGCAGCGTATTTTTTTTCCTCACAAACAGCTTTTCCCAGCAACGCTGGAACCGTCACAGAGTCGATTATCATCATTAGATGTTTCATAAAATATCCACATTGCTGGGGATTTGGCCTTGATGCTACTTCTCAACTTCGCTCCATCATACGTCACAAAAATGGAGCACGTAATGACAAGTTATTCATTCTTGTAATTAAAAAGATGGAGTCGAATGTCCTCGACGAAATTGATCTTCTCGGGAAAGTAAAAAAGAAGGAGAAGAAGAAAAAAAAGATCATCCCTCACACCCCTCTATAACTTACTGCGTGGTTAATCATGAGAGCCGATCATTATCTGCATTGTATGCAGGATGATTTAAAACAAAAAGTGCTGCTTGCAAGATGGATGTTGGGACTTTTGCAGCCTGCGTAGCATGTGAGAGAACATCTGCTGGTGCCTCAGACGCTCTCTGACTGCACTCAGACCGTGATAGATAACTCTGCACGTCCTTCGGCTTCGTATTTATTTTAATAAAACGAAACACGGCCACACAGATTAATAATTATTGATTCAGACAAATGAGGTATGCACGTTTTGTTTTTGCTTCCTGGCCGTAGATGCCGCTGTCCTCCACGGAGGCCTCGCAGCAGCACCGGCCCGTAATAGGGTCACGATTGATTTTACTGTGCGAACAGTTTCCTCATTCAGTGTCAGAGTACATTTAAAGACATCGTGAAGAAAGAGTAGTTGCTGTATTTCTCAAGACTAAATGCTTGATATAGATACACAAGATATTGTGTTTTCTTAATTTTCTTAATCCCATTTTTGTGCTGAATTTAATGCTGAAGTTGAGGACGGCCTCTGTGTCACAGCTGAAAACCTAAAAAATGTAAATCAAACTGGAATTTGCAGAAAAAGCTTCATATTGAAGATAAAACCCTGCATAGTTCTACTTTTTCTACATTACATAGTCTGTAAATAACTCAGAATGTGTAATCTCATTGTTTAGACCATTCAATATATACATATACATATATATATTTTATTTTATTATATTATTATGGCCACTATTATAAAATATATATTTTATATGCGCTCCTGTTGTTCTGTTGTCTCTTTTTTAATGATGTAAGTCCAGAATTTTATTAAAAGATATATGTATGCACTTCTTAGATTTGATACTTTCTATGACACTTTTTGTGTGTCAGTATTTGTCTGTTATTCAAACTTACATAAGTTTTACTCAACATGTGAGGTCAGAATAAATGTAACTTCGCTTTGCTTGCATAATAACAACAAAGGTCTTGTAATATGTTTTATATGTTTTTCGGTTTTATGAGTAAAAAATTGATCCATCCAACACTTTTCACCCCTCAGCTGTAAAAGGTTGGTGGGGTATTGTCGTCACCCTGCCGGGGGCACAGGTTAGGCGCCTACGTTTGCGAATGCGATAACTCGAGAACGAGGCATCGTAGGAGCTTCAAGTTGGTACCATAGATGCATCTACTAAAATTCTCAGATGAGTCTGAATCTTAGTGATCTCGACCTAAAAGTCAGAGGTCAAGTTGTCTGAAAATCTTGATAACTTGAGAACAAGTTGACCTAGGATTTGGAAATTGATGCCACAGGTGTGTCTGCCAGGAGGCTGAGGGGTAGAACCGGTGGTCGTCTGTGGTTTGGTGGTTTAAAAGCAAACCACAGACAAAACAGATCGGCTTTCTTACAGCGCGAAAAACTTCAGTGATAATGTACAATCAGCTCTTTGTTATCAGGGCTTTTCAAAAAAGAAAAATCCCTGCAGCAAGATGTTAGATACATCAGGCTTCAAAAAATTCAAATAGAGTTCTCAAACTTTATCAAATTGGTTTGATTTTGAATGTAATATAAATGAGAGGTATTGTAATGTAACCAGATCAAACAGCACTCAATGCTGACCTTTAATACTCACTTCTTTTTCAGGAATCCACGCCAATTAGATGTTCTAGTGCAGTCTCCTATTTCTTATTTTAGATCTAATGTATTGCAATAAGAGACTTATGGTCGAGCTCTAGTTTTAAACCTAATATAATATAACATAATAATAACCTAATGCAACTTATAACATGACCTAAGACAATGAGTTAAGGTAACAATTTAAGTCTTTGTGCATTTCAGGCACATCTACGAAGGATTGGGGTTGAAATTATGTCTTTGGCTGTGAGGCAAATGCTAAAAAAGCTTTTTAATCTAACCCTTTTCATGAAGGACTTCCTTTGAATCTTCCTCCTCTTTGGTGGGAGACTTGTTTGGGCATTGTGAGAGCATAATAATGAAGATAAAAAGCATGTCTCACAAGCTGAAGTCTGAGAGTTGGCAACCATGCGAAGACTCTTCAGTAGAAGTTTGTAAGGTTTAACTTAAGCACCGAGCATAATACAAACTAGCATCTGCCAACCTGCTTAGAGGGCATTCTGTTTAGGATGTTTACTATCTTATATGAATCTGTTAACATGCTAACATTTCTTATATCATCTACATGTTTAGAGAAACATTTATGTCGACCACGAGATCAGATATTAATTCATAAATTTCCACCGTCTCTTCTTTGAGCGCGATAAACTACAATCACTGTTTGTGCACATTACGTAATACCATTGACTGTGAGAAACCTCAGTTTTTCAGCTAATTAATTCTAGCATGACTCGTAGGCTAGCTTTTAAATGCAATATCTGTCATAATGAAACCCTAGGAAACACTTTATAGCCGTCTGCAGTAACTTAACTACCCCTATCAGCATGCATTGCACGGTGGCTGCTGCTACTTGCTGGTACTTGTGCTGCACACTGGGAAAAACAAGTCTTCTCCACTACCTCAAACACACAAGTTACCCAAAGGCCAGCTTCCCGAAAGACAGGGTGCAGCTGGTATCGCTGCACTATATGGCAGAGCAGAACGTATATTTAATCAGGAATACTCCTTTGGCTAGACTAGGAGGGACACAAGGTCATAAAATGAGGAGTGTGTAAGTCTGAGCCAGGTAGTCGAGGGGTGCTAATGTTAGCAGCTTTGATCTTAGCTGCACTCGAAAGTAATTTTCTACTAGATTAATTGGTACTGCAGGGTCATCCTAAATGCATCTAATGATCTTGAGAAACTTCTCAAGCCATGTAAGGTTGCTTGCTAATTACAACCAAACAACTTTGGTGAAAAGTGATGCGTCAAGAATTAATTTCGTGCGACTTCCCCCCTCCCCGTACATGTGTTATATTAAGAATAAATGCGGTGACTAATTCGAGGCAAAGGGGGATAAAACTTCATATTTTTGTCGTTGCCTGTTTCATCATCTTTGAGCCCACCTGTCAAATCTCAAAACTTAAAGCAATATAGCAATATCCGTGATAAAACGATGTCAGAACCCGCCTGCTGTGACACCCATCTCCCGCAGTCACTTTTGGAGGAGAATGCCTGTCTGCTAAATTTGAAAAGCCTGATACAACCCCATTTTCCATTAGGGCTCTTTGAGAGCCAAGAGGTCCTCTCTGCAGGATGTTAGCAAGCATGAATAATCTCTATACCCCCCTCTCCTGCTAGTAAGCTTTTAGATATATAAATTATTGAAATGGTTGGTGCTAGGTTTTTCCTTTCTCGGGAGGAAGTGAACTTGTATAAAAGTCAGCTCCCTCAGACATTCATACCACTCCTTTTATACGTCTCCCAGAGTGTTCGTCTGAGTCTACCGATACCACGGCAGAACCCTTAAAGATAGCCACCCCTGTCTGAAAAAGAAAAATTGATTTAAATGTTAAAAACTTTGTGGATTCTAATAAAGTAATACACTAATAAACACCTCAATGGACGCATAATATTGAACAAAGACGAGATTTGCCCAAGAGATTGCCAAGATATTCGAAATGCCTCTTGAATCAAACTAACCTTTGCTTCTCAATGTACAGTACACGAAGGTTAATGAAGCAACTCAGCGTCTCACGGTTTTGCCGTCTGTCTTTTTTTGCTGCCTGGTAGGAAACCTCACCTAGTCGCCGATGCTCTCCTGAGCCCCTGCCGACTCCGGCTTCTGGCTTTGGCCTTTATCAGCTGCCCCTGAACCGATAAGACGAATAAGGCGACGTTGTTTTATGATAAATGTTGATGCTTTATTAAACTTCGAAGTTTCAAACACATAGTTATCCCAAGTGGGCGGCGAGAGGGTAAATATACAGCGAATAAGCCTGAGACATAAAAGCGGAACAGATGTCTGTGCTTCAAAGTGACAGGAGCGTTGGTGAGAATGGAGGCGTCTCTAAGGAGAAGGTAGCGTGTGGTTGTTTATATATTCCCTTCCACGTCCTCTTTATTTGTGAATGCTTAATGCACTCAGGAGGATCAAATGAGGGTTGATGGACTGTTAAGAAAAAGCTAAAAAATAAATAAATAAAGGGAAAAAAAAGAAGAAGAGGCTTCCTAAGGTGCATCTCATGATGTTGAGAGGGACTAAATGACATCCATTTTGGCTTTGTGTTTGGCAAATAGCTGAAAGCACTGTCAAATAGTTTGCTCCCTCCTCTGCTGATTACTTATAATTGAAAAAAAATGTGGATGGAAGACATCCACAAGAATATTTCTTTTTTCTTTCTTCCTTTCCAACTAAATAAATGGGACACTGTTTTCTGGAGTAAATGGAATCATTGCTCAGGGTAACAACCAGCAAATGGAATATGCAAAGTAAAATCCTGAAGAGGGCGGGAGAAGGACAGAAGCGGGGGCGGGAGACGCAAAAAGACGGATCGAGAGAGTCCTCAACGTAAAGGACATTTAAAGCCCGGGATGAACTGGATCGAGACTGATGGACCGGTAAACAGGGGCGAATGCAAAAGACGGTGGCGGTCTGAAAGAAAGACTTGATTGAAGGTAGAGCAGGTCTCAACCTCCCTCTCTACCTTGCCCCTAGGTGATCTTTACTCAGAACAGTACATCTGGCTGAGCTGACATGTAGTCTGTAAAGCAACAACGAAAAAAAGAAGTGGGGGGGCATCTGAGTGTAAATGGAGCTTTGTGCTTGGCTTCCTGCCTGTCTTGCTGCTTGCCCAGCCAGGCCTGTAGAGAAAGGCCCCCTCTCCGCCCTTCCTGCTTCATCTCTCCGTTTCATCTCGCTCTTTACCCATCCATTTTAGCGCTACCCCTAAGGGGCATCCGACACTAACACTCCCTCTCTGCTTTCATTCTCTTCCTCCCACTCCCTTCGCTTATGTTGTAAATGGAGGAATATCACAGCTAATCCGTCATGTTTATGAATGACATTGGGCCTACGGAGAGTTGGGTCGCCTTGCCAGAAGTGGCGTACATCTCTGTTGCATGCCCTCTGCTTGGCTGATCCAATCTGCCCCAGCAGCAGTGGCCATAAAAAAAAACAAAGTCTATGGGGGAAGGCAGGCTTGGAGGGACATTTGATTGGGTCACTTTAAAGCTTTTTTTTTTTTTTTTTAATTCATTTTTCCGCCCAATATTTTCTATTGAATTGTAAAAAACCAAAGCTGCTCTCTCTGTGGACCTCACTTCGTGTCAGTGTAAACCTTCCAGCTGTGTTTTAAGGGCGTTGTGGACAAATTAATAACAAGAATACTCTAACTTGATTGCTCAACATAAGTTATTCTTAGAGGCTCAAGGCTGCGATGGTTTGGGCATGTGCAGAGGAGGACAGGAAGTTGGAGACGGAGCTGCCAGGCAGGAGGGAAAGAGAAACACCGCAGAGAAAATGTAGTGAAGGAGGACGTGAAGAGGGTTGATGTGACAGAGGAAGAGACAGAGATAGAGGCAGATGAGCCGCTGTGGCGACCCCTAAAGGGAGAGGCTGAAAGCTGAAACCTGGGTATTGTTTTTGTCAGGATACAAGAAAATTGCAAATGTGAAATATGTGTAATTTGGCTTTTGTATCATGTGATCTACCTTCTTGGTGCCAGTCCGTAGAACGCTGACTAAAAGGCAAGACTTAAAGCGAGATGAGCTAAAACAAGTGATCTCAGGTAACAGATGATCAGCTCTGAGGCTAAAGATGAATCTGAACAGTGATTCATGCAAGCCTAATCTAGCTGGAGCTGGAAATGAGCATAATGAAATCCTTTAATGAAAGAAAAATGTTGACTTAAAAGTTTTACAACTAGTTCTCCAAAGTCACTCTGAATGAGGAAATTGTTCACGTGTGAAGGCTTTCTTGTGGGGGTGGGGGGGGGGGGGGGTTGCCTGTGATTAATAGATTGACTCTACAATGGTTTCCTCATAATTTCAGGCATTAGGTGAGGCTTTTTAATGACAAATAATCAGCATTCAATTAATTACACAATCTCAAAGGGGATTTATGGAAGAAACAATCAGTGCGGGGCAAAGGGGGGAGAAGAAGCTATTTTTCACCGAGACAGACTGCCGTGAACCTCGGGTTAAGAGAGCTTTCTGCGCCTTCACCTTCCTCCTCCCATATTTCGTTCCAACATTCATCATCGCAGGAGTTTTAAAGAACACACAGGATGGTATTTCACAACCAATTCCTTTTTTTCACTGCTTTAGGCCACAGTGGGCAAATAAAAGTTTTAGTGGATAGTCGATGGTCCCTCATTGTCCGCCTTGGGGTTTTAGCAGTTTCCTCAAAGAGACTGTATTTGTTCAGCAAATTACTGAACTACCTTTTAGAGGCACCAAGCTGGAGAGACTTAATGCCACTTTGTGTCAGAGTGGGAATGTTCCTCCTAAAACTCTATTACAGCAAATTGAAATTAGCGGTTTGAGCCAACTGTGGCACATTCGCGGTAATATTCATTAGCGTGCTCGGTACCTGTTGAATCAACTAATAAACTAGACTGAAGCATATTTTCCGGAGCCAAGCCAAGATTCCAAGGGGCTGTTTTTACCGCACAAAATGAAACATAAAGGAACAACTGCAGAAACATGTTTTGTTTTTGTTAAATTGACTGACATTCCTCGTGTGGTTTTCTTCACCTCACATCAGATGATTCGTTAATGCCGAACATGAGGCTTTGGCACATACAGCGCGCATGCAGGTATACGTCCAAAACGAGAGGCACCACTCTCTGATCTTGAATGTTAAACGCGCAAATGTATCTTCATTTGAGATAAATGAGTCATGGGCTTTCATGGAAAACACAAACCCTCGGGCTCTTTGCTAGATACAAAAGGATTAGATCTGACATGCAGGTCCTGCACGGACGCATTTGCAAACCTGAAGTAGAAAGCAGCAACCCCTTGCCACTTAAGATTTTCCCATACGGCTGATCTAAGGCTTTTGGACGTACAGAAGTACGACCCCAGACTCTCATGTTTGAAAAGTCTCTTCCAGTCTAGACAATCATAAAAGCTACGTGCCACGTTTTAAAACAATTTGAAGGTTGACTCAGAGTTCAGTAGCCTGAATCCTTTAAAGAGCAACACAGGAAGGAGAATTTCAGAATTATCCCCCTTCTACACAGCAGCGTGTGCTCTATTAGACGCTAGTGCTGAGCATTTTGTTTTCCATTATTGGATTACTTAAGCAATATCTACCCAATGCAGGTGCCAGGAGGCTTATTTGGAAAATCAGGCTCAAAGGAAGCTCTAGAGTGAAAAAAACCTAATCTTATTTAGACTGGACAACATATGTGCCAAGCAGCACTGGGATGTATCAACGAGATAAATACTGGCTCTGAATTCTCTGAGGGCATTCGGGGAGAATTTAGACGTCTCGATTCGTAATTTCTTAAGAATTGCGACCAAGCGCGCATGTATGTTTATAGACTTGTTGCTTTAATAGCTGGACCTGCCACTCATGAATGTTACTTTATGCTCCCAGTGTCAGGGGTCATCGCTTTCACTTGCATCTCAACTATTCCAAGTATTCTACCCAAGGCAGTGCCAGCCCATTTATATGCTGAAAGCAATCTTAAGGCATTAGTGGAGTATTTATTTATTTTTTAACTCTGCAAAGCCTCAAAAATGTAAAAAATTGCCTGAAAATTCATTCAGTATTCATATATGAGCTTTAATTCATGTCATTTTTGCTACATCCAGCATTTTTGTGCAATTTATTGCTCACAGTTTAGCTTAAAAAACATGCTTAAAAAAATCAGGCTGATGTAGAAGTCTCAAATATGATTCAGTTGGCGTTATAGGGTTAAATATTGTTTCATGCCACCTGCTAGCATGGTGTCCTAAAGCAGAAAAAAGATTTTAAGGAATATTTAAGAGGTTCTAAAGTAGAAAAACACCATCAAATGTCCTAGTTCAGTGATCAAAAATTAATGTGGGGACACGTTTCACCTCTGCCCAAAGTTAATGGGCAGAATGATGGATGGTGTGTTGAGCTAAGCAACTATGTCCAAGTTCAAGATTGAGGTTGTTCAACCAAGCTGTAGGTAGCTGATAAAGCAAAGGGTGGGCTCAGATTCAGGACCTGTCACTCATTAGGAGCTGGATTGTAAAGTGCATCTTTTTTTTTTAACCACAGTATAAAGTGTACCTTGTAAATAGAGCAAGGAAATCAACTGCGATGTGGGTGAAAGTGGTGAAACATTAGAGCGGAGGGGAGGGAGAGAAGAATGGAACAGATGCCGTCATAGAATTGGCACAAAATGAAATTGCTGCCTTCTTTTGTTAATCAAGAGCTCTTACGTTTGGTTGAGTAATTTTGTTTGTGTGAAAACAAAAGCATAATTAACAGTTCCCTCTCCGTGCCAAAGGGAGAAAAAAAATGAATATGTCAGTGGAACAGGAGCCGAACAGAACTTTTTATTGACGGGGATTTAGGTCGTCTCTCGCAGCGTTTTTAGAGGAGCGTGAACAAATCATACAGGTCACCGTTACGAAATCAACAACGTTGCTTTTCATAAAACCTTGTTTTATTTTGCTTTCTTTAAACATCTAGAGCATTAGCACAAATCATGTTTAGGCAAAAACAAAATTAACCAAAATTTTAAAAAGTTCCATAAACATATGAACAATCTCAAGCCTGCAGCGTTTGAGCAAGTCTGGGTCTTAATAATTAAAGTTATTTGCTATTCATCCTTTTTTCATTTTACATACTTTATTTAAATTTCTTTGTCCTTTCTCCTTAACTGTGTACACAGAGTTCTTTTAGAAAACCGAGTCGAGGCAGGCTAATGTATTAGCAAACCATGAAACACGTCGATTCCAAACAATGCTCTTGTATTGAGTAAAATCACTGTATGATTAATATGATTAGCACTCTAACCCTCCTAAATTCTCTGATCTTCTTTCTCACTTGTTTTGGATTTTAGAGCATTAAAACAGCTTTTTAATCAGTGTCCCTCAACTTCAAATTATATGCTATGGTGTGGTGGGAAAAATGGTTTGGGCTCAGACTGCTGAGAAAAATAAGCACTACTGTCACACTCGACATGGTTGATGTTTTGCGGCTTCTTTTCTTTTCTGCTAGTCTCATCTTGGGAGGGGTAGCGAGGATCAGATGGATTTCCTGAATTGGGCAAAAATCATCTTTAGGACGATATAAGAAGTGGTGTAAATAGTTAAAGACATCGACCTGCACGTTCATAATTGACAATCTTTTGCGAAGACGGGATACCAAAACACAGACTCCCGTGCTGCTGCCACAGTAAGTGACCTGTGACAGCCTCTTTGAGGAGATTGTATCCACACAAATACGTCCAACAAATATACCTTATTATGTCCTCGGGGGATTTTCCCCGAAGAATAACCTCAACCACGAGGGTGAAAAGTCTTGTTCCGCTTGGGGAGAAAAGGGGTCGGACCAAATCCAATCCTTGTGCAGCAACCACAGAACTAAAGCCAGAATGTGACTGGAAAGGTTTATGTTTTTATGGCTTTACTTGGAAAGTCCGGTGCAACAAAGGCTTATTTTCTTCTCGGATTCCTTCATCGGGTATTTTTGGAGCCAGCTGTGATTTCAGTGTCACAAAAGAGCATCACTCACGATCTGGGGAATTTTTTTTTTTTTTAAATTTACACTTCATTTCACAACCAATGTGTGCTACTTCTTGGTTATTTTTAGAACAGTGTGTAGCTTCTTGACATCTCTAGTCCAGTGTGTGACTATCAAGATTTACTACACATAAATTGTCAAACTTACTTTGCTTAAAGCTGCGAAGCTGTTAGCTTAACGAAATGTGATGCCAGGCAACACCGGCACACTGCAGCGTTGCTTTGTTAAAAAACCTGTGCTGCGTGCACAGCTTGACATTCACCGGATAAATGAAAGTGATAGCGAAGACACGGTTGAACGTCTGCTGATCCTGTGTAGGTGCTGAGCAGGAGAAACGAACAGGCTTTTCATTTTGATGTCTGAACCCAGTGTCACACAGCTGTCAACATGTAAGTGCGTGCCAAATTTAAGCAGCGATTCTGGCCTTATGTGCAGGTCCCCATGCCTCACAAATGAATTCGCGTCCATAGATCCAACCACATTAGTTTTCTAAGTTACACTGTAAACGTCGCCTTGTACAGCTACCGCGGTGTTGCATCAACTAAAGTACACTTGTGAGTAACTGATTGGCTAAACGGCGCCTCTATCAGTTCAGACTCCAACAGTCGATTTAATTAAATCCTGGAAAAAAGGGGTTTTGTCACTCTGGTCACTAAATCTTTTAAGTTACAACTGAAAAATGACAAAAAATTGGAATTTATTGCTGCACTGAAGCAACACTTTAGAAACTTTAATGGCCCCTGTTGTCATACTAGGAAAATGTGATTTCACTTATGCTCGTATTCTGTATGAGTGATCAATAGATATAATCTGCTAATGGGGTGAGTTTATGTCCAATGGCCTTATGTCTTCTGCAGAAATCTGCTCACTGAGGTACTTTTTGAGCCAATGTCCTTTTTATACTCATCCAATACTTGGCACCACACACTCATATGGTCTGATAGCCTGGCAGTGGCTAATGTGTGCAAATTGTCATTGGGAGTCTTTTTATATCAAGCACCAGTGCTCAGCACTTCTTTAGAAGGTGACTTCAGCATTTCTCTCCCTTCCATCTCATTTAGTGTGTAGATCCATTGTTGAATATACAGTATGGGTCTGTAAAGCAGGAAGTGCCCTTGTCTTAGGGTGTCCTTGAGATTGCAGTCCGGAGCCAGGTAGAATAAGCGAGCGAGAAAAATTATGTAAAAACCATTCCACTTTTTTTTTTTCTTTTTACCTGTTAATTTCACCCTTCAGGTTTGACTTTCATTTATTGCACGGAGTGGCTTAGCGCCGTTTTCATGGCACCTAGGACATAATGTATTCACTCCAGCCTACACATTCAACAACAAATGCAAGCACCCCAAACCAGTTTCCCCTCCTGACAGGATGCACTTGAGACCTTTTAAGTGGCACTGAAACAGCTCCTTACTGACAATCTCTGCAAGTCGAAAAAACTGCAAACCACTTGGTCTCTGCTTGACTAATTATTTCAGTCTTTACCTCTAATGCCTTGTCAATAACCCACGTTCTTCAGAAATGTGCAACATGTGCGATTAAAGAGCAATTAATGTGATTTCATTTTGCTCTCTTAGCCTTATAAGGAGAACGCTGCAGCAGCTCTGTTGACATCAGTTGTTAATCACAGCAGCAGCTTCCAATTGTGTTCAATTTCCCCTTCCTTTATTTATTATCACAATGGTAATTCACTTCACTATGAAATAAATGAGGGTAGAGCTAAGAGTTACAAGCGGCTTGAGAATATGAATGTAGTTGCGTTTGTTGTATCTAAAGTTTGGCATCGGTGCGAGGAAAGTTTTCAGATAGCTCACTGTCGATGTCATGACTTTGTGACCATTCTTGATGAGCGCGGGTTCACGAGGCAGCTGTAAACTACATTTCTGGCCGAAGTAGGAATGCATGCACAAAGCCAGAACTATTTGTAACAAATCATTAATTTTGTCTGGATGCGTACCGGCTGACTGCACTAAAAATATGGTTTAGCGAAATGCAACACTCATTTAGATAATATGGGTTTGGCAAAAGTGCACGTTGTTCACTTGACCCCACATTTTTTTTTCCCCTTAAACAATTCTTCTGTGTGACACTGTAGTTAATCAGTAGGCTGAATCAGTCGTAAGGCTGTGATTCCACATGATTTTGCGGGGTATACCACTTACAGTTTAAAATGAAATGTCCCCCGTCCCTCTTTTGCAGTCCTTAAAGCTGCAGCATGAGAACAGTTCTAACATCTTACAGGATAGCTAAATTATGATCTCTTGAGCACTTTGTTTTAGAATACACTGCAATTTCACGAGCTTTGCATTTTAGTTCGCATGGATTGTCACATCCAATTACTATATTCAACACGCATCCCTGCTCCTAGGCTTGCCTCTGGCTATTGTGTTTGATCAGGTATACTTTGGACTCACTGTAGAATCAACTAATTGTCTGTTCGACCTTGAACAGGCTGGAGGGAGCCTGGACAGGAGCTACCATGTACAATTAATTCATTTCCCCTCCCTCCATGTCTTTCTCCATTTGAATGAGCAGTGCACTTTCTCACATTAAACTGCTCTTTCATTCCTTGATAGTTGTTAACCTAGAGCTTTTATTGGAGCTAAGTGATTGGGACCAAATTTGTGCATAGACTTCAAGTACTGCACCTTTTTTGCAAAATCAATAGTTAAACATTTGTGACCGTTCTTTACATTTTTATGTTGATGTTTTGCTAAACTCAGACAGAATTACCAGTTTATATTTATGGGAATGATAACTGAGATTTGTAACGCCTGTTTGCATCTTCTAAACACTTCAGACTGAGTCAGTGTTTAATTTGTAGACCTGTTTTTTCTGAGGTGATATATGCTGATGGAGAATGTTAATAGTTCTTGAAGACTATTAAATGAACATTAAAAAACAATAGACTGAACATCAATCATTTAGCCACCCTCGGTGGGTTATGAATCATGGCAAAAACAAGTTCCCAAGGGAAAAAGAATAATATTTGAATAATTTCTAAGTGCTTTACCCAAAAATCAGCCCTGTTCTTTTTCTTGTATACTTTTCTAGTTATTTACGATGTAAATTAAATAAGGCCACTGTTTGACGGAGGCGATTTGACTAAGTGCTTGCTGTTTTTATGAGCATCTGTACTGTGCCAACAACAAGCAGACACAATGCCAGATAACTGCAAAAGTTTAACAAGAGTTAAAGCCAGAGCATCTTTCATTACCTTAATGGATGCTGGACATGATAAAGATAACGTATGCTCTCGACAGACACAAAATTAAAACTACTGACAGGTAAAGTGAATAACCCTACAGTGCAGCTTTCTGCTGGGAATCCTCGTTTCCTGGTATTTAACTGCATAGTACGCCACACAGCTTAACTATATACCAATTTCAGCATCACTCCCTGATGGCAGAGGCCTCCTGACAGCAGAACAAGGTGCTCAAGGTTTTGACCCAGCCTCCAAACGCCCCAGATCCCAATCCACAGAAGCTTCGATGGGATATGCCAGAAAAGCCCAATTAACCCCCCCACCCAGAGAACCCAAAGGATTTGGAGTCATTGTTCCAGTTCCAGAAACCAGATGCCACCCATGTCTGTGCCCTGACAAGATGTCCTGTATATCTAAAAGCGCATATTGGCAAAGAAAACAGCACCTTTAAAAGGAGTGAGTGCACTCCATAGGCTTGGAAATGATCAAAACTATTAAAAAGCCTATAGTTGTCCATTTTCAAAGATGCAGCAAGCTTTACCTTACACATCAGTTCAGTCGGGGACACAGAGTTGCATTGGAAAACTTTTGCAGCACAGTCTGAAATCACTCATTTGCAATACTGTGTATTTCTGAGAAGATTTATCCATGGCGGTGGCTTCTCATGCCAGATACCCAAAAGCATTGTTGGAAGGCAGCCATAATTGTCGTTTGGCTGTGCTGCAGACTATGGCATCTCAAAGCTGTTTCTAGTCTGATGTCGCCTCATGAAAATTTAATGAAGAAATAGTTTCCAAAAAGGTGCCGTTTACGAAAGCAACAGAAGACACTAATTAGCGATATCACAGCAGGGAAAGCAAAACTTAAAGATGTACATAAACCTCATTGGCATTCACAGTAAGCAGGTCTTGTTTGGCAGGTTAAGACTTAGCCAACGTTGAAGAGCGGCAGATATTTTGCATATGGGGGATCTTGCGGTGTAGACAGTGTTTGAGTCTGCAGCCTCTCAGAGATCATCACTTGCTTCAAAGTGAAAATACTTCCTGTTGAGAGCTGAGAGCTTCAGACAAAACTGCTCTGGGCTTTGATTTTCTTTGTTTTGCTCAAAGAACATGGTTGGGGCAAAAGTGCAGCGTGAGTTATTTTCTTTCACTTCTCAAACGGCAGCAAGATGTTGCTCGCCCTTGTTCAATCAGAAAGTTGAGACGTGCGCGGGAACAAGACAGCTTTTACAACACGGCAAAGCCACCTGCCATCACCAAAGGACATCAAAGCTCTGCTGCACGTGTAGCCACTGAATCCTTTCCCCCAGGAAAAGAAAGAGTGGCATTTATATGCCGTGGAGAGATGAGATTATTATCACTCGCATATCTCACTCTCAGGAGACATTTAACTTAGCTTAAATTAGCTTAGCATAAATACTCAAAACATATAATTGATACCTATTTTTATTCTACCCCAAGCTACCTAAGCTATCTACTATAAAATTCTTTCCTTATAATTCATTTATTTCTTTAAGCCGAGCTTTATTTACAGTAGCTGCCTGTTAACTTTTTACGCTAAGCTAACTAGCTGCTAGCTTTAGCTTATTGTATTGTAAATGCTGCTACATGTACAAGCTATTTCTTTAAATCCTCAAGATTTTTTTTCTTCTTTTATTTTCCAATTGTCTCTTCCCCCTCCCTAGCACAAGGTTTAATGCAACCCTCAGTTCTGATATATGCAACAATGTCTGTATAACCTATTTCCAGAGGACCAGCTGCCCCCTGGTTTCCCCACCATAGACATGGGCCCACAGTTGAAAGTGGTGGAGCGAACACGCACTGCCACCATGCTCTGTGCTGCCAGCGGCAACCCAGACCCAGATATCTCTTGGTTCAAAGACTTCCTCCCTGTCAACACCAGCAACAACAATGGGCGCATTAAACAGCTCAGATCAGGTAGGTTTCCTCTGCTGAAAATCTAATTACCGGACAGGGAAGTCTTCTTTCTTGTTTTCTTCTATCTGATCTGCTCCCCCTATTGTATCCTCTGTTCTTTCATCCACTTCTTCCTCCCATAATTTAACTTCTCATTTGGCTTTTAATTTTGTAGGTAATGGCATTGTTTCTACTATTTCCTGTCCTCTACTTTCTGTACACCCTGGTGTGTTGTGTCCGTTTGTGTGTCTCCCTTTGTCTTCCAGTGTTGTCATGGGCTGTTGGGATTGTTCCCCCTCCCTCTGTGTTTGCTGGCTTCTGCCCCAACTTCTGCCCTCATTGCTCACTGCTGTGACTTTTTTACAATGAATTCTTTTGCTGTTTTCTGTTGATTTCCTTTCCACTGCATTGGTGCAGAATTTTTTAGAACCATTTTCTTCATGTTCTTATGTCTTTTCTTTTAACAATTAATATTCAACATTCGGCTTCATTCAGAATCTGCAACGGAGTGCGCATACTTTTAAAACAGGAAAACACGCTCCCTCCCCCCAAAAAATCGAATTAATGTACTTTTGTCTAAATTTTACTTTCCAAAAGGTATCTTAAACTAATTTGGGTCGATATTTGCTGTGTTTAAGACCTTTTAGGTTTGAGAAATACATTTAATTTTGGAGACTAATCAGCCACAGTAGTGCGTAAAACTTCGTAAAGCTTTTCCCTCTCCCCCCAGCCCCTTGATTCATTGACTTTAGCAGTCCCTGCTTTAATGTTTAGCTGCCAGCTTTGCTTTTTTTGCCTGTGACACACCCCAATATACTCATTATATATATATATATATACTCAAGTTTGATTTTAATATCGCAATATAGAACTTATACATACACATAGCCTGCAACTTTATTTAGCAGCTAATAACAGCGCATTAGCCTAACTACTTAAATTTTAAGTCTTGTGTGTTTGACCCCCTGTCTTCACAGATTTCACAGCTGTTCTTTGTTAAATCATCGTGTTAACCTTACTTCCTTGCTGACTTGTTTTCAACAGAATTGTGTAGCATTAATCCTTTTTGCTAACGTGCAACTCAGAGTTTATAAAGCATTAACAAAACCTTGTTAACTAAACTTACCTAAAGAATATAATCCTATTCTTATGCTGTCTTTCTTCTCTCTATATTTTTAAATCTACAGAATCCTTTGGTAAGTGCTTAGCTCTAAAGCACACATCACCTCCACTAATTTCCATGTTCCAACAACTATTAAAATGCATGGCATGCATTTTACTAACAGATAGTTTAGTCTCAGGGCTACTACTAGAGGCACATACACTCTTCCCTCACCCCACGGTGTCCTGTCACTACCAGCTGTAGCGTCACCCAATCTGGAGGTTATCCAAAGTTTAGCTTAGCATTGTCATATACTGACCTGGATAATGATCTGTCCTCACATGTTTGTAACTCACTTACTGACCCACTGCTTACTCACTTAATCTTTTAACACCAGCACATCTTAGGCATGGAAATTTGAAGAACCTTTAGAGAGGTGACCAGCTCTTCTTAGCTCAGGTCAAGCAAAGGGATCACACTTTTTTTTTTCTTTAAGTATCTCTGCTCTCAATCTTACACACCACAAAGTCCTGAAAGTCTTTCCCTTCAGTAGATGGTCTTCAGAAGCCATTGCCACTTCCAAAATGGCAGCTCCCCGTGGTACACCAATGTGTCTCTCTGACCAGTGATTTTTCTATGATGAATCCTGTCTTTCTTTGCCAGTAGAGTTCAGAAAAAAAAGTTCTTATTCTCTTTCTCTCTCCTTTCTCTTTTCCTGTAGTACCTTTATTTACGTACCCTGTTAAATCTAATTTGATTCTTCTTCCAAAGCCCCCAGCCTCTATCTACACGTACTAATGCTTCTTCTTTCTAATCTTATTTGCATTCATATTATCCACCCAGGTGGTACACCAATAAGAGGTAAGAGTGCTGAACTGACGTTCACAGAATGAAAATAATACAAATTCATTCTTGCTGTCAATCCATCCATTCACTTGAATCACCTCCATTTCTGTCCTGTTTACCAAGACCGAATCCCATTTCGTTCATATGGACCTTCCTTCTTATTTGTCCTGTTTCGTTGACTACGTTCGTATTTCATCTTTCTGTCTACGCTTTATTTACTCCTTTGTGTTCTCGTTTTAAGAGCCCGTTTAGCTCAGTTGCGATATGCTTGCCCTGGCTCGAATAAGCATATCCAATGACAATTATTTTTTTAAACTCTATTTTTTACGTTTCATTTTTGTTTTCTTTTTGGCCATAGCGAATCATGTGTCCCTCTTTTTGTCCAACTAAAACAACCAAGCATTTTTCCCCCTTAGCTGTTCTTGTTCAGCACTAAAAATATGCACAGATGCTGTGGAATCACGCAGGCATGCTGACGACAACATTGCCTCTCCTCTGCTTTTTTCTCCCAAAGAATTCTTTCTATCTTTGCAAACTATTTTTTTTTCCATTTCTTCTATTTGCTTTCCTCTCCTGTACCTCTACAAAAAAGCCCAAACAACCACTTTTTTGATAAAGTTTCTACGGTGCTTTTTTTCTCTTTCACCTATTTTTCTTACTTTTCTTGGGTTTGGAGACTATTTTACTTTTTGACTTTTTTTCTTCAGGGTTTGGGAAGGCAAACAAGTAGAGTCTGGCGAGGACCCGATTGGCTCATTTTTGCCGTGTGACATGGAGCCGGAGAGTTGTTGATGCATAAAGCCATTTTTCCCTGGGTCATGTGACACCACACTGCTGATCCCATTGGTGGATTTTTATGGGTGTCTTTTGTAGCTTTCACAAGCTAAAGCAGTGGCTGGTTACCTTCTTGTCGGCTCAGGCCGGTATTTTGAATTTTGTCTTCTAATACAATTGCATTTTATTTTTCAGCTAAGGGTTGTCAGAAGGTTGTAAGTTGTGTCGACATACATTTCTTCGCTAAGATTTGCATGTCAAAACTTTTGTTACAGAGGGTTATATGGTGCTTTTGCCTTGCATAATACGTTCAATTACATTTTTTCCAGATATCTCAGCAGCATTTTTCAATTTTTTGGTACGAGCTGCATTTTTTTGAAAAGTCACTTCACTTAAATGAAGTCCCAAATTATTCTGCAGGCAGAATAATACACCTGATTTGTGATTGAATATGCTAAAAATCATACCTAAATTTCTTTTGTTCAATTGTCTTCCCTTGTTATGCTGCTTTCTTATACTGTAAACCTCTTTTGTTTGATCCATGTTTCCCTGAAGTAGTATCACTCATCCCCATATTGACCAGTCCAGTGATATGTTGTACATTGACGGGCTTGCCCCTATTTTTCAAAGTGACATTTTTTTTTTTTTTTCCATTGGCGTTAGGATGAGTGTCTTGTTAGAGCCTATAGGTAAAAAAGCTTTTTTTTTTAATAAGAGATCATCAAGAGGGTAAATATATTAGCGACTGACTTTGGTGTTATTTTTCTTTTTTTTTCCCTTTGGATTTGGTTGACGATGTGTTTTTTTTTCCTTTCTTTTCTCGTGTTGCTACTTTAGGCTTCTTGAAGGAAACTATTTGTATCGCAGTGTTTTGCCTCACTTACAGTGCGATTGCACAGTCTCGATTTCACCTCAGCCAGCGGATCAGGCTGTGACAATAAGTGATCGAATTTAATGTTTATAAAAATTTTATTCATACATTTAATTGGATATCGATCAGTTATAAGGTTCATTTCACTGATCTACTGATGCTTAGAAGGACAGAAATCTAGAAATGATGGGCACTGACGTTGACCTCCATGAGGTCAAACGAGCCCGTTGCTTTTTTGTTTTTTGTTGTTTTGTTTGGTTCTTTTTTGCTTGTGAACTTGATGCCAACGACATAGCTTTAACCAAATATACTTTGCTACCCCGTTTGCTATTCCCAACCAGGAGCCCTCCAGATAGAGCAGAGCGAAGAGTCTGACCAGGGGAAGTATGAATGCGTGGCGACCAACAACGATGGAACCCGCTACTCTGCCCCAGCAAACCTATATGTCAGAGGTAGGAAGCGCGCGTTAAGCACCACCAGCATGCTTCTGTCAAACATTACATTAACTTTCTCTTTACGATTCGAGAGGAATTTTTAAATTAGCCAATAAAGTCTGCAGGGGCCACATCGTGTGACTCTATTGTAAGTATGCTTGATTTGTTAAGTTTAGTTTTTGGTATTGGTTTGGTTTTTTGTTTTTGCACTTGACTTACCTGCACTGATTTGAACCTAAAGTGGTCTTTTACATGTTTCTGGCCCTTTTCTCTCGATTATCCTGAATCTAACACTGCTTGCTGTTTTTATCTACTAATTGCTTTTAAAACCTAACTGTTGGAGGCGGATGTCCTCCCTCCCCTCCATCAGCCCTGACTTTTTTTCCCAGCAGTAAACAGCTCCTTTTTCTACCCACTGGTCAACAATGGAAGGACACCTTTAATCCCATTACCTTTGCTGCTGACGATGAATATGTTAAAACACCAAATTCAAGAGTTTAAACTGGAATATAATAATTTCATTATGTAACAGTGGTGAATTTTGTTATCCTGCAATAAAGATGAAATTAGCTGACAAAAGAAAACAGTCACAGCTGCACAGCGTTTGTAATATAAAGCTTAACGATTTTGGTAATTACGACATAGTTCAAGAACAGCTTTTAGTGATCTCTTTTTTTCCTACAGAGCCTGTAATCAACAGTTTTTTTATATTTCTTTTTGTTTAGCCAGAATATGTAGCACATTGGTCTAACTCTTCTTACGTACTTCTTATTGCACTTAGTATGTAAAGCTTTTTTTTGCTTTTATATACAAAACCCACTGTTTTTGCTCCAGTAATCCAGAAACTTTCCATGTTTAGAGCCTATACATACATATATATATATATATATATATATATATATATATATATATATATATATATATATATATATATATATTTATATATATATATTTATTTATTGAGTTTATTATATTTTCTTCCAAATATTTCAGTGCTCTTTAGTCCTATGGTTAGCTTTCATTAATTATAGTTTCAAAGTATTTTTTATAAGCTATGCAATCAACTTTAATTAATATTTACTATATTTGAAGCTAACCACATGACTTGAGCAGACGATATGTTTTTTTCTTCTTATTTAGAAGGATTGAAATGAGACAGGTTAAGGCTTTGCTTTGTAACGTGGGTGCTCTTGGGTGCAAGCGGCTTCCTGCGCCCTCGAAACAGAAGGTCCTTCTAATTGTTCAAGTAGCATTTGAACACCTAAAACATGGCCTTTTTACTCTCTGTGTTTCCCTTGTTTTTCTCCTTTCCTTATTTTTATTTTGTTCTGCATCAAATTCCCCACATCCCTCAGAGCTGCGAGAAGGTTGGTGTGTTTTTTACTTTTTGAACACAACAGAAACAAGTGTTTTTTTTTTCTTTTTAGCGACATTTTAGAGACATTCAAAATAAAAAAACTGATGTATTACTGTAGACTTTTTTTTTTTTGTGCTTCTATGAATATTATTTTTCTCTGCTGTACGTTCAGTGTCCATGTTCCCATTGAGAATGCCTCTGGTCCTTGCTTGACTGTCCAATAGGTGGTGCATGTTTTGCATCTTGAGGTGGGGTTTTAGGAATGATATTTGCATCTGTCTGACGGTCTATTTGCATGGTCACCTGTTAATGTTTGGACTAGCCACCCCTTTCCCCCAGCTCTTACCCTGTCAGTGTTCCTGCTTGGTTTCTCTGATGACTAACAGCACAGCAGGGGAATAGGGTAAGGCGGTTAAAAGCAAGAAAGAAAACAGCATTAGGAAGATCACTGTCTTTCATTTATCGGTGCTTAGAACTAAAGCCACCTCCATTCACATGGATGTCAAATGTTTCTCTGCATGCAAGAGTTTAAGCCTTAGTCTACACAAAAATTTTCCTCTAACGGAAGTCTGTCACAGATAAGAGCATGTTTAAGCGAAATCCACCTTTTGTTGTAATTGGAACTAAAGGCAGGCATCAAGCTGTAAAAACAATCCTGCCCTTAGAGACGATCCACTTCCTCAGATGAGGATGTTTCTGCGCAGGAAGTCATGAAAGAATGATGTATTTAGAGCGTTATCCACAAGACTTGACAAATGTAATGATATTCAAATGAGCAGGATAATATTATGTCTGTGGGGAGCGTGATCCAATTGGATATTAATTAAATATTGAGCGAGAGAAACGTTGTATTTAATAATGCAAGCAGTTCCCCTAGATTTCCTCTCTGGAGAGCTGCCGCCTGTTCAACAGAATGGGCTCTGTGAATTAGTAGCAGGCAGCTGCGAGAGCACGTCTAAGTTCTAGTCAAATATAGCACAAGTAACTCGCTTAGACTCAGCATAAGTGTAACTACAAATATTCCAATCTTTAGAAGTGATTTATTCCTTCATTTATTTCTTCAAGGTTCGCTAAATAATTTATTGAGTAATCCATTTTGAATGCCACGAGCAGTAACACTGACTTTACGTTTTATTTGAATCCTCGCTAGAAGTTGTACAACAGCACCTGGTAGTACCAGCCTCATTTCCTTTGTGCCTGCGTCCCCTGGATAAACCTGAGTGCTAAGATGATGTTATCGTCTTTTGTGTCTCCCTGTTCTCCCTTAGCTTGTGCTAGCCGCAGTTAGAGCAGTGTAACAGTGTCAGACTAACCTCTCCATTTACACCGAGTGACACAATGTCTTCCCTCTGACCCTGTTACTGCTTCTTTTGCCCCCCGCAGCCCCCTTTCCCTAGACTCCCTCATGTGGTTGCCTCCCAAAGCCAACATTGTTCTTGTATGCATGATTGATTCTTGCTCTCCTCCAGAAGGCCTCGATGCCATTCCTGTGTTACCAGCGTCACACACTGACATTCATCTTTTTAAGAAATTGTAGCCTTTTTAAAGATTTTTATTGGAGCAAACCTGCACAATTAAGAGTAATTTAATCTAACAATATTTTAAAAAAGAGTCACCGTAAGAGTGAAATGTATCACATTTTTGCAGGAATAGCACATTATAGTGCATTATTTATGTGCTGCAAAACTAGTATTGGAATTGGAAGTAACATTACATTGAGCATTTCAAAGGTGATATTCCCGCCCAGATCCCAATCCGATACTATGCCGATATTCGATGATTTAAACCTTGAGTATATCGGCTGATACTTTTCTTTCAGACAGATTTCTGTAACATTTGCTTATGCCTAGTTATTTATCACTCCTTGCTTATAGCTTTTATTTAATAAACTTTTATTTTTTACAAGAACTCTTTAATCCGCTGATTGTTTGCAGACGTCCCTCTAGTGGACAAATTATGCAACATCATTTATAAATGTGCATTTATTGGCCATTATATATGCTGATACCGATATAAGAGCCAGTAGCTGATATTGACCGATAAGTTTGCTGCACCAATGCATTGTTCGGACCCTGCAGAAGCATCCGTCTTTAAGTGTGTTACCCTCCTTTTAGGATTGAATCCTGTCCTATAAATCCCTAACATGGCACATCATTTCAGAGCTGTCAAAGTGAATGACGTTTCTTAGCCCTTTCTGTCAAAATGTACTGAGAGGCGTACAGTCATACTGAAAATAGTCTGAATTAGCATCATAAATGATGTTTATGATTTTGATTCGTTCCCAGGCATGGATTGAATTGTAGAACCACTGACTGTAATGTTGTGAGATTATTCATGCTTTGAGCGGCAGTATAACTACTCCTCTTAATAAATTTCACATTTATCTGAGGTGTATAGAACAGCTCCACTTTTCCTGTTTTTTGCGTGTGAAGCCTTTAAGTGTACGACCTACATGTCCATGTGATGTGAGAATGTGATGCGGCACATTATCTCACATCAGCTGGAAGTTTGCAGCCTGAAAGTTGTTTGTTTGCATACAACTGTGGAGTGCTGTTGACTCTCCAGCACTTTGTGCAGTTCTGTACATCCGTACTGATGGTGATGCAGTTTTTTGTGCATGGTGCTTGTGTTGTTGTTAATCCATTCGCCTCGTAATCGAAGTCTCGGATCGCATGAGTTAACCTTTAGTGAACATTCATAAATGGAGAAATCTTAGAGAATTTCACACTATTAAACATTTAAGAGTCTGTTAATATTCTCATTAAATGATTTTTTTCTTCTTTTTGGGTGAATGCCGTGTTTCTGTAAAGGTTTCCCCAGATTCCGCCTGGTTTTCATGCTATTTTTTGGTCTTTTTTTAGTGCGACGGGTGCCACCACGATTCTCCATTCCACCTACAGACAATGAGATCATGCCAGGCGGCAGTGTCAATATCACATGTGTAGCTGTGGGCTCCCCCATGCCATATGTCAAGTGGATGATGGGTGCTGAGGATCTTACGCCGGAAGACGATATGCCCATTGGACGTAACGTCTTGGAGCTTACGGACGTACGGCAATCGGCCAATTACACGTGTGTAGCCATGTCAACCCTCGGGGTGATAGAGGCTGTGGCACAGATAACAGTGAAAGGTACATGTGGCTTTAATTCTTCTGCTAATACTGTAAATAAAGACTCTAATTTTCATAGAAATGCCAATGCTAGAGGCAAAGGTATTAATAGTTCAGTTCAAGAGCTTTTCTTAGAGTGTGTATTTACTTCAAAATACAGTATGTCTCCAGTTTGCAGCTAATATTTATTAGTAATCTATCCGAGCAGCGACTACTGGCAGTGCTTTAAAGGAACTTATTTACCTCACACTGCCACGATAAGTCATCTGTAGAGGATTCCTTAAAGCTTTAGACAAGCCCTGGCACCAGCCTCGGTGCATTAGATGCCAGGCTGAGAATATAGTGAAGTGCTTATCTCTCAGCTGGAGAGCTACAGAGCCAAAAGCGCACCATTTCTGCGAGCAATTTGTAAGAAAGGAGGGGGCATGTTAGAGGGTGAAACATAGTGAGTATACTTTGGTGTAGACATGGTACTTATCTGTGCGTAATCATATCTACACTGCAGTGTGTCAGAAAGATACCCCCGATTGGTGCCGCCATGTTTACGAGCACACCGGGGACAGAGCCACGTACACAGACATTCAGCTTTGTTTTTCCAAGACATAACACAGAGATATTAGTCACAATATAACCCTCTGGCAGGAGCTCCCCCAGAAGCATACTTCAGATGGTGTATAAAGACAATCTATTGCCCTGATATCTTTTTGCCATGTGCCACGGTGTAGGGAATTAAAGTAATAAATTTACCTGTTTAATTATTAAAGTGATAAACACTGGGAAACCCAAGATTAACGACAACAACGCTCCGAAATGCTGAACGTGGAGTGTACAAGCCTTAAATCTCACTCATTAGATGATATGTCGCTTTTTTCTTTTTTTCTTTTTTTTTTACACAACTATAAACTAGAAAACTGAGGTAATATTAAGACTACCCACCCACCTAATCGAATACGCACAACACAGTCTCTTATGACTCCACATACACTGTGGCTCATCAGTATCGTGTGCAGCGGTCTGGTAAATGAAAGTTATCAATAAAAGTCAACCATCAACAAATTAAAATAAAGTCTCTACGGCATATAAAATAAATTCCTCTACCAATATGTGACTTTTGTGTATTTTGCATTTTTATTAATATTCATGCCATAATTATCATCACAGCGTTGCCCAAGGCTCCTGGTATTCCTGTAGTGGAAGAGCGCACAGCCACAAGCATAACATTGGCTTGGGACTCTGGCAACCCTGAACCAATTTCCTACTACATCATCCAGCACAAGTCAAAGTACTCGGATGAGTTGTACAAAGAGATTGATGGCGTAGCCACCACTAGGTACAGCGTCGGGGGCCTCAGCCCCTACTCCGACTATGAGTTTCGGGTGGTGGCGGTGAACAACATCGGCCGAGGGCCACCCAGCGAGAGCATTGAGGCCAAAACTGCTGAGCAGGCACCCAGTACCGCACCGAGGCATGTCCGAGGTCACATGATGAGCGCCACCACAGCGGTCATCCAGTGGGATGAACCAGAGGAGGCCAACGGACAGATCATGGGCTACCGAGTCTACTACACCATGGATCCCAGCCAGCACCCCAACCACTGGGAGAAGCAGATCGTCCGGGAGTCTAACTTTGTCACCATCCAGGGCCTCATCCCAAATAAGACCTACTATATCAAAATTTTAGCCTACACTTCAGTGGGTGATGGGCCTCTTTCTCCAGATCTTCAAATCATTGCTAAGACCGGAGGTGGGTTTGTTTTTACTTTATTTTTCATTAAGAAAAAAAAACCAACGTGACAATGAATGAAAATACTAAACTGGAAAAAAAGCTGCAAAAAAGTATCATTATTCTTAATCCTGCAATGAAAATTTTGAGTGTGACAAACATTTTTAGCCAGTGATCTTAAGTGAGAATGCCTCGTTGTTTATTTCTCACGAAAAAGTCCCGTGAAGACTATCGCAATAACTCAACCGCCAAGTGGCATGTGTGTGCACGTGTGACTCGGATGAGAGTGGATTGTGCAGGACGTGACGAGTAATGAATTTGTCTCTTCATTCTAATTCCAGTTCCCTCACAACCAACTGACTTCAAAGGAGAAGCCAAATCAGAAACAAGCATTTTGCTGTCGTGGAACGCTCCGACGCAAACCGGACAAGAAAATCAAGTGACAGGATATGAGCTTTTATACAGAAAGAGAGATGACAAAGAGGAGGTAATTACTTTCTAATATTAAGCGAATTTTGTCAACTCTTAAGACTTAAGAGTTCATAATTCTCCTTAACACATTAATAAGGCTCTAATCATTTTTGGGATTATTGTGTTTAATGTGCCTAACTTTCTTATTATTAGTCTGCATAGTTGATCTGTTCTTACCAAGTAAATGTATGTATATGCAATGTTCTATTGTTTAACTTGAGCTAAATCATGAAGCATTATTTCTAAGATATTGTTTATGTCAAAAGTTGAACTATTATAATTGTTATTGGTAAAACCTCTGACTTTGGTGAGACAATATCTCAAATTAAAGCTGTCTTAGTAAAGCCAATTATTTGATTTTTCTTCTGTTCTGCTGTAGTTTAACGAATCTTATACACAAAGTGACAGTGCCACCCTTTCCTCCCAGAAACGAGTCAGCTTTGAGCCGACAACAACGTACCTACTGAAGGACTTGAAGCCCTTCACTACTTACACTTTTCGGCTGGCTGCCCGAAGTAAACACGGAGTTGGAGCTTACACCAATGAAATCTCTGCAGAAACTCCACAGACACGTAGGTCTTCTTCCTTATCTGACAGGGTTGAAACTATCTGGGAAGGAACACATTTTCAAATGCATTCAAAGTTTTATGTGGGCCGCAAAAAAAAAAAATCGAAGATGTGACAAAAATGTCAGAAAGGTCCTTCTGAGCACAGATAAACCAAATAAGATTTTTTCCCCCTTTAAATGTTTGATGCATTTGAAAATAGCAAAGCTGTAAACACTTAAAATGGAAAATCAGTGTTACAAAATCTACCTGACCATGCTGTATCCCCCCCTTTGAAAAGGTTGCATGGGCAGTGTACCCGGGGCTTTCCTGTAAAGTCAGGAGACGAGGTTATAAAAAAACTCCGGGCTCTCCACCTTTGTTGTGCAAAAACAGACGTAAATGAATGATAAAGCCTTGAATTATTTGTGTGAATGCCCACATCTGTGTCTCCTGTTTTTTCTCCTAAATGAAAGGGCATAGCTGGCCTTTAGGAAGCCTTGTCTCCTGAAATTGCATGTCAGCCCAAAAATAAGAGAATAGAAATGTTTTGGGGTCTGTCTGAGCTTTCTATGTGGCTACAATGGAGAGAACCAAAGCAACTTTTTTTTCCCATTTTCTTCAAGAACTCTCACCTTAATACTCAATTCAGATTTGAATGAAGAGCGTTCATGATTTTCAATATCATAGAAAGCTCAAAGCGAGTACTGCCTTTGTAGTTAGGGACATGTTCACCCGAAAGACCTCAGATTTATGCAGCTGGTTAAAATTGGGGGAGGGGGTAAAAACTAAAATTGGAAATGCAGAGAATTACCAGTCTTAGATTTCTCATAGAAAAATAAATGAATGTTTTTAAAAAGAAGAGGAAACTTCTGTGTATCTGACCTAAATCTGAGGGCTTTGAAAGACAAGGGCAGGGATCAGGTAGGTATAAAAGATCAGAAGTTCTAACTCGGCTCAGATGATGTAGTAAATGATGTAGTTAACTTAGAAAAAACAGTGCATGCCAATGTTATCAGAATCTAATAAATCAGTCATGTCTCCTTGGGAAGTTCTCTGTTGTACAATCAGGCTTTTACCACAAACCAACAGGCTTCGGAAAGGTTGGTGACAAACACAATATTTTTTTTTCTATTTTTAAAAATAGTTACAGCATCAACCTTTATGTTTTTGGATTGATGGTAACTGCTTGCCAAATTTTTCTTAGTCTGTTTTAAAATGGTTTAACTTAAATGTCATCTGAAGTAGGTGTAGCTTTTTTTTCTTTCATATTTACGGGATCTAAGAATATTAGGATATGTGATTTTTGTCTTCTTTGTTTTTACACATTTTTTTTTGATTCATGACAAAGGTAGGTTACATATGGTAAAGCTGTCCATGTTATTTTCCCAGTCAACACCATCCATTCATCATGAGTTGGTACACTTTTGTGTTTGTCGTTACCTTTCATTTTGCCTTTATTTGTGTATTCCACGTTTCACTGATTTAAAATGTTTTTGATTTACCCACGTGTCCTTGTGCTTTTGCCTCATTTTTTTTATCATTTTATTTCCCTCTTCTTTTTTTCCCTTGGTTTTGGTCAATTCTACCATCATCACCCTGATCAAAACAAAAAACTCCTTTCAAAAACACAAAATCCCAAAAAACCAAATCCAACCCAATGAATGGCCTCACCAAAACCCAACAAAACCAAACCAAAAAAAAAAACAAAAACCTGCTCCAAATCCAACCCGACAACCAGAACCCTCGGGCCCACCTCAGGAAGTCAAGTGCTATAGCCCCAGCTCCACCAACATCCTGGTAAGTTGGCGGCCACCACCTGTAGAATTACAAAACGGGATCATAACGCAATACGCCATCCAGTACGCTGCGACCGAAGGGGAGGACACGACTACTCGTCAAATCATCAACATCCCTCCGGAAAGCACCCAGTACCTTTTGGAAAACTTGGAAAAATGGACAGAGTACCGTGTGACTGTCACTGCTCATACAGATGTTGGAGCAGGACCGGAGAGCCTGCCGCAGGTCATCCGCACAGAGGAGGATGGTATGTGTTCGCTAAAACAAAGCTCCAGCTGCAATTCCAGTCTACCCTTCTTAACCTACCCTGTCAAATACTAACAGCCTTGCCTATATCTACAAACCCCCCTCTTCTCTTCTACCCTCTCTGCCTGCTTCTAATATGACTGTCGACACTCAGTACTTTTAACCCTATTTTTGGACAATGCTTTTTAAAAAAAAAAGAAACTCACTTTGCATAAAGCACCATATTTTTGGCTTTTTTTTTTATCCCCCACCCCTTACGCTGCTCAATTTCAACACATGGTATGGCATTTTCAGCAGAAGGCCTCCAAACTTCCAGTCCCAACTGTCATTTTTTAAACTTTTACCGAATGTCATCATTTTTTTCACTTTTTTCTTTTCTTTTTGAGAACTTGACAAATTGTGGACAGTGGGAAAAACAAAAGGTGGAAGATTTTTTTTTTTTTTTTTGAAGGCCATTTTTTAAAAAGATTTTTTTGTCTCCCGTCATGTGATACAGTCATTTTTAACCCATTTTTTTTTTCCTTGCTCCATAGCCAAAATTCTTGCCGTGCTTCAAGCAGTCGAAACTCTTGAAGCCTCCTTTGGCTCCACTTTTCTATTTTGGCAAAAAGGCATTTTTATTCCATGTTTTTAAAATCCACTCTACCCATTTTTAATGTTTCGAGATTAGGTCAGTTGTCAGACCTGTTTTTGCGGTTGGTTTTTACCCCCCTCCTTACCATTGTTGAAATATTGATGTCATGCAGTGCTTGTTGCAGTTTGCTGCACTTTTGTGATTTTTATTTTTTATTTTTTTAGTCACTGCAGCATTTTGCGCTACGGCTTTGGGCAAGAGTCAAAAAAAGAGAGAGAAAAAAAAGGGGGTGAAGGGGTTCTCTATAATTTTCACCTTTTTTCTTCTATCCCATGGTGTTCCTCCAGTTCCTAGCGGGCCACCTCGTAAAGTTGAGGTGGAGGCTGTCAACTCCTCATCAATTAAAGTGATCTGGCGTTCACCGATGCCCACCAAGCAGCACGGTCAGATCCGAGGGTACCAGGTGCACTATGTCAGGATGGTTAATGGGGAGCCCACAGGACAGCCAGCCATCAAGGACATCCTGATTGATGATGCCCAGGTACAACACCCCCACCCCACCCTCAGCCAGCCACATCATCTGAGACACATAGTAATGTTTTTCTCACTCACACCTTTTACATCAGGCTAAATCAGTCTTTTATTTGGAGTGAAATTACAAACTATTATTATGTAAGCCTGATTATTTATTCAGCTTAGTTGTAACTTGTTTTGCCACTAATGAGAATTCAGTTGGATACACAAGATTGCTGCATATTTATCTGCATATGGATGATCATTTCTGCTTTTGCTGTAAATATTTTCCATGAAAAAATTGTATTTAATTTATTTAGTGGTTGCAGACAAACACTATGTGTGTGTGTGCATTTTATTTCCAGTGATTAGTGTCTATACCTTATTTGTTGTCTCTTTTTCTCTCCATGTTCTGATATCAAAATCAGTGGGAATATGATGATACAACTGATCATGTGAGTAGCTCAACTTCACGAAATACAAATGTTTTCTCCTGCTGTCAACCTCTGCATGAATGCATGTGGTACATGAGTGTTATTTCATCTTCAAAAACTGCAGAAAGGAAGCTCATTTGAAACTTACCAAACTGCAAGTGCTGATGAACAAAATATAACATGAAATAAAATTTGAACTTTTGTAGTTATTTATTAAGTAAAGCTTTTCACTCTGGTCCCTGTCAAGTCACACATGCCTAGAGTTGAAGTATACGTGATGCAGCATGTCAAAACCAGGTCAAAATGTTTATTTTTAAACATTTTTATATTTAAAATTTTTGTTTAACATGGCCTCCAAGCCCTTTATGTTGTAAGGCAAAGACCCTACAATACAGAGAAAACCCCAACAATCAAACAACCCCTCTGAGAAAGCACTTGGCAGCAGTGGGAAAGAAAAACTCCCTTTTAACAGGAAGAAACCTCTGGGAGAACCAGGCTCAGGGAGGGGCAGCCATCTGGCACGATTGGTTGGGGGCGACGTTTTAGTTTATTTTTGGTGACTTTTTAACTTGAAGATGTAGAACTGTGTCGGCGCTTTGAATTATTTTGGTTTAGTCATGTGCAAATGGATAAATAGTCACGTGTAGTATGTTTGGAAATGGTTAAACGTCTGATAAAAACTCAACTAGGTTTAAAAGAAGCTGTTGATCAAGCACAATTCACCGGCTACAGACGGAAAAGTTGCCACCATCACCAAAGGGGTAAATTTCGCTGGGTGAATGGACGGGTCCCACCCCCAGCGAACTGCTGCTGCACTCAGTAGGGTCTCTTCCTGTAAGCGAGGAGGGAGAGACGATTTGCAAAGAGCTGTTTATTTGACAGTGAAGTCAAGATAACAAACACTGGAAATATTGGAAAGAAAGGTTGTTCCTGATTGTGTTGTTGCTTGGCTACGGCTGGGATTCTCGATCTGCATCTTTGGCCAGCTGTTTAGCGTGCTGCCTCACATATGCTAAAGGAATGTGTTCGTGAAGGTTATTTTCATATCACATCCCACTTCTGTTTGCTCGTATCTGCATGATAACAAATGAGCATCCTGCAACTCAACTCTTGCGTCTTCACAGGAAATGATCATCACAGAGCTGCAGGCTGAGACCACGTATTCTGTTACTGTCGCAGCCTTCACGACAAAGGGCGACGGTGCACGCAGCAAGCCCAAGCTGATCACCACCACTGGTGCAGGTAACAGAACCATCACTGCTGACACATTTCCACTTTGCAATGCTATAGTATTGCATCTAATAACAGTCAAACTATTATGTAATATCCTAAGCATTATTTACACTTGTCAGTGAGCACAAATACAGCTAATTACTGTCTCATTAAGAAACAGTAACTCTTACCCACTGGTATGACATGGCAAAGCTGAAGGCACTTTTACTGTAGTAACGTAAACAGACAAAACAAAAAAACAGGAAACGGCTCTTGTACGGCGTCATGCCACGCTAAAGACAAAAACAAGCTGATTGTAGATTGACTAACACTGAATGCCTGTGTGCTATAAATATTTCTAACTTGTCCCTTTCTCCATTGCTGCTATTAGTTCCTGAAAAACCTTGGCTTAAGGTCAGTACAACCAACATGGGCACAGCTCTCCTCCAGTGGAATCCCCCAGCAATAACTCACGGGCCCCTGCAAGGCTATCGTCTGCGCTTTGGCCGTAAAGATGTGGATCCGCTGACTGTTATTGAGTTCGCAGAGAGAGAGAACCACTACACAACCAAAGAGATCCACAAGGGAGCCTCTTACACTTTTCGCCTATCGGCGCGCAACAAGGTGGGCTTTGGTGAAGAAACGGTCAAAGAAGTGACCACAAATGAGGACGTTCCAAGCGGCTACCCTCAGAACATTAAAGCGGAGGGCGCCACCACCTCCACCATTCAGGTTAGCTGGCAACCTGTGCTGCTGGCAGAACGAAACGGGCAAATAGTGAAGTACGCTCTGCAGTACAAGGACATCAACAGCCCGCGCAGTCCCTCAGAACTCTTCATCACTGCCCCGGAGTCGACAGTCATCCTGGATGGCCTTAGGGCCGATACTACTTATGATATTAAAATGTGTGCCTTCACCAGCAAGGGCGCTGGTCCCTATAGCCCAAGTGTCCAATTCAGGACACAGCCTGTGGATCAAGGTAGGACCAGTCCCTGAATTGTTTTTAGGCCTTTCCCTTTAAAAAAAAAAATAACAATAACAAGCCGACCTTTCCCTGCTCTGCCCTTTCCAATCACTCCCCTAAAAACCTCAAAAGGCAGAAGTTGTCAAAGTACGGACTCAACCCGAAGACTATGGTTCTGACATACTGCCCTATCATTAGTCTCTTTAATCTAACAGTCATTTAAGAAATTCACGTGGAGTAAGTATGTACGTCTCTTTGTCTTGTCAGTTAAGCAAAGGTCAGTCATTAATTTTAAGAGCTGGTGTGGGTCAGAAGGTAAGAGGATAGTGTTGAGTTCAGAGTAGTACTGCTGCTTTCAGCCTGGTTTTAAAGAAGGCATCAGGTAAGCAACGATGTGGGACCTCTGTCGGTAGATTTGTTTTTAAAAAAAGAGAGTGAGAGGATGTTTTGTGTCTAAATCACGTGCTCCCCCTTTCTTTTAGCAGTGTTTGCAAAAAATTTTCACGTGAAAGCTGCCATGAAGTCGTCGGTGCTGCTGACATGGGAAATTCCAGACACCTACAACCCTGCTCAACCTTTCACTGTGAGCATTGCCTAGCTCAGTATGGCATTTTCATATACACGCAACAAAAGGCCTTGTGAATACTTGCAATGTACACTACATTAGAAATCATGTGGTGTTCTACATGAAACTTCAAGTGAATCGTCCTTTTACAGATCCTCTACGATAACGGGCAGAGTGTGGAGGTCGATGGGAAGTTAACCCAGAAGCTAATCACGGGTCTTCAGCCTGAAACCCAGTACTCTTTCCTCTTGACCAATCGCGGCAACAGCGCAGGAGGTCTTCAGCACCGCGTGTCCACCATGACGGCCCCGGACGTCCTCCGCACCAAACCCCATTTGGTCGACAAGACCAACTCAGACGGTATGGTGACTGTGGATCTACCTGCAGTGGAGACTTCTGAGCGAGTAAGGTAAGCAGAAAAAAAAATGTGTGTATGATTTTTCCTTTTAGTGTTTGATTAATTAGTGCTGCATAGATCAGAAGTATTGGTTCAGTCCATCAGTTAGATACAATATATTCATTGCAGCTATGCAGTCAAACACATAATAACAACATAAGTCAACGGATTAGCTTGGAGCAGCGTTCCCGAGTCAACTGTGAATTTCCTGACCTGGGTAGTGTATCAAAATGTGTCTTGTTGGATATTTAACTCGTTTCCTCCATCCACATTACTGATTTGTATTTCCTACTGTTGCTCTGTGAATGGAAATAAACAAGTTAACTTGATAGCTGACCTTGTCAGGGGTAATTCTTCCAAAACAGTCATTTATATTCATCCCTGCATTTCAGTGTAATATCCACTTCACCTGAGTCATTACACAGTGGAGCACCCCGGCTCATTTAAGCACACTCCTCTAAGCCCTATAAAGTCTCTTACAGCCTTTCAACAAAGCCCAGGGTTGTCAGAAGGCCAAGGATCACATCCGATTGCAGACTGAAGCTCCAAACCCATCTTGGGGTTTTCTTTTTTCCTTTTTAAATCGGTGGTTACATTTGGACCACTATCTCCCACGCCAGAGCTTAAGCTAATTAGTTTCCCATTAGCTGGCCACACTGCTATCCTGGCTAATGCTAGCTAGAGCAGCGCCCAAACCAGGAAGCCCAAATCTGGCAGGAGGTCGTTATCTCTGTTGCCACCCCGATGAAGAGATGAAAAACCCATCTCGCTCTGTATGTTTTCTACATTTGCTGAGCTCTCCTAATTAGCCCACAGGGGGCCTAAGCGAGGTATAACCATATTGCCTGACTTCAATGAACATGCTTGAATTAATGCAGAAAAGAAATCCCTGATCAGATGATAAGAGATCATGTAACTTGCTAAAAGCATGATTTTAGTCTCTTTGCACTGTTTTCTGGTCAGCAGACTACGCTTTCTAATACGGACAGACACTGAAGGAGCCGTTGCCGTGGCTCTTCTTGCTGTGTTGTTTACTCCACTGATTCCACCCAGTCCAGAACAATTTGTATTTATATAACACTTTATATTTTCCAGGGGTTATTATATTGTGGTGGTACCTCTGAAGAAGCAGCGCACCGGCAAGTTTTTCAAACCCTGGGATAGTCCTGACGAGATGAATTTGGAGGAGGTATGCTGAAAAGGATGATCTGGTTTTAATTGTCATAATTGGTTATAATGGCTATAATTTTTTTTTCTCTTTTTATCTCAGTATTATACTCAGCTTCATAACGAGCCCTATAAACTTTGCGCACATGCAGCCCGCACACGTCTTTTCCTTCAAACTAGGAAAAAAAATAAGGGGCAGGGAGAACAGCAGATGAGTCCCGCTGATTGACGCAAATAGCTGCAGAGAGCACTGTTCATATGGAAATGAGAACATAAAGTAGCCATCAAGTGCACTGCAAACTCAAACCCCCATCCCCACCTCCTCCTCCTCCTCTTTATGTCTGTGGTAATTACCTGAAGAGCTGCATCAGGCCTTCATGTCTCTTCTCATTCCAGGCAAAGCTAGGCTACCTGCATATCCGCAAAACACTTGACAACTTTTATATTTAGCCAGTCGAGATAATTCGAGGGGGGGTGGGGGGGGTCCTGGGCTACGCACTGATGTATGTGTAAGCAAATGTTTCGATTCGAGGTGGAACATCGCAGGCCGAAAGCAGGCTGGCAAAGAATAATACTCGCAAATCGAATCTTGATAATTAAACCTCAATTTTTAAATCTTGAGATGTCGCACGTGTCTGGAAGGCTGAAAGAAAAACACGGAGTGTCTCATCTGGTATCGGCTTTCCAGCTCGTGCCTATGTGTCTGTAGCCTTGACCGATTGGCCAAAAGTCACCCCTCTGTCAGAATTTATTTGTTTGTCAATATTGGCACTCACCTTTTCACAACTTTTCCCAAGGGCAGCTAGATTTAGCTGTGTTGACAGGAGAGATGATTGAAGACATTATCGGGCAGCACCAACAGCCCCGCAGCCAAAACAGAGCACACACAATGAGCGCACCCTCTCTAAAGTGAATGACAGCCGCGCACGCACGCACAGGCCGCGGATATGCATTCAGACAACGAAACAACTAGCCAGGCCCGATTAGCATAATTATCATCCGCGCTTTGTACCAGAAATTTAAAATCTGATGGCTTGTATGAAGGGCACAGTCCTTCAGCCTATTAGAGTCACAAGCGCTAACACTAATCGCCCGAGGAGGCAACAGAGGAGGGAAAAACGGCAAACAAATAAAGCACAAATTAAACGTTAATTTGAACATATTTCTAATTTAATCTCAGTATATATAATCCAGCTCCACACATCTTTCATTCGAACTGAAGGCAAAGAATTAAAAACGCATAACGGTACAGTTGTCAAACACTTCTTCTTCTCTTCTATTTGTCTACATATTTCATCAAAAAATCTTTCTGATGCTATCAGCGAGAGAAGAATAATTGAGCTGTGTAAGTTTTGAATTAATTTGGTGTCTTTTTTACTGTTTGAAGCTGTTGGATAATCCTCAGCTGTTTTATATGCTGGAAATCCACACAATCTTTTAATCTGACAATCTTTTGTAGTCCAAAAAAACACGAAATAAGTCATTGATCTTTTCTTGTAATGTTCTGCCTTTTTTTTGCAATCAGCGTTTTCAGCTCAGCGATCAGGGACAAAAAAAGAAGAAGAAGAAAAAAATCCAGATAGAGATATTTGGTTTGTGTGGATTTGTTTTCATGTGTGTACTGGAACGTGTTATCAACTGTCTGCTTCTCACTCCTCACTGTAGCTGCTGAAGGAGATAAACCGAACGAGCAGGGGCCTTCGTTTCCAGAGGCAGGCAGAACCCAAAGCCTATATCGCCGCTTACTTCAAAGACCTGCCCAAAGAGTTCACCCTGGGAGATGGCAAGATCTATGGGGACTTTGAGAACAAGCAACTTCAGAATGGCCAGGAATACATCTTCTTTGTGCTTGCTGTTCTGGAGATGTCTGAGAATGTAAGTCTCGAGTATAAGTTTTCTTCCCGTTGGGAAGCCCCCTTGCTAGTGATTTCACATTCTTTGCTCTTAAAATAAAAACATAAAAAGCAGCTTTCCGTGTTAGTAAGCAGAGGAGGTTAAACGTGCTGTGTCCTGGCTGAGGGTCGGAGCTGGCTTCTGGTCAGATGTGTTACTCTGAGTCCTTTTGAGGTATTGGACTTTAAAACTTAAAGCTGCAGCCAGCCCAAGAAGCTGACCCTTGCTGCTTTAGGGAGAGAAGCCCCTTAAGACCTTAGCTGATCGCGAGAACACCTCGATAACAGAGCTCCTCTTTAATTGCATCCAGTGTGCGGTCCGCCTTATCTTCGCTGCTGCAGCTAGTGTGTGTGTGCATTTGTCTGTCTGTACTGAAGACCAGAAAGCTGCATGATTAGGCAGCTGCAGGCAAGATGATGGAGTTGATGAGCTGCAGGGTCTATAGTGCTGCCTCACACTCTCTCCACTAACCCTGAGTTCAGGTAGAGCAAAAACGATAATGACGGACGGAGGGAAATCTCTAATTTGCCCACTGAAGCATATATTTTCTTCCCACTGGACCTTTTTTTTTTTAATCTTCACTTGGACTGTGGAATAGTTCAATCAAGGCTCCAGTATAGGAGAGATACTAAAGATAATTCTGATTGGTCAAACTCCGGCTTAGAAGGAACTACACAGAGAAACTTTGAATTGGCTTTTAATATGTATTGTTGGTCATGCCTGTCTTCGCCAAGATATGCTCTGCAGTGGCCGTATATTAACTGAAGGTTTGCAGTGCTGCTTTAAATACCTCAAGCACCCAAAAATAGGTCTAGATGTACTAGCCCGCTCTTATTCCCAGGGCGTCAAATACTGACGATTTGTCAAAGCTGCTGGCGTCTAAAAGACACCCATGAGGTGTCCTTTAGTATCAGAGAAGAGTGAGAAGGTCCTAACCCACATATGGAGCGTGTTAGAGACCACTCCGCGGATAAATGTTATTCTTTACACCCCCTAACACTTTTTTTTAACCAACGAGAGTTAGAGTAAAAAGAAGCAGAAACAAAACAAACTGTTAAATCCAGATATAAGAGGGTATCAGACTGCGTGTAGCACATCTGACACCCTGGAAAGCGTTTACATTGGGTCTGTTGTATCCGCCAACACTTTTGATGTGGAAATGATACACAGAGAACTGCCCAAACTTTTCATTTTTTTAAAAATGGCGTGTATTTCAGAACATTTACCTTTAATTTGTTTTTCCCTGGCTCAGATTATGTATGCTACCAGCCCCTACTCGGACTCAGTCGTTTCAGCCGACATCGATCCCCAGCCAATCATCGATGAGGAGGAGGGCCTCATCTGGGTGGTGGGGCCTGTGCTAGCTGTTGTCTTCATCATATGCATCGTCATTGCCATCCTCCTTTACAAGAGGTGAGGATTTAAAAAGCTAATTAACACACAGGGGAGCACAAGCATGAGAATCCAATTCAGAATCAACAGCTAGCTTAACGTAAAAAGACGCACTAACACACAAACACGTCAGACTCTGATACCAACACCCGCTAAAGAGGTTGGCCTAACTGCTGGTGCCGTATCTCTGTATCTAGCTAGCTGTTAAACAGCTAATGTTAGGGATGTGTTTGTTAGCTAGCGTGTGTGATTAGCTAAGGCAGTTAGCCGTAGCTTTAAACTCCACATTCCACTGGAAAAAACAGCTGCATACTTTAAAAATGTAAAATACAAAGCCAATAAAGAGCCATGTATTTTTAGTGCTGTCAGCGTTAATCTTGTTAAAATGCGGATCGCCCCTTGTGTGTGGCTGCACGGCGTCAACGCGTTAGCGCGGTTAGCTCATTAACGTGTTAGCACCGTCCAGCCCCACGCAAGGGGCGATCTGCGTTAGCGCACTAACGGAGATTTGCCGCGTTAATGCGGTTATGGCGTTAACAGCATTTTAACAAGATTAACGCTGACAGCACTAGTATGTTTTTTTCCCCTTCAATGTAGGTGGGAAGTCATTGCACTCTATCTCTGTGCTAGTGCACATTCACTACAAAGGAGACAGTATAAAACAATGCACTACTGTACATACACTTTACTACTTAGACTGCATACGTGCACTTTAAATTCATGTCATCTATAGTAACCAAGCATTCATGTGTACCGTCTGTACCAAGAAGTATTTAAATGTATTAAAAAAAAACCCACACACGAATGTGCAGTTAGCACATTTGAGTATCGATGCTAAATGTAAGAATGTAGCTAAAACCATAAGGTGCATTGATCTTCAGACAAGCCGTGACAGTCAAAGCCAGTTGCACGCACTCACACACACACACACACACACACACACACACTTTTAATCTCTTATAAGTGAATTCACGAATGCAGCTACCCAAGCTGTCAAGGCATGAAGTGCAGTCGCCCACGATCCTTCAAACAGACACGTGCGTTGACTGAAAGTTAATCAGACACGTCCCTCCACCCCCTGCACGCACAAACACACACTCTCAAACCCATGTAACACTGTAAAAAAAACCACTTGCTGTAGTGCATTTTCACACTGAATCAAAACAGCCTTCTTTTTTTTTTTGCCTAAAACCCCCTAGTGGTAGTCAGACCTCGTGCTGTCACTGCTCATCAGTCAAGCGTAGGAGGGGAGAGCTTTGACTATCTGCTGCATGTCACCGCATGTGTGTGTGCAGCCTTTGAAAGGCCCTGGGGCCTGGGATAGCTTCCCAGCCTCTTCCCTTATCCCACTACCTATTCCACGGGGGAAGGGGGGGGGACTCAGCTCTTGATCCAGGCTTTGACCTTATGCTGCCCTCCTGTTTTGCCAGGACAGGCACATATTGAAGGTGCACACTTACACATCTACACACTTTGCTATCTTGTCCCTTCTCACCTTTTACATAAGGCAGATTTTCTGCAGTGTTCATTCAATCAAATGTCCAGGCCTAAGCAGAATTTAACAGTAGTCCTCAAGGTTTAATTTTGGAAGGGTAAGATTAGTAACTGAAGAGTCAGCACAAGCCCAAATCAGTAACAGTACCAATACCGAAGACCAAAAAAAAAAAAAAAAATCCATCAATACTATTAGTGTAATGTAAAGAGGTTTAGAGGTACAGCTTTATTCTGGCTCTTGCATTTTATTGTCCTTGGCATCCGTTCATATAAAATTTGAGATAATACAAAGGTGACTTGAAAGTGAGCATGGACTGCATATGCGGCTGGCTTTGGTTTTTCCATTCGTGGCAGGCAGATTTACACATCGATTACCCAGCCAGTGTCACTGCCACATTAGGGAACATTTAGTGCATAACCAGCATATATTTCTCTTGTCAAGATCAATTTTTATGTGACAAAAGTCGCCTCCTGTGCAAAACAAATGGAAACAAGCATGTTCTGCTGAGCTATAGGAAAGGGCGTGGGTATGACGAGCAGAGAGAAACAGAAGTCAGGGCCGACTAGGGTTGCGGTGCGATCGCAAGCAAGGTATCCTCATCAATGCTTTAAATCAGTATTATCATTATTATTAGAGTCATATTACATTAATCTGCCTCACTGTAGTTTCATGTGGGCATTTAACACATAGAACAGAAGGGCAGTGTTCATTTGTGTTTCTTTGATTTTTAAATTGGCACTTAACGTTACTGCGTTTGCAGAGATGCTCATTTATTGCTCTCTCTGACTTGCAGCAGTACTGCTACTCTGTTTTCGTGTGCTTGGGCCACAGTGTACTGTATACATTACAGAGAGTGGATATCTCAGTCTTAACGAGCGCACATCCACCCCCGCTGATGTTATCGTTATTAGCGATCTCGCAGGGGGGGACGACAGGATGATCGGACTGCCAAATCAATAGAGCGCGATCGTTTTGTTTTAAATAAAACAAATTTGAACGCTCTTATGTGCCTGATTTGCACACATTCATTCGAGATCCTGATCCCACTCGAACGTGCCGACGTCGTGACTTTAATAAATGCAACAGTGGTAGGCAGGAGAAGGCAGACACAGCAATTAAGAGTCGAGAGATGACTTTTATGCTCGAACAAGAAGCAATCAGCTGAAACTGCTTGAAATAGCAGAGATACAATGTACAAATCTTGGATGCACCTGGGAAACTGTAGCATTTGAAACAAAGAGCCCCAAGGCTGCATAATTGAGCATAATCTCTGAAGTGAAGCATCACTAATCTCGCACGCGAAGCAAAAACTGAGATATGATTGGTATCGTTTGTCTCTCATGCAAGCCAGCCATTTACTTATTCTAAGGAAAAGTTTCTGGCATTCTCCATTATACAAAGTCAACGGTCTTACCACCTAATGTTGTGTTGATATTTCTTTTCTTGCTCACCAATGGAGCAGCAAGCCGGACAGGTAAGAGTGAGAAAGAAGTAGATAAAGACCTAATTCCTTTCAAAACCTTTTTTTTCCCTCTCGTCCTTGCTGTGCATATGATGCCTAAACCTATAGAAACTGCTCTCTCTCATTTGGAGTTGAAATGACCTGGGAAGCATGTTGCTTACACCTGCTGTGGTTGATAGGAGGAGATCAGGTCAAGCACAAACAGCTTGACCTTTCCAACTGCTAATTAACTTTGTATTCGTGGTGCAACATGACCCCCCAAATTGCTTCTTTTTTAAAGAATGAACTACATTTACATCTATGAAAGTGGCACTTGATTCGAAAATCTAACAAAACTAAAAAGGGAGTGGAGCAAGTTTTCTCTGAAACAAAAAACACTATCAATATATAATGTAATGCACTCTTAATACCAACCCCAGCTACAGCTTCCAAATTACTAAAAAGTTGTATCCAAACCTTCGCCTGACATTAGCAGTGAAAAGTGAACAAAAGGCTTTGCTAAAGCGTGTATTTACTGTCTAAGGGCTTATTGTACTTGATGGCTTTATACTATAACGTGATGTTATTTTGCCTACCTCTTATAGCCCTATGTACTACAAGAATGTAGCCCTGTCACTTCCTTAATTACATATGTGCCTTCATTATTCATGAGACCGCAAGGCAAGCTTTGAGGTTACACAATAACAATTAAGAGTTTTGAGGAACAAATTAGTCAAATAATCTCCCGGAATTAATTAAAATTGACAATTTGCTCCACAGAAAACGAGCTGAATCTGAAGCTAGAAAAGGTAGTCTCCCCAACAGCAAGGAAATGCCGCTTCATCATCCCACTGATCCAGTTGAGCTGCGACGTCTCAACTTCCAAACACCCGGTAAGTATCCCGAATGATGCCGTATGTTGTCGTCTTGGTGCGGTGTGAATTTAAGACTGAGTGCTTGCTTCAATTAATTCAGCTAGCCTAATATGGCCTCACTGTAAAAAAAAAAAAACACATCATCTTTGCAGTGAGATTGGCACAGAATGTGTGAGCAGTTTGCAGGTAGATAATGGACAGGTGCTTGAGAAGACACAGAGGGTCAATACTGACACGGGCCTCCCTGGAGACATTTCTCAGGGAGGAAATGGAGAGGCAGAAATGCGAGCTTGACAGTTTCGTGACATCTGTCATCTTCCTCTGCACCTGGGTTATCCAGGTCATCCAGACCTGTCACTCTCGCAGCGGTGTAGTCCTGTTAGAACAAGGAGCATCGCGGAAGTTGAGCAAAATACAGAACGGCTGTGTGTTTCATTCGGTATGCAGGCCATAGGGATACGAAAGCGGTGACAAGCTGTAAACAGCGATGTTTACTCGCGCCGACCTTTAGTGCTGAGGTGAGCGGTCGCGCCGTGGCTCAGTCGTGCGGCCGTTCCTCGCCTCGGGAAAAGACGGGAGTCACAGTCCATTTATCGCCTGGAAAGGTGGCATGCATCTTTGCCTCCATGCCGACCAAGAGTGGCACACTTGACTGCCGTTTGAGTTCCTCTGGCACTCGCTGCTTTGGGACAGGTGTTCAGAGACTGCCAATAATGTTGTAATATCAAAGCCATATTTTTCAGGTCAGCTAGTATGAAAGGAGGATGAATTATCCCCGCAGGCTCATTTTTGCTAAAGATTATGCATATTTATGAATGCTCTTCAATGATTTTAGGGGCCATTACAGACTGTTTCATCCCAGCAGAGGGGTATTTTTCCTTTTGGCTCAGAGTGATCTCAACTATCCTTCAGCTATTTCGCTCACCTCTCAAGCCATCATTTTTCCCCCCAAACAGCCTTTTTGAGAGCTGGTATCTTGGCTCAAAAAGGGCCAAACATTTCTTTTTCCTACCACCTGACCACTTTCTCTCAAGTCCTGAAGCAGCATCTACATTAGACCACCTCTCTCCCCTACTCTCTCTCAGCTCTTTACCCCGTCAATGGACATTTTCATCTTAAGGACGCTTGATGTTTGAGCGACAGTGTGTTGGAAAAGGTACTTTCATTGTCCCCCAGTGGTGGAAATGGATTTTGAGTAGTGGGTTGCAATAGAAACGGCCTTTGCCGTCTTTCAGAGAGACGCGAGAGTGGGTGGGAAAACGCTGCAGCTTCCATTAGCTAATGCCCACTTGTGCCAGAAACCAAAATGAGATATCACCTCTGCAGAGACAGACTAACACCCAGCTGGTGTGTCATAATGGCACATAAATTCTTAAGGTGGAGATCTTTTGCCATAGACCAGATGTTGATACCGTAAACAAAAAGGAGTCTTGTTGAATTTTCTTTCATCTTTTCCCCTTTATCTAAGCTCTTAAATATACTGACACCTATACATAGACTATTGCATTGCTATTATACTGCCAAGCCTCCAAGTAGTATATTCAATACGTTCTCACCCCAGAGCATCAAACACTAGAGCAAAAGAGACAGGATTTTTAAGACACTTGGTGAGGCAAAAATCTGCCGATATTCTTTTTCTTTCAGACACATAAAATATAAACAGATTTCCCAAACGTTTCTTCTGTGTATTGATGAGTTCTTGCTAAGACAGTGTGACACTGCAGCTTAAAAATAATCTTCTTGTACTGTCACAAAAAGTTACTCCTTTATGCTCTTCTAAACTGCTCAGATCAGCGGGTTGTTTGTAGGGTTTCAGTTCATATCAGTTGTATTTATATAGCAGCAATTCACAATAACATTCCCCTGAAGGTGCGTTATATTGTAAGGTAAAGACCCCACAGTAATAGATAGAAAACCCCAACAATCAGGTGGCTGACTATGAGCTAGCACTTGGCAACAGTGGGAAGGAAAAACTCCTTTTTCAGTAGTGTAGCCAACAGAGAGGTTGATCTGTGGTGGACAGGCTATCCACATAGTTAACAGAGTGCTTCTCCTTTCTCTTCTATAGTTTTTTAACTTTCATTCATCAGCTGTTATAAATGGCGATATCGGTGTATTGGCAAACAGGTAATATTGGGCGATATATATGAGCAGGGCAAAAATATCAGCTTTAATAAAGCTCCGTTAAGTACTGAAATTCTTTCAGCTTCTGCTGTTATTTTGGATTGATTTCTTGATGCATTGGTTGCAGCAACACTGGATCTTAAGCAATGACGATCCTCACATTTGCAGAGTATGGTATTAACATAAGTTAGCCTGCCAGGAGATAGCGGTTTGTATCTCATTTTGGACTCTGTGTTTCTTGATTTCATTTTTGCTTTTTGCTTGCTTTATGTTTCTTAGCTTTAGATACCATAAAGAGAAAGAGATTATGGTTTGGGTAAATGTATGAAACCCCACAACAAACCCTGCAAGTCAAAAAATGTGCCGCTTCCAAAGGCTTGTTTTAACAACGACCTTATTGGACATTGTCTAGCTATTGTCATAAGCCAGTGTCGTCTCACCAACACCAAAGGCCACCTGTGAGACACAAAAGCAGAGTTTGAGGGAGGATCGAGAATCAGCTGATACAATGTCGGCACTCAAGTGTAAAACCAATGGCAAATAAAGCGGTCGCAGTGATTTGCGGTCGCAGTGATTTGCAGTTCCCCGTATGCTTTCTTATTTCCATGAAATAAGCATGGTGGCATAGCAAAGCTTCTAGCATGGTGATTTGTATGTTACTAATAAATGTCCCATTTAGAAAACACATAATCATGCAGCTCCCTCTTGTCACATTTCAGTTTCTACCTTCTGTTTGTAAAGACAATAGTCATCACATTGCTCTGACGTCTGCAATATATTTAATTCCACCGCCGTTTCCTCCACAGGTTCAGGTGCGCCCAGTCACCCCAGTAACCTCCATTTGTCAAGTTAGTTGGTCTCGATTACACATTTGACACGATTTGTTTTTGGAATATTTTTTTTTTCAGCTTTAACTCCTTTCTTTTCTTTTTTTTCTGCCAAGCCTTGTATCTCCATCCCCATCTAATCCATCTGATGTTAATGCTATATCATCACAGGAGGCGGAGTTTGAAATGACAGCCTTGAAACCATGTCATCACTCAAAGCAGACGTCAACATCTGGCCTAACATTGAATGTCTTTTCGTTTTGTTTCGTTCTGTTTGTTTTGGGATGTTCGTTCGTGTCTGTGCTTTAATGTCATGCTAACTGTCCACTGCAGCGTGAATAACGTTCTTCTCTCTCAGTAGGGAGAGGTCCCAGTGGGGGCAAAGTGTGCTCGGTGACTCCTCATTGGCTTCTGTGCCCATATTCTCTTTACCAGCATGGTCACTGCTTTGAGTGAACAAACTAGCCTAACAACGATCCGCTCTTCCATTTTCCCTGTTGTAACCACATGCCGCTTATCTAATGATTCACCGTTTGCTTGTGCTTGGGTGACGCCCTCTCAAAAGACTTGGGGACTGACCTTGGGTCCAATATGATTGGCAGGTATGGCCAGCCACCCTCCAATCCCTGTCATGGAATTAGCGGATCATCTGGAGCGCCTGAAAGCCAACGATAACCTCAAGTTTTCACAGGAGTACGAGGTGAGTGTCGGAAAATTCCTAATGTTGATTGAGCTCTGTGAGTGTGAGTCAGCTGCTTAAACTACAACTTTTTGGGGGGGTGTTGGCCAAATCACATACATTTACTTAATTAATATTAAATTAATGATATTTAGCTGCATGTGTTTGGTGGCTGGCTTGCCGGTAGGGGTGTTGGCATCACCAAACTAAGATTTATAATGATCCCGTATTCGTTTTTTTCTTTCACTTTAGGCTGTTTGACATGTCAACACAGGTATAATTAATAACACTAATAATGGCACATTCCATTTCTAGTTCCAGGACCCTGCTATTGTGCCTGCTGGCTCAGTGACATTGCTTCCCGAGGCAGCTGAATGGGTTATTAATTTCATTAGTAACACCTGGGCTTTTTTCCGCTTTGACAAGTGTATGCTATAAAGTAAGCCTACATGACTAAAATGTCACGGCGGCAGCCACAACATATATCATTTTATGATTTAAAGGTGAACTCTCGTCATTAAAAATTATGCTGTTGGTGCTTCCAGTATTTAAGGGGGTGGGAAAATAGATACTAAAAGGTTTTAAAATATAGCACTACACCTTACAAGAGAAATATGTTGGATGGGGCAAACAAATGTATAGACAGATGTTTAGCATTGCTTATTCTCTAGAACTCGATTGTTTCTCATACTTAGACTCTACTTGGGCAGGATAACCTGGTATATAAATGATGTCCTGTGTATTTGGTGGCTCATTTTGTCACCCAATATTAATTTATAATGAACAGGCCTGAAGGGGTGTCTATAGTCTTCAGCTGACTCATCGGATTTCGTAATCCTCAGTCAGACAAACTCCAACTCCACTGTCTTGGACTGCAGCTAGCAGTGCTGGCTCTGCTCTGATCTGCTGTGAGCTGGAGAGCTACTCTCACCAGAACCTGGAGTCATGGAAAACTGGCTCATGTGCGACTCCACCAAGATCACCAAGGTTACAGAGCAGCATGGACTACCATCGCTAGCTGCAGTTTATACGTTTTAGTTGGAGTCTGACTGTGGAACATAGCAGGCCACAATTAAGTACATAACAATGAACGTATTTGCAGAGAAATGCCTAAACAAAGTTAATGATAAGAACATGTTAATAGAAGCCATAGCTGTGTGTCTCCTTGTATATGTGCATGTATAAATACTATGGGAAACACTCCCATCTAAATATTAAGACCTATGGTTCAGTAACTGCTAGTCACCTATGCATACTGACCATGACAATCATCAGGATAAAAGTGCATTAATGAACAAAGCTCAAAGGTATATTCAAGTGTCATGCAATCGGGCCTTCGGTTCCTTTACCTGCTGACTGTATTCAGGCAGTTGTAATTGTTACCTGCGTATTGCCATGTAGATGAAACTAGCAGAACGCTCATGGTACCTCAAAATACATGCAAGCAAGAGGTGCTTTCTGTATGAGATATGAACAGTCACCTTTTCTCTGCCAATTTCTCTCTGCAGGTCCTTCAACAACTCCAAAATCTATGAGGTCACTGTATGGGTGCCTGCCAAGCTGCCCAATCATTATTGCAGCTTAAGTACATTGAATTCCAATTTCATAGTGCTTACTCGAGAGCAGTGGAAAGCAATTTTGCGAGCACAATGAAATAAAGATTCCTATTATGAGCAATGTTGCAGCCCACTGTTTCAACATATTTTGATAAAATATCAGGCTAAGCCTGCGGTTTGTCTCCCACATATTTCTGCTTAGGTGATTTCTACAGACAAAGAACTCAGTCTTAAAATAAATTCCCATTGGGCTTAAATGTAAAATAAATGAATACACCAAGTTTATCATACACACCTCTGCATCATCCGTGTGATATTTGTTTAACCCGAACCTGCTTATATGTTTATATTTGTTAAAGATAAAGAAACTATGAGCAATAAATTGCACCAAAATGCCAGATTTCGATCTTATTGATCATACAGATGATCAGAAAAGTACAATCTCACTCATATTTTGCTATTTTGCACTTGGTCTTCCGTCGCCGTCGCTGGAGATTAACTCAAAAAAATCATTAATAGCACAGGAACAATATTTTCCTGTTAATGCGAAATGGAACTCTATCTATCACGTCTTTATGTTTTCCCTTTGTGATATTACATTTTATAGTTCATTTCTCTGCAACGGGGGATCGTAATCAAGCCCTGCTTAACAAAGCTGAAGGAGGGCCTGGATATCAAAACTGAGCTAGTCTCAAGTGTAGCGCTCTACTATGAGCCATAAAATCCTGCTAATCAAATAAGAAAAGCTGATGTGAACACAAGCAATTTCCTCTGTGACCAATTCAGAATGCAGTATTTTGTTAATCTAATCTTTTATATCTAGAGGTTATTTCATGCCAAAGACAACAGATAGTTCAAATAGTTCTGAGAAGTGGGGAATTCACATTCATGGCAAATGCGCCCTTACAAAAAGTTTTCCCACATTTCTGTTTTAACATTTGCACAGCAAAAGAGTGAACTTAGTGTCCAGTGTGTGTAGACGCCCCACTTTCTAAAAAGCTATCGGGTAGTAGTACCCAAATCAAGTATGGGAGATTAAATGTGTGGGTAAGACTGATCTATGGACTCACCACCTTCACATCTTTGTGTATGTAGAGTGGGTGTTGTACTGTACTCACTGGAATAAAGTCTGTGTTCCACACACATGACGTTAAAACAGTATCCTTCAACCTTTCAGCATCCCCGGTCTAACAACAGCACCAGACGTGACCTCGAGTCTAAAGCACACTCTTAAAGAGGTTTATTTAAACACCCGTATAATGTAATAGATATGATTTTCATTTTCACTCGCTGTGAGGTGAAATGCATTTTTCAGTGGGCTTTCTGACAACACGCGCCAGGAATCGCCAAAGAGTGAAATTCAATCTTGTTTTACGTGCCAAACGGAGCAAAATAGTTTCACTGCAGTCACAAAACAAATATCTTCTCTCTTACAGTCCGTCGACCCTGGCCAGCAGTTCACATGGGAGCACTCCAACCTAGAGGTCAACAAACCAAAGAACAGATATGCCAACGTGATAGCCTACGACCACTCCAGGGTCTTGCTCTCAGCTATTGACGGTATGTCGCCCACCTACATCCTCGCTCCTAACTGCTGTATCGATTCTGCAGATAGCCGGCGCAGCCTCGTCTTTGGGACCTCGGGAGTGCAACCAGACTGTACTTTTAAATTATATTCCTTCACGAGCATGGCAGCCTGCTTATTTGTTTTGATACCCCAGGCGCTTGCAAAGAAAAGGGAAAAAAATGGCCTCGGGAGAAAGAAAGAAAGGAAGAAAAAGGCACTTCTGTCTTAAAATGCTGACGCAAGCATTCAAATGAAACCAAACAATGACCCACAGTTAGGGATGCAAGTGTGTTTCACCGGCATTTGTTTCTTTGCTGCTTTATTACACTTCAGGGTTACATTTTGCATTAAGCCGAGGCCTGTTTTCAAGCTGAATTTACACGCTGAATCCAGAACACACATACACATAGACACACACAAGCATGACTTTTTTTGTGCCTATTTTTTATCCTAGTCAAACTCGACAAACTCACAGCAAACCCACAAGATTGCTTGCTGGCGCTGATTTAGTGCAGAGTTATACGGAAAGGACTCATTCATGATTTTGTACTTTCAGAGTCGAACTTGAGCCCATTACAGGCTCGATTTGAACCCCACCAGCACGCTGCTCACTGCATTAAAGACGAGTTGCTCACGAGTTTCTAATGAATGAAAGCACATTTTGAAATGGACAGTTAAGTGCCGACTCCTTCACCACTTTATTGGATTAAACACAACTTCACATACAGCTATTAATTAAGCATTTCCACTGAACTGCTCTCAGGGGGGGCGAAGGCAAATAAACAAATTAGTAAATGGGTAATGTGACAACAACAGATAGAAACAGCCTTATAGAGCCCCCCACACCCACACTTTTTTTTTCGCAAGTCTCTCAGAAACAGCACACAGCTTGAGCGCTGATGGAGCTCCATTAGCCAGACGTATAAACACATCTGTACAACCACATTGGAGGCTTTGTGCTGTGGAAAGTGAGTAGTTCTCAGCCAGGGGGACATGAGGGACTTCCTCTATTCCTGCTAAAGCTTAAACAAAGCCTTTCGGCAAGCAATGTGTCTATTGTTTACTTTGATTGAGTTCTTTGAATAAAAAGGGATTTGGGATTTCACATCAGAGTCTGAAGACGGAATTCACTGATGTGGGGGGACGGATCAACCGAATCTTTGGCAAACAGGCGGCCCCGGTGCCTGAGTGCATTCGTGGACTTTAATTGCGGTGACGTCACTGAATTTGCTCCACTTTTGCTGACTCTTGACCGTCCGCCTGACCGTACATAGCATACACTCGCAAGATTAAACTGGAACCTAAAACTTTTTCTTCTTTTCACTTTAGCGTTTTAGAAAAGTTTTAGATCAAACCCGAAAGTCGTGTTTACTCCATAGTAGTGTCATTGCGTGCTCATGAAACCATATTTTTAAAATATATAGATAAACTGCAGGAATTACCTTTAATTAAAGTCTTTTAGTGAGCTTGATCATATTTGTCAGTGCAGCCACTGCGAGGAGGCACCGGTGTTAATTCAAACTGAGACGTCTGCGTGGCTTCGTGTCAGGTATTTGTACATGTAACTGAATAAAAATGTAAAATTGGAAAGTTAATTTAAAAAAAAAATAACATAATAACTAAAAGATCTGCGCTCCATTTCCCAACAGCTCTGTTATTTCACAACAGCAAAGTTATGCATGAGCTCACTAGTTTTTCCATTGATCTATTTCAAGCGCGGAAGCTGTCGCAAGTAATAAAAATATTCTGCTCTTGATTTCGTTGCCACCTGACCGACAAAGAGGTCGTTTATTAAGAAAATAAAGTGAAACTCTCACGAGAAAACTTCTCCTGACGCACACGTTCTATAATAAGCGAGCGTGGGAATCGAAATTTAACGGAAACGTTATACGCGTTAACCTGTTTGAACTTGACTATACCACGACTGGTAGTGACTATTCCTCATTAATACAGTAATTACAGTGTTGTACTTTAAAAGCTCTCTGAGATTACTTTGCCTTTCCCTGACGACTGAGTGCCAAACAACACCGTGGCAATGTTTATTTCTTAATATTTACAGAGAAAATGGTCGAATTTAGACAAATCCTGACTGACAGAAAGCACAAAGGCAAAATCCATTTGCAAATGTGCATTAAACAACTTGCTTCATTCTCATTAAACCACAGTGATGTCTCCTTTTTCGCTTTTTCTCCCCCCCTCCCTTTTCAAATTGAAAACACACTGGGCTTAATTGTACTTATCCCTTGTCCATCACAGAAATGCACAACCGCCTGGCTGCGGGGACAGCTTCAACAGCAAAATGAGCGGGCGGTGGACAGTTTTAGGGAAAAAAAAATAAAAAATAATGTGTGTGGGTTTTTGAATGTGTTCATATTCCATTTTCTTTCCGTTTTTTTCTGTTGAATAAGTTACCTGGGAGTAAAAGGGAGTCTGAGGGAGATGGGGGGGGGGGGAGCGGTTGGAGTGAGGGGATTCTCTGAGACGTGGCGCCCATGCAGATGAGACTTATCTTGGTCGACCATGTGTGCACGAAGCCCCTAAACTGCCAGTCCTAAAGCATTGACTAGCTGTCAGCTCTGTCTCTTTCCCCTGGATTCGAAAAGGCTGCTGTGCCTTTCATTTAATATAAGCAAAGGAAAGGAGGAGTGAGGAGCGGTGGGGGGAAATTGTTTTGCGAGTTTTTTGTTGGTTTGTTTTTCTCCGTGTGAGGTGATAGACTTCTAGGGACCGAGCTTTATCTGTAACTCAGTTGCACATATGGGGGTGAGGGGTGGGTGGGGGGGGGGGTGGAGCTGTTGATTTAAATGTGTTGTTGATAGCAAATACAAATCCTTTTGGGCTGTAACACTGGTTCCAAAACTGACTGTTGTGCTTTTTTTTTATACAAAACAACAGTGGCTTTACTGGCATAAATTTAGGACCCACGGACGATAACGTGGCATTGTGCGAACACTGTGTGGGGGAGAATTACCTCCAATAAACTGTAGGGATAATAAAGGCCTGGACCAATTTACCGAGCCACAAATGCCACTGTTGTGTGACATTTAAGGTCTGCCTCACATCGAGTTTGACAAACAAAACAAAAGTTGAAATTTGAATCCATTTTCACCCACTGTAAACTTTTTTTTTTTTACAGGGATCCCTGGCAGTGACTACATTAATTCCAACTACATCGATGGCTACAGGAAGCAGAACGCCTACATCGCCACCCAGGGTTCTTTACCCGAGACGTTTGGGGACTTCTGGAGGATGATCTGGGAGCAGAGGAGTGCCACCATCGTCATGATGACCAAACTAGAAGAGCGGTCCAGGGTAAAGCTTTAAGAATCGTTTTCAAAGCCTGTGCTAGAGTTCTCCGATATTCATTCATCAGCATCTATAAAATCAAACTTTTTTTGTGACACCGTTTAACATTTTTCCCACCAGAGAATTGTTTTACTAGTGACTCATGAATCATTTAAGGCTTCCCAGAATATTTTAGCTCCATATATATAAAAAGAAGCAGCACACTGTTAGTTTTTAACCACTGACGCACCGGAATCCCTGATTGCAGGAATATTTCATCACTTGCAGGGATAATGTTAATTGGTACACTGTCCTATACTCTGGGACAGTTTTTATGTATTTATTCACTACAAGAAGCAGCCAAGCAGCATTCTGTTACCCACTGATATCCTCGATCCACACACACTCTTGTCTTACAGTCCTGACTGATTAGTATCCAGACTTACTTCATTGGCCTCATACTGCTTAAGGCGCCGGATTACAATCCGTGGTAAAAAAAAAAAAAAAGACAGACCGTAAAGCCACATCTCCCTGCTGTACGCACTTGCTAGTTCTTTAAGGTTGACACAGTCTAAAGCCATTATCTCCCCTCCCCCTACCCCAAACGTCTTGCCATATTTGACTGAGCATATGAAAGCTTCCTTGGACTCCATCAGCTACTGACCTTCACACTTCTATGCCTCTTTTTAAGAGCCCGGTCTAGTGTTAACAGGAGTGTGGACTCAATCGAGAGAGCGGGTTTCACTGAGCATTCACACAATCTGCAAAGCAAATAAGAGCCCAGGTGTCTGCATTGGCCTATAGAAGCAGTGCCATGTAAGCACATTACTATGCTGTTTGCTGGGAGACCACCCCCACCCTGAAATCTGCCTATATTGTTTGACATTTGTTGCAAATATTGTGCTTTTGTTGCTGCTAAAAGTGCGTGTCTTTCATATTAATCAGTCAAATCATTCACTCATGCTGCCTTTGTATGTTTTGCATATCTAAAGCTCGACTATTTGCAAGTAAACAATATTATGAATCATTACATTACTCCCGGTGTCACAGACACTTCATTGCGCTTTGTGTTAATGTTATAACAGATGCTTGGGAAATTGAATTAGTGGCTGGTTAAAAACCTGATTATTCCAGAGTGCTGTTCAATTGTAATATTAATCAGCGGCAGAGAATCCTACAGCAGGATATGTTGGTGAAGCATGTGTCCGAAAACCACATCAGTGCTAGGGGACAATCTGAAGAAAAACAGTTTCACTGGAACCAAGCTTTTCCTTTCCCCAAAGCCAATAGTTCTTCTCTTTGTCAGCTAAGCAGTATTGCAATACAATGTTTTATTGGCCGTTTACTGTGAACCAGAGTACACTCAAATAGCAATAAAGCTGAGACGATAATATGAGTGGAAACCGTGCTTACCTTTGTAATTATGGAGTACGTCAGGACAATTAATAGCCCTGTTGGTTCACTACAAATATCTCAAGCTATTTCATTGATTAGAAAATCAAACCTAGTCAGCAAGAATAAGGGGAATTTGGGCATTTATTTGGCCTTTATTTGACTTGCTGCACTTGTACTGAGTGCGTAACTGAGATGCAGAGAATTGCTGTAAAGAGCCTTCATGCTCTGTGAACAAACACCAAATACATAAAGGTTTTATGGACTCCTTGCCTAATGCGATATTTCTCTCCACTACAGGTAAAGTGTGACCAGTACTGGCCTACAAGAGGGACAGAGACATACGGTCTAATCCAAGTGACCCTGCTGGACACGGTAGAGCTGGCCACGTACTGTGTCAGGACGTTTGCACTCTTTAAAGTGAGTATTTCTGTTGTATGCTGTATAGTAGCACTTCAAACCTCACAGTAGAGGGAAGATCTATGCAAATATAGCATCGATGTTGGTGTCAGATCGATACTAGTGTCCTATAAATTCCTTATTTTATTTATAGCCTATAGCACAATTAAACAACAGACGCTGACCCACAGTGCTTTAGAGACCAGCACATTTACATTCCAGGGCTAAAAAAACACAGTTTTAAAATACATGCAAAGCTGAAAGGTGTGTTAGGTTGTGTTAAGCAATCATTCATCTCATATGTCATGACACACTGCTCTACATAAGCTGCCTTTGTAACTTAAAAGTATGAGTATTGCTATTAACATTGATATCTGCAATACTGGCCCTGTTTTTACTTGGTATCAGATCGATACCAGGATTTGCAGTATTGCACAGCTCTACCTCGCAGCATCTGCAGGTCAAATCATTTGATGTAAGCTGTGTTCGGTCACTGAGCTTTTCTCCGTGTTAACATTCAGAATGGCTCCAGTGAGAAGAGGGAGGTGAGGCAGTTCCAGTTCACGGCCTGGCCAGACCACGGGGTACCCGAGCACCCCACTCCATTCCTGGCCTTCCTGAGACGGGTGAAAGCCTGCAATCCTCCAGATGCAGGACCCATGGTAGTACACTGCAGGTAAGAAACAACATGGCCTCGCAAAAACATCCTGAAGCATGAAATTGATTTTCTTCTCTCCATTTGCTGTAATGAATATATGAATACATATGGCAAAAACACAACATATTCTTGGTTATTTAGAGGTGTATGTTTGAGTTCTCTTTGGACTAACACTTGAAAGAGAAATTAGACATGAACTATCAGTGAAAGGAGGACTGTTTGATAGGATGTAAACTGTTGTTCCTCCCATCTGAAAAACCAAAAATAAAGAAACAAAAAATCCAGCCCACCAGCTTTCACAGAAAGCACTTTAAATCAGAAGGTGTTTTCAACATCGCAGAACAAAGTGTACTGGTGTCATTGCCCTCAGCAAACTTAAACATCTCCTCCCACGCGGTGACACAAAGATACGTGCAGACCTGTCGTCTTCCTCGCTACACCGCTAACATGTCGCGCATCTGCAGCCCACAAGTCCTTGGCTCATCCCCTGGGTTATTGCATCTGAAACAAATAACTTTCATGCCAACTTCACTTCCCTCAGCGACATAAGAGGCCAGACTCCCAGCAGAGAGCACAAAGATATAACACAGACTTCTGGCTTCCCTTAACTCAGGAAGTCATCGGAGGCGCTGCACAGAAGAAGAAAAAGAAAAGTGACAGAAGGAGAGGGAGGGGGGGGGGAAGTCGAAATTAAGAAGCAGCGATAGCGAGTGTAACAGATACAAACTTTTGTCAGAAAGCGACAAAAAGGGTAGGGGGATTACTGAAGAATTAGAATTACCACATGCTGAAGTTAATTAGTGCTAGTTGGCGAATTGCTTCCAATTGAAAACCCTGACTTTTTTCTTCTTTTTTTTTTTACAGTGAAGCAGAATGCAGGAATTAATGTCACTGTGCAGATGGGAGTTTTTAATTCCTCTGGCACCCTATCAGATACAGTCATGCCCCAGCTCCAAATCCTATAAACCTAACTTTCTGTTTTACAGTTTTAAATAGAGCTATCTTTTATATTTACTTACTTCCAATACATTTTTTCACTCACTAAAAACGAAAAAAAGTAGTTTAGCAGATATACTTTAAATAAGATATATTTTCTCCTTTAGTTTGTGCAGGTTTTTGTTTTCCTGAAGCTGTTTACGCACGTGGAAAGAGGCCAAAATAAAAGCCTTGGGAAAAAAAATCCACAACTGACAGCATGGTGCAGTCTACGGAGCAGTCGACTGATTAGTTGGTGCACCCCAAAAAAAAAAAAAATCAGCTTGCATGTGCTCAGGCGCCTTATGTAAAGACCATAAAGGCATAAAAAACAAGCAATCAAGGGCTTTTGATTTTTTTTATTTATTTTTGTGTAAGGGAATGAATAGGAGCTTAAATGAGAGGGTTTAGAACTTTTAAAAATCAACTACACAGGATTTCCTCCCTCACAAGTCGCTAATTAGAAGCACGTTTCTCTCTCCTCCTGTCGCTCACATTCTCGGATTCTAGATGAATCCATACAGACGCTGCAAAATGCATTCAATCAAACGCATGCTCGTAAGCTATACCTCTGTTGTATAAAGCAGTTAAGCTAAGAAATGTCCATTACAGGGAGCACCTTTTTTTTTTGTCGCGCTTGCTTATGAAACATCATTAATATGGGTTTAGTGGGTGGCTAATGCGTCCCCCGCAGGAGTATTTAAGAGTATCAATCAAAATACATTCATCTGTTTTCCACTGCCGAGCGAACACTTGTCAGAAGGTGAGACTAGAGGAATTTTCTTCCGGGGACATTATAGCGTGCCTCTTGCTTTCCTAGTTCCTGCTGTTTTCAGTAACCCACAGGTCAGGGGCTGTTTTGCTCTTGTAGCTAAAGGGCTAGTCAGGCATTGTGAGGTCTCAGAAGAGGTCAAAAGGACATGATTAAATGTCACAGTGATCACTGGCCTCTCCCAGTGACTCAGAAGGAAAACTTTAAGAACAACTCACAGTTACAAGTAACAGCCTAACCATTTCCTTCCTCCTTTTTTACCATGCTGTAAAGATTCCCAATGTCAGAGTACTGCGGCCCACCCAAAAACCAGAGAACCCCATGGGGTCCATCCAATCTTAAAACTTCACTCTAATCAAAATACAAGAGAAAGTGGTGCATTTCCAAGAAAGCTTTATTCAAAACCCAGAAACAACACAGGCTGTTGGCTATAAATTGCTAATGCTACCCACTCATATGCAAAATTTTAAGCCCAATGTGTGATATAAATATCCTCCTGAGAACCAGCATTTATGTCCTCTGTAATGGACATTTGTTTATGGTCGGTATCTTTTGACATATTTGAGCTACCACACAAAGTCCTGATGTACTACATAGAGGACATCCTGGGCTCTCCATTGATATTTCATGTGTTTGGTTGGCCTCTTTTAGCTCCATAGAAGGGAGGAAATCACACAAAAAGTTCAATGGAAAGATTCTGTTTTATAAATTTCATAGTAATTTATATAAATAAGCAACTGCATATATATATTCAAACTAATTTTAAAGTAATTTCAAAAGTATAAAAGGTGGACATAGCTATCATGAACTCTCCCACTGCTTTCCCGTTTTGAAGCCTTGAATTGTGCCGCCGCCATCTTGGTTGCAAAACCCCCCCAGATGTGATAAGTGATGTTGGGTCTGTCTGTGAAACAACACACTTATTGGTTAATGGCTTGTGATTGGCAAGTCGTTAGCCAGTGAGGGTGCTTTTTCATACCACAGCTAATCCCCCATTTTGAATGACCCAAAATGAATCACTGAGCCCATCAAATCAGAAGGAATATTCTTATAGATGTTGCAAAGACTTAATGGCTACATCCATGTTTGACAACATCTGTAGGGTCAATAATAAATGGCTGATTTTTAGGGCAAGCCTCAAGTGGCCATATAACAAACTGCGCTTGCTGTATCGATAACACAAGTCTGAATACTGCTGCTGGCTTGACTTGAAAAGCTTCTAGTTTTCTTGTGAAGACCAGGCAACCAACCTTGTCAGCGTCGCCTACTAGTGGTGAGCACAGGCTGTGCAGTTATGACGAGGTGTTACAGCCGCAGGGCGTGGTGAAAATAAAACAGGCCACACCTAACTGCACCCAGTGGCATTCGTGGATGTGGTCAGAGACTTATAACGCTCAGTGCAGCAGTGTTTTTCCTCCACACCACATCTTGTTGGAGTCATGCTCTAATACCAGTACTAGTTTTTAAAGCTAGTAATTCTTTGATGATGGAGAAGCCAGTGTTAAAGACTGAAAACATAATGAAATGTCAGTGGTGATGTTAGGTTAAGCAACATTGATTCTTCGTCCTCTCTTATCCTTCAAGCTACAGCTGTGTCTCCCAGTGATTCCAGTACAGTTATACAAATGGTTGGGATTATAGCCAACCCAATGGACAGTCAACACTAACCAGTGGGTTGGCTTTAAAAGACCAACCTTCCATAACCCCCGAGTAAGCAATGCGTTCTTTTTCTCTTTGATATACTTTCCACATTTCCAAGTATTCGCGCACGCACGCGACTGAAATGATTATCGACCCCATTAACAGCAATGCAGCAGTCCTGGTGAGCTTGGCTTTATGTGTGCATGTTTTATAGGCAGAGTAGCAAAATGGTGACAGGTTAGCTGACAGCCAGAGATTTTCTAACAATACATATGTAATTGCTTTCACTGCTGCTCACGCTTTATCTTCACAGGACTCGTTGCAGCTGTATTTCACACTGAACTTTCTTTCCCATCCCTTATTCCCTAAACTCCTGGAAAGCATATTAGTCTGACACTTAATGTGTGTCGACGTCCAGAGCAGCTGGTTTTGACTGGTTGAAAAGGCAGTGTCAGGTCATTAGTGCAGTCAGTACGCCAGCTCTCCTTCAACTGCCAAATGTACCGACAGCTTTCTGCACCGTCTCACCCCACCCCGAATGCACACACACACACGCACCTGTCAATAAAGAAATATTACACTTTCCTAGCATTTCTTGTTTTTTAATTAATAGCAATTCCAGATGCTTACGAGACAAACGAGGAGAATCTCTAGCTGAAACAAGTCTGCCTTCGCTCTCGTCGCCCTTGCGCGCTCCCCGTCGTCCTCCGTCTCCTTCTCTCTAGCTCTCTGCTGTCACTCTGTCACTTACTCTCTTGCAGGTCATCACTCTCCCACATTCAAGTCTGCACTGTAAAATGCCTTCAGATTGGAAACAGCTGGGGTAGAGGGAGAAATCTCGACTTGTTTCTATATCCCACGGCCAGGAGCTGAGGTGTTCTCAGACCTGGAAGTGATTCATTCTTCAAATAACCCTGAGACACATTTCACATTTCTTTGCAGCCCAGTTCTCTCTCTCACTCACTCATACTGACTCTTTTTTCCCTTCCACCCTAAAGGTGTGAAGAGTTTTGTCAGGAAAGAAATAAAAAGTTCAGTCTCATTCAGCCAATGTCAGCCATTTTGAAAGTGATCATCAGATCATTTGTTAAAGCCAATGACTCCCATACGTGTCTTTATTCCATTTGCAGCACAGTTCCAGTGCAGCATGGCACATTAACCAGACTTGGCCCCCGGGGACTGACTTTACTCCCTCTTGAGTTTTCCTTCTCAAGCCTTTCCCTGTTCCTCAGAGCAAATGAAAAACAAATGCTTCATCAGGAGGAGGCACAAGAGCATGGTTCACACCTCGTAGGCATGTCAGCTTAATGAATTGAATAACCTATTTACTTTGGAGTGCCAAGTGCAAGGACTTGTCTTGTCAATGCCGAGCTTTGCGGGAGGTGGGAGGAGAGTTAACGAACAAGATTTAACACCACCCCGTCGCCCCGCGGTAAATAAATTGTCATCAGAAAACATCTTTGTGCTGAACCATGCAATATTAAAACATGTAATGTGCAGGGGTGAGCATTCGTCAGCAGACTGCCAAAGCGCTACATTTATAGAGCATGTCTCGAGCTGGCCTGCAAGGAGAGGTCAAAGTGAAACAGTAAAACATTTTTGTCTTTGGTAGGATGTCTTTTTTTTTTCACATGTGCATTTTGCTCACTAATGCACAAATGTACCTGTGTGAATCATAATGAGGAGACCTGGCTTTCAGTGCCTCTTCTAAAGCTCTTATTCCATTTAGGTGCACAGTACTAATCTAATGGCATTAATTGTAGTCAGCTGCACTTCTCAGAAGTTGCCCGGCACATTAATAAAAAATGTTCACGTCAAATTTGCGACTCCGGAGCCACATTTGTGTTCACATTTGTTCTAGTGGCACTTTTCCCATTTGCGAGATGAAGGTTAAATGTTGCTGTTGCGTAAGTTATTAGTCCCGATAGGTTGAAGAGTGCAGGTGGGGTCCAAAGGGGAAGGACTAGATTGCAAAGCCAGTGTTGGGCTCGCTCAAGGCTGTGAGTACCAGGCCCTCTTCTCCACATAGTGCCACTTCAGATTTAATTACACTCCAAGCCAAATGGTCCATCCTACAGTGGCAAACTTGGCAAAGAGAGTTTACCTTTTGTCCTCATCACCGGAAGAAGGGAACTTATTCAAGCTCCCTGTCCTTGTTTGGACAAGACACTTCTCCTTCCACTGGCTAAACCTGCATTCTTTCTAAATCCAGTTGCATATGCATTGTATAAAAAATCATCTGGCTTCTCGCTTTAACATTCAGCAAGTTGGTGTTACCAGCCAATAATAGCTATTTTCTAATCTGTCAATATCGGCATTTATAACAGCCGATAAATGAAAACTAGACTAACTAACTAAAACTAAACTAAAGTAGACAAGGAGAAACGCTCCTCTAACATGTTATGAGTGTTGACATTACACAGTTTTCCCACCAGAGGGCACTATGCAATTTCTTACTTGGCAGCGCTTGTTGAGCATAAACAAACAAATAAATAACTACTAAAACAAAAAAAGTATCGGCTGATATATTGGAATAATGGGTTTTTAAATTTCCAAATACCAATATCGGGTTAAAAAAATCCTATATCAGTCAGTTTCTGTTTAATAACTTTGTAAGCGCTTGATGAAACTGTGGTCTCAGTTTCTGGTTTCAAGTGTCATTTAGTACTGCATGATGTTAGCTTAAAAACATTTGGTCTCAAAAGTGATGAACCAGAGTATAATTTAGCGGTGGGGAGACCTTGTAATTGACAAGGCGCTTATGTCACTAATGAGTGTGTCAGTCATATCAACCCATGACTCGTGGCATATGGTTTCTAACAACTAGCTGGTGACAGCCAAAATGTTTCAAGGCTTCAAAACCAGTCCGCAGACCAGTGAGTGATGTCATGGTGGCTTTATCCCGGTTTTATAAAAAGCTTGTGATGCCAACTTCGGCATGATATAACTCATAAAAACATGAGGTTATAGGCCCTGGTGGGAGTTTGCCATAAAACTCTGTCATCTGAATAAAGTCTAAAGCGTTATTTCATAAATGAATAACCATCTTCCACCCTTCCATCTCTGTCTCCTTTGTGGCTCCAGTGCCGGCGTGGGACGCACAGGTTGCTTCATCGTGATTGATGCCATGCTTGAACGTATCAAGCACGAGAAGACCGTGGATATCTACGGGCACGTCACGCTAATGCGTGCCCAGCGCAACTACATGGTGCAGACAGAGGACCAGTATGTCTTCATACATGACGCGCTCCAGGAGGCCGTCAACTGCGGCACCACCGAAGTGCCCGCCAGAAACCTATACGCCTACATCCAGAAACTGACCCAGATAGAGGGTGGAGAGAATGTCACCGGCATGGAACTTGAGTTCAAGGTATCTTGAAGAAATAATGCTAAAGACAGTGTTATCGTATATTACATTTTCCAAACCACACCTGATAAAGTTATTTACCAGTATTTAGAATTTACCTGCACCCCACTGGCATCCAGTACCCCACTTCACACCAAGGAGTCATTGTAATTTTTTTCCCATTCTCAATACAACTCCCAAACTATTTTCCAGCCCCTATTAGGCCCCACTAGACAGCAAGGGGCCTGTGGTTTCCTCTCTATTCCAGTTAGTTGACTCACTTGTGTAACATGACATAGGATAAATTTCCCCCCTTTCTGGTTCCCCCTTCCATAGCTCCATTTCCTTCAAAAACAGGGGTCTTGGTTTACATGAAAACGGCAAACACAGGTTTTCCCCACCACAGAGCAGTTGCCAGAAGAACTTGAGCAATATACTCTGCATTTACAATGAAAGGCTCCAACTCTTTGCAGTCTGTGGCGATGCTGTATATATGCTATTGCCTTGCTTGTCACGCGCCTACTTTCATTCTCTTTGATGGATGCTGATTCCACCAAGAGATTATAAACAGGTTAGATTACACTGCTCTTCTGACTACTTAAATCTTCCTGGTGTATCCATTTCCCTGTCTTTTCATCATAACACGGGCAAAGGGCAAACTGTGATAGTAATCACTTTGATGCCATTTCCATACTTTATGGTTACATGACCCAGCTGTGTGCAGCATATTATACTTTTGATTCTTTTTCATCGCTTTCAAGGTGTGCAATTCGCTAGACTGCTCAGATCTTTATCGCTCGCAACATACCTTTGTTGTCAAACACAATCTGTCACCGGGGAAATACAGAAACATCTGAATGCCATTGTTCCTACCTGACACCCGTACACTCAAGGGTATCTCTTTTTTTCCCCTCCTTTTTTCCCCTGCAGCGTTTAGCTAACACTAAAGCCCATACATCACGATTCATCAGTGCCAATCTCCCCTGCAACAAGTTCAAGAACCGCCTTGTTAACATAATGCCATACGAGTCCACACGAGTGTGTCTTCAGCCCATTCGAGGAGTTGAGGGCTCTGACTACATCAATGCCAGTTTCATTGATGGGTACAGGTAAGCACTAAAAAGAAGGTGAATCAACACAAGGCTTCACGTCAGTGCAAACGTAGTTCCATGTAACGTTCAGATATGCGTCCACGCTGATTATTTCCCACCTTTGTCATGTGATTCATTTCCGCAGGCAACAGAAAGCCTACATTGCAACACAGGGACCACTGGCAGAGACCACGGAGGACTTTTGGAGGATGCTCTGGGAGCATAACTCTACTATTGTTGTAATGCTAACCAAGCTTAGAGAAATGGGCAGGGTACGGAAATACTGTTTTGCTATTCTTTTCTTCTGGCAGCCTTTGAAAGAAATGAAATACAATAAGCTGTTTTCACACATATCAGGAGCAGAAGATAGTCCACTTTAGCAGTGCTTTCCTCTAGGAAATACTCTGTTTGGTTTAAGTTTAGAGAACGTAGGAGCTAAGATGTAGGGGCAAGCAGTGGTGACCCAGCTGTTACCTGTGCCATTCTCATATTGACACAAACAGACATTATATAGACTTGGTGCTAGGGAGACGGCAGGTTAAAGACAGGTTATTTTCCGGTCCGACTGCATCTTGTCCTCACGTGCAGCTCAGCCGGGTTAAAGAAGTCTAGAAAAAGTTCAGGGCTGCAGTGCATGTGTGAAAACAGCTATACTTAGATTCAGGAACTGGGAAGAAAAGCTTTCAAAGAGCAGATACAGTGTGAATTGAAAGACAGACATTTCTGGGAACGAACACAATGAAGCTAGTCTGTGAAGAGAATGTTGTGGCTCACTGTGGTATTCTATTTTTCACTTCCCACAGGAAAAGTGCCACCAGTACTGGCCAGCAGAAAGGTCGGCCAGATACCAGTACTTTGTGGTGGACCCCATGGCCGAGTATAACATGCCCCAGTATATCCTGAGAGAGTTCAAAGTGACTGATGCCAGGGTAAGCAGACACTGTTTCATAAAACAGGGTTTAAAGATCAAAGGTTGTGGGAATGTATTGCTTCAGATCAGTGCTGTTTACAGTTTAGACTAGTGCTATTGTTTCTCCACGTCTGGGTTGTGACCTACCCAAGGGTCATGGAGGACACTGAGTGGATTACAGAGAGGTGCAGGTGTAGACAATTTAGAAAGAACCAAGTGAGTGTTTGAGCACACAATAGGTTATTTTAATGTCTCAAATCCCATAATGCAATTTGTTAATCACATGATTTTATTTACCAAGAAAGGAGATTTGACTAATGGGGTTGAACACGCTGGATGATGAACTGTAATTAACTAGATTTTTTTCTGCAGCAGCAGTAATTTGCTCCAATTTTGGCATTGTATCAAATATTTGTTTACAACACCATTATGGCCTTAAGTGTAACATGGGAAGAAATATAAATATATGGAAATTATGACACATGTCAATGTGTTTAAAAAAACAAATGTGGTGCCGGCAGCACTGAGCTGCCAGAGTTTTTAATTCCATCAAAGGCTTACACAGATAAATGGCACAGACTCCCTTCTTTGTAGAGCATGTTACACTGTCTCGTCAATGGGATTGCTTTCCTTATCAAGGGGATACAACATCACTTAAGTAATGCACATCCTCAAAGTTGATTCTCCAAGCACCCTGTCAAGGGTAGCACATCAAAGGAATTAGCATCTTTAGTGTTCATGTTAAATACATTCAGGTAAAATGACCGTCTTCTTTAATAACAAAACGTTTTCTCTGATGCTTTACTCTTGGCATCTGCGCAACCGCCTTTCTTCAAGATTTCAAGATTGCACTGTAACAACGATCATGGAATGAACTGGGCTACCTGCAAAATACCGCCAGCTACATTCCTAGCTTCAATTCTCATCGTCATGACCGTTTTTCTACATTATTTCTCTCGCAGGATGGGCAGTCACGGACAGTAAGGCAGTTTCAGTTCACAGACTGGCCTGAACAAGGAGTGCCAAAATCAGGAGAGGGGTTCATTGATTTCATCGGCCAAGTACATAAAACAAAAGAGCAGTTCGGCCAAGATGGCCCTATCTCGGTCCACTGTAGGTAAGTGACCAACCAGCATAATGCACCAAACCATCTTTGTCTTTACAGAAGGCAAATAAAATGTAAAAAAGAAAAAAGAAAAAAAGAAAAACGTGCAAGAACATATTCACATTAGGGGATAAATTATGATGAAATTAGCAATTTCCATTCAGGGAGAAAAAAAAACACTACTTGTAGGTTCATTAAGGTTCTGGCCCCAGCATTGACCTCTTTGCCATCTTGATCTCTTTTCCACAGCGCGGGCGTCGGTAGAACCGGAGTTTTCATCACCCTCAGCATCGTCTTGGAGCGAATGAGATATGAGGGCGTAGTAGACATCTTTCAGACAGTGAAAATGTTACGGACGCAAAGACCAGCTATGGTGCAGACAGAGGTGAGCTGTCTCCAACCCCACCCTTTGTTGTTGGTGTACTTTCACACTCTAGGAAAAGCCCAGCTTACATACTGTACATAGGTGTTTGACTGTAACTAGCTACTGTGTTACTAATTTGATAGTTAGCTCCAATTGCCTGAAACGTCTGGATAGATTCCAAGCAGCCTCTTTAGCCAAACAGATGAACTAAAGCGAGGCTCTGTTAAAGACTATGATTAATTTAGTAGTGTTTTGCCAGTTCTCCACTTCTCCATTTCAACTGACCAGCATACAAATTTCAAGCTTTGAGAATGTAGTTTGTTTATTTTTGGAAAAAAAAATGAATTGTATCTACAGTATAGACAATGTTTTGGTTGGCTGAAATGGAAAATGTAGCGAACATGATTCTACGTAACCATCTTTTCTTCTTTGTTTCCAGGATCAATATCAGTTCTGCTACAGAGCTGGCTTGGAGTACTTGGGAAGCTTTGATCACTATGCAACGTAAAAGACCCAGTATTGGAAGATAAAAGCAGAGGGCCCTTTGGAAAAAGAAAACCCAGTGAGCCTCTCTTCTGAGCCATAAATTCCTGCTTGAGAAAGTACTCCTTAACTCCTTGCTAACAACTCATTACGTGTTGGATGTGCGACATGACTTGTCAAAAAACGAAAAAAAATAAATGATTCCCAGGAGGACCAAGTATTTCCCCAACCCCAATAAAAACCTCGCCTTGACTCAGAGTGAGGGAATCCTGACTGTTGAAGCATTACACGGAATTACCTTTTCTTTTGCTTCAAGGATTCATTTTGGGGCTCATAAAACTGAACGAAACCAACACAACAAAAAAGTAAATGAACAATAATGACATCGTCAGAAATGCATCAGTGATTATGAACCATTACGAGAGGCATCGGAGGAACACAGTATTGCGGGGGGAGGGAAAAAAAACTCAATGCACATTGTAAAGAAGAAAAAAAATCAGTTTCACAATCAAGTACACACCGAGAACCCATCACAAAAGAAGACAATGCTTGGTCCACAAGAGCAGGACAGACTAAAGTAACAATGAATAAATACCCCTGTTTTCTGTCACAATGTTCATCATCTAAATTTTGGGGAAGAGGGTAAATGATCTATGAAATAAATACAAATTATTGATTTAGTTTTTTAGTACTTTATTATACAGCTGATGTGCTTTTTTTGAACTGTGTGAATTTCCTTTTTTTACACAAATTTATCGCTTGGGAAAAAGTGATAAAATGTATTTACGTAAATGTTCATTATTTTTTTCTCAAAGCTGTAGAACTGTTCTAACGTACAGTATGTGCTGTTTTGCAGAGGATCTCTTTGCTTCTTTTTTTTTTTAACCCCCGCGCATTTTGTTGCACTTAGTGCACAGAACAGAATTCACACAACCAAAATGTAACTTTGCTAAAGAGTTATTTTTTGGTCTTGATTTTTCTGTTGTTTTTTTTCTAAAACAAATTATATTTTTTCCTCTGTTGGTTTTGTTTTTTCTGTCCATGATCACCTACATGGTAACTTAATTACTCCCATGAGATAAACTGGGGCTTTGTGGAATCAACAGGGATGAGCAAAGTATGAAGTTGCTGCTACCGATTATCTTAGTTCTTCCATGTTCCAATGATAAGAGAGAATCTGATGAATTTGATGACATACACGACTATATAAATATATGGTATAGATTGTCAAATATGTGAGATATATAAATATATATACATAGATATATATATAAAAGTAAATAACATTCTAAATATATTGATAAAGTACATAATTTATGAGTAAAAATGTAAATGAAATATGGATCATCTATGAAATCTTTTAAATTGAGAGTTTGTGTGCTGTGGGGGAAATGAAGAGATTTTTCACTGGAATGCACATCAGTAGGACAAAACTGTATTCTGATTCAGTGCATCTTTTCTTGTGCAATAAATATGTGTGTGTTTAGATAGGGGTTTTACGTGGATATGTTGTTCACTCATTGACATTGTCGTTTCCCCCCGCAAGTGAGGTGTGGGAGTGGGAACGCCCCGGTGCCGGTCAGGGCGTTTTTTTTCCGAGCTCTCGTACGCTTTGTATTCAGAGACAGAGGGGTCACGCAGACGCACTCACGTTCCACGCAATAGGGCAAGGTACAAAGACGTCACTTTGTTGTGGTTCTTCGAAGCGTTCGGTGGTAAGGACATTTCTTTCATTTTGCATTTAGAGTGCCTTATATTTATGCCTGTTTTTATAATGTTTCATTTAACATGTCAATGTATCCTTTGAGTAATCGAGGCATTTAGTGTAAATGTACAGTTTATTTACCTTTAGTATTCATTTGTCACATGATGAGATTATATATATGCAAATAAGAACGTTTCAAAGGTCATACGTGTCATTTTCAGTGGCCTTATTGTGGCTGTGAAGCGAATTAGCAAATTAGAGGAAAACAGTATATAGCTATATATACTACATGTATACTGGCCTTCTGGCCTTTATAGAAAACGGGCAACATTGCGAACAATTACCAGACAGGTTTTAAACAGGGAAGAGACTGGTCTCAGAACTAAACAGGATAATATCCATCATGTCTTAAGGCCCAACCTAAGGTTAACCAATTCTTTACCATTTACAGTCACATTTCCCAACATTGTTTAGATTTTAAATCAAAAACGATCAGGCCAAAAAAAAGGATGCCCAGTGCACAGGTCGTCACCGAAGGGTTTCTTCTTCATGCCTTAGGTTTTTACTTTATATGTAGAGAAATACAAACTGCAGACAAAACATCATTTAAGTTATCCTGACAATCCTAAACGGTGTTTCAAGCCCCCTTTTTCTTTTTCTGTTTTTTTCTGGCATAGCAGTTCGAGACAGGGGGTTTAGCTGGGTTATGTTTCAGTCTTCATGTTGAGCAGCATCTATAACTTCTCAGTACCCTCTCTGATGGCTTTGTGGATGTGCATTCCAGGTGCTTTCTTTCCCTTGTTAACTGAAGCAGCTATGTGTTATATTTGTGTCTGCTTAACTGGTTACTTTTGTCATAGTTTTGAGATATAAAAGTGCTATTATTTAACCTCATGGTGGCTAATGTTACATTATGTTCATCTCAGAACACATTGTTTTTTCTTCTCATTGGACTTTTCCCCTTTTTTTTATCGATTTGTTTTCTTTTGTTTTTCATATGCATGGTTAAACGTTGCAGAAGGGCCAAAGCTGGCCTGGTAGGAAGACTTGCACTTTCTCTATCTTTGTACTATGCACTGCCCTATTGATTCTAAACCCAATAATATATTACTTGAACCCATCTATAAAAAGAAAAAAAAAAATCTCCTTAAACGTTCACTTTGTGTGTATGTAAATAACACAAAACGGTATCAACTCTTGAAAAAGACAAAAAAAAAAAAGTTTGTGGCAAAAAGAGCATCCATTCTGATGCCATGGTTACTCCAGCAGATGACTTCAGAACAATCTGTCCCCCCAACCATCTGTTCTTGTGGCTTTGCCATTCAAGCTTGGAGTGTCATTAACAGAAATAAACGTTGTGTTCTCTGCTCTCTCTATCTATCTCTCGTCTGGATGCATAGACTGAAAATTAAATAATGAAATTGTAAAAAAAGAAAAAAATGGCTTGTTAAAAAGATCATACAATTACCTCTGATTAGTTGTTAGCGTAAAATGTTTCTTTCTCTGAATGAAAGGAGTGCTTTTTATTTTCTTACTTAGGTTACATTGGTGGCGGAAGAAGTCTGTACGAAAACCAGTTCTTTGCTGACACGAGTTCCATTTGTTATAAATGAATTCTATTAAAAAATGTCAGTGTTATGCATCGGCGTTTCACTTGTTTCCCTCCACCTCACTTTGACTTGAAAAGACTGATGAAGCTATTTTACCCCCTACTGGTCTGGGTCCAACATATTATCCACAGTTCTCTCATGAAAGGGGAAATTGAGCCTCACCACATTTGAATAGATTTCCATCGCTCTGGTTTTTCTGTCACTGATGTCAGCCACAATGAATCATCAGGGGAACCTTTGACGGATGAAGTGCGATGTTTTCGAAGCTGCTTTGTTTTTTAACGCAGACTTTGTTCACCCTAGTAACACGGTGGAATGGTACTATTACTCAGAATTAAAACCTCAATTCGGTCATTTTTTTTAAATGCAGCTCCCTGTTGCTACATTGAGGTTTTTGCTGCAAGTTTATGCATTTAATCTATTGTTTAAGTGTCTGTGAACTTAAAGTCTATTATGGCATTGATTAAATGTCTAAAAAACACTTTCCTCTTCATCAAATTTACATATTTACTAGCTTTTTTTTTTATTAGCTTATAATCCCTTTAAATGTTTAAATGGTTTTTATCTTTGGCTCATTTAGCATCCATATATCCATGAAAATACAAATTAATCCTTGCTTCATCCTTCTGCTCCTTGCTTGCATAGAGGGAGATCCACACTGGTCCACATTATCCAGGTATATTTTATGCTATTCTGAAAATCTGGAAGTCTCACAGTACACACAGAGTGCTGCTCTGATAGATCAAGGAAGTCATGGGATACATCAAAAGCTCCACAGTGGCTCTTGTATGTTGAACAACAGCGAAGTATTTGCTGTTAAAGTTAAACAAAGCACCTCTGCTCTGTGTGTGTTTATTTCACTGTGACACACGGAGAGGAGTGGGAGCAAAGGTGGCACACGTGGTGAAACGGTGAACAGAGGAGAGACAAGATTGCTACTTTAGATTTGTGATGTATGAGACCCTGGCTACCTAATGCTGCAGTCACACTGGGGAAGACAAGGTTGGAGACCAAGTACAATCAAAATTACTGCGACTGTGTGCAATAAGCTTGCAATCTCGTTGCCTTAAAAAAGGTTGCTTTTAAGGCAGGAAACAGGTCTGGAACCACATGCATTAATTGGCAATGCAGCTAAGTCAGTTTATGTTTGGATGGCAGTTGCATTCAGTCTATGATGGTGATAAATGGGGAATATTGGAAATCTGTGGCCATCTCCATACAGAGAAATGAACTACTTACATTCGAATTAATTACTTAAATTCAGAGTCCAGCCAGAACTTCATAGATTTGAAGGAGAAATTCTTCCAGTAATAGTGATGCAGTTGCTGCAGAACAGCAGTGATGCTCAGCAACCTCACCTTTACATAAGAATATAATCCAAGTTGAGTTGGGTCCCCTATTGCAAAGAGACACACTGAAGAAAGTTGTGCACTTCAACACAGACCAACTGGTTGATTGCAATGTGCAATCTGTCTGAATTTATAAAGTACACAGCAATTAGTTGCAAACCTTCACCAATCTGTCGGAGAATGAATGCAGTCGAACCAATTTAGACTTACCAGTTGTTTGGAGACATGTTTCCTCCTGTGCAACAATCTTGGTTGCTGCAACTACTTGAAGTTACTTGCTGATTTCTAGTTACAAAGATGTTACTGTTCTAGTTTTACTCTAGTGTGACTGAGCAAAAAAGCTTCATTTCTTGGTACTCAGCCCCAAACTGTCATGGAGGATAGCTGCCCCTTCCTGAGTGTGGGTCTGCTGCAAGTTTCTTCCTGTTGAAAAGGAGTTTTTCCTTCCCACAGTCGCCAAACTGCTTGCTCATAGGGAGTTGTGTGATTGTTGGGGTTTCTTTGTTGTTATGAATTGGTGCAATATAAATAACACGAGATATCCATATATCACGAGGAATGAAATTTGAGAATCTGTGTTTTTGATAATATATTATATGATGTTAAAGTATATATTGGATATCTGCTACTCTGCATCAAACCTAATAGGACAGTTTTAATCATCAGTCGGGCTGAATGTGCGTGCTGGACATTGTTCTGTCCTGGATGACATTTCCCAACATGATAAAGCATAGGCATGTTGAAAGTCAGTAAAAATGCAGAAATGCATTAAATCCACATAAGAGTTCCAAATATTTATTCACTTTAGATGCGGAGGGGTCCCAAGCTTAGCATATTTCCACACTTCAAATGTACATGTATGACTTTGTGGATAATGTATAGAGCTCTAGAGCCACAATTACAGGCGACCTGCTAATGCACTGAGCCTACACGCATCCTGTGTAGATACTAACAGAAAGCTGAAGCCTAAATGACCAAAATAAACACAAACCCATAAAAGTAGCAACCAAAAAAGTAGCTGTTCATTTAAGTGCACATAATATGGTTTTACTGGTAACAATTGGACACAAATGTTCTATTACAGACAGAATAATTACCTGCAGTAACTTCACTGAGTCACTGCGAATAAATTAAAGTCTTACTACACAAAATCTATTTATAATTAGACTACTTATTAGTCACAATAACATTAGCGGATGTTTTTCCATCAATTAGAATGTCACAAGTACAATAAAATGTCAATAACCTGAAGCAAGAGCAAGTGCGGGAACTAAAAAGAGCTCTTAAAACAGTATTAAACTACTTGACAGCTGGGGAGCACAGTCAATAACTGCTTGCTGGGAGAAGTTACTCAGGAAGCTCTCCATGCGCTCAATTAGAAAACATCATTCCACATGATAGCAAATGACAGATGCCGTCAGCTTTGGCGGTGAGCTGGAGAAACATTACTCCCGAGTTTACTGCTGAACGTGTTTTCTGATAACAAGCTCAACAAAGCCTTCGTCCACGTGTCAGATCACAGCAGAGTTGGAATGCAACAAATAACAAGCACCTGTCTTAAAGAGAAAATCGCGCCGTATATTATGTGTCAAAAACAATGATATACTGCAAGAAATGCAGAGCTGATGTGCGGCAGTGATTTCCACAGGAGTGACACGTTGCCTTCTGCTCTTTGTTTTTACAAATCGCACCTGAAGACTCAACACGGAACGCAACCCGAGTGTAGAATAATGTACAGGATGTTGTTTACTGCGCTCGGATGTTTTCTGCTGCGTTATGAAGCAATGGAATGACATACATTTACATTAATTTCAGCCTTGCTACCCCCACATATGCTTAGAACATTACTCCCTATGGAGGAAAAACACCGCCAAGACTAGAGACAACATTATGAAAGCTTGAACAAACCGAACGCTCTGAATGCTGGAGTATTATATTACCAAAAGTTCACATGACATGCGGGGAAACGATTGCAGATTACTGCACAGCAAGAGAGATTATCGCTTCACCTTGTTTCTGACAATTTTGTGGAAATTGGCTAAAACGAATCCCCAAACTTCTTGGGCAATCGTGCCAGTGCAGATGTCTGCTTCACACTAGTCAAGAGTACAACAAAATAAGGAACTTCTACTGTCATCAGATTTTATTTTTCACCGGAGACTGCACTTCAGATGTGTCGAGCAGATGTTCCGTCTCCGTCTCTCAGCAGTTTTTGGAGAATTATGAAACCAACCAGCCAGTCACAACACTTTGCACAAGTCATTTCTCATTTACACCCACCCACCACCCCACTCCAACACACACAGACATACACACATTCAACGACGACAGCTTGCCTCAGTCCCCTGGTGCTTTATTTTCAACATCCTAAATTTGATGAAACATGTCCAAACGCTGCGTGGCTTTGTTGTCAACAGTACTGAGTGGGATTTAAGAAAGACATTTCTTTTAATTCTCTCAATTCTGAAAGAAGAAAAGGCCGTCTGTGCCTAATTCTGCTGCAGCAACACTACATAATTGAGTGTTAAAAGAATTCAATTATATTGTCACTTCAGTTCGATCAAGAACTCAGACGCTGACTGTTCTCGAAGCTCCGTCCCCGTGCTGATAAACAATCACCTGTTACCACTTCATCATCTCGTGCATTTTGTGACTCATCTTCCTGTGGTTTTCAGTAATGTGCACTTTGGCAGCTACGTTCTGCATCTATTTTCATATGAACTTTGCTGTGGATTGCTAAGTTCTCAAATATAAGGCCGCAGGTGCAAATGAGGTGCAAAAAGACACTTTAGCTTCTTCAACCCTTTGCCAAAAACCACTGGCTTTTAAATCTCGGTGTTCTGGGTTGATGCAAAGTTGATCCCCAGTTCAATAAATATCAAATGGAGCACTATTTTGGCAACCCTCTTTACCCCGTCTCCCCCGTCTGTGGCTGCAGAGTGGGGCTAATCACAAAGAGGTCTGCTAGCAGGATGTCTTACGAGCAAAAGTAAAAACTTAAAAAGATGAGTAATGAGGTAGAAATGAATATCTCAGAAGAGCAGCTTAGGGTGAGAAGGTTGGAGGCAGCATTGGGCCAGAGGAGGGATTGTGACTATACTGGACAAAGGACGTATGTGGAAAAAGCGGAAGATCAGAGAAAAGATTGATGGATGTGGTGAAGGAGGACATGCAGAGGGTTTGCGTGACAGAGGAGGATGCTAAGGATAGGATGAGATGGAGGTGCAAGACCCACGTGGTAACCTCTAAAGGGAGCAACTGAAAGAAGACGAGAGAAGTATTTTTATAGGCTTTTGCAGCAGCCAGAGTAGTGCTGTGTTAGTGAGTGTGATTTAATAAAAGAAAACAAGACAGTGCTTCACAGTATGCATATTAACATTGTATGAATGTGTGGGCATGTTGTGTGCAGTGGTAACTATGACTGTAAAAATGTTACATTAATGAAGTCTATTTAAAGCAAGGAGGGAAAACTGATCATATTTACTGAATTATTTATTCAGTTTTATTAACATGTTATTTAAAGAAAAGTATTCCTGTAGAAAAGATTGCCTGATTATTTCTGCTGCAGTCCTAGTAAGTGTTAATCAGTCTGAGAGAACAAATAGAAAAACTGACTAGGCCTACTTGCCATTGTGACACAAGGTTAACCTAACGCTACATTAAAGTGTATAGGAAAATAAAATAACTTTTACATTTCTTGCAGGCAGCAAGCGATACAAAAACAAGTAATAATGCTGCTCTGAAGAACCTGAATTTCTTATTGATGTTTGTAAAGAAACGACAAAGACTTCAGATGAACGGTGACTCTATTTCCCAGAGGATTGACTGATCAGTGGGCAGTAGTTTTGCACATGCTGCTTTCAGCTCAAACAAAACTTACTCTGTTTGATTTTCAGCACGAGTAACCATGGTGGCGTATCCCCAAAAAGAAGTGAGCTACGTTTGTAACCTTGAACACCCCAGGGATTAACTAAAGTTCATGGTACAGGCGTCTACTCTCTTTGCTGAGGGTTTGTAAGAAGGAAGACTTGGAGGTATACTCCAATTTCAGAGGGATCCTCATCCTCACTGGGAAGGTCTATGTCAGGGTGCTGGAGAGAAGAGTCCCTCAGAACCTCTGAGAAGAGCAGTTTTTTGGCTGCTCAATGAACTCTGCACCAGCGCTTTATCCTCTCATGGTTGGGCAAAACTACACAGGAGTTTGCCCAACCACTCTACGTGTGTTTTTTGGACTTAGAGAAGGCATTCGACATCTTGTGAGGAGTGATTGGGGAGTACAAGTGGATGGGTCCAATGCTATAGGCCATTCAGTTCCTGTACAACTGTAGTGAGACCTTGCTTTGAGGTCAGGTGAGGTTTGAGAGTTTAAGAGTTTGTATCCATCAGGGCTGCCCTGATTGTGTTCATAATTTTTATGGACAGAATTCCAAGACACAACCAATTGGGACGTTTTTACCACTTTGTTGACCTCAGGATCATGTGTTTGTTCTCCAGAGACAATGCGGCTCTTTTGGAGTCTTTTGGAACCCTCAGCTGCAAGTCTGAAACCATGGTCGTCAGCCAGAAGAGAGGGCGGAGTTCTTATTCCAAGTCATGGACAAGCTCTGGGTAGTGACTAAAATAATAAGATTGCAAATCCCTGTGATAGAAATGAGCTTTTTCCAAAGGGTGGTTGTGCTCTCCCTTAGAGATAAGGGGGAGAGGCTTGGAGTAGAGCCTCTACTCCTTCGTATTTAAAGGTAAAGAAAGCTTGAGATTCATTCATTTGACCAGGACACTTCCTGCGTGCATCTTAGGTGAGCAAAGCACATGCTAAAGAGATTATATTTCTTGGGAGGATCTTGGTGGCCCTCGGAAGAGGTGGAAGAGGTGGTTGGGGAGCTAGAGGTCTGTTCTGGTGTTATTATTATTATTATTAAGGTGGCTGGGGACAGGAATGTCTGAGTCTCTCTGCTTAGACTTCCTGTTACCTGGAGCCAGATAAGGGAAGAGGATGGATGGATGGATGGATGGATGGGTGGATGGATGGATGGATCACAATTATGAGCTGTTGTTTTTGATGCTCTGTGAAAACATTCATGTCCACTCAATGGCAATATGAAATAGAATACAGTGTACATTAGAAATAACTGAACATGATTACTGATGAAGCAACTAAAGACAGATGATATATGTGGCAGAGCAGGATTTTAAGAAATCTTTCGAAGAACAATTACATTGGCTTAGAAATAACCTGTCTGGGGTGAACCCCTCCTCTCGCCTACTGTCAGCTGGGATAGCTGCCAGCCTGCCTGCAGCCCTGGTTGGATAAATGGTTAAGAAAAAAGACTGAGTTCAGAAATAACTGTGATATAGAGCCAGTCATGATTTCGCTATCTACTTAGGGAAAAATTTTCATTTACGAAATATTTGACTTTTGTCTCACAATGCTAGTTAAAGTCATTAACTGCAAAACATTTCCAAATGTTTGCCCTGAAGGTGAAACACTGTTCAATTAATATCTTTCCATTTTAATATTAGTAATGATGCACAGAACCTATTTTCTGAATCTGAAGGGGACTCAAATAGTAAAATATAAAAACTCTGGATGTTTTTCTTCCACCTCTTCCTTTATGTGTGTCTGGATTGTTTCAGTTTCTTATCTCATTCATTGATGAGATTTGGCAATGAACACATTTGCACTTCCAACAAATGTTTCACATTCTTTGATTCAACATCTTTGGGTTTTTTATTATTTTTTATTAATAACTGATAGGTCTTTGGTTTCATCTTTTAAGCCCTTTCTGCAGCCCTTTAAAGTAGTTTCTTTCACATGTTAAAAATAACCAAACAGAAAGATCACAGTGAATTTAAATGGAGCACTGCTGCCTGTAACTTGGAATGATTTTCAAGTACTCACATGAATACATTACCCTATTAAACTAAAGTCACTTTATACTTTACATATTGTTTCTGTTAGTACAATGTTGAGCACCAAAATGTAACAGAGATTTTATATACTTGTTAAGGCCAAAGCTATACTAGTTCACTGTTGCTGCTGGCTTCCAGCAAAGCTAATATTAAACTTGGAAGCTACGCAGCTGAGTAAACAGACGTTGTACTTGCTGGATTCTTGGCTTGAATGAACTAAAGGTACAACGTAGACCAAGTGGAGTGACTGTGTGCTACAAATGAAACACAGCTATGGGACCTTTTGCCGGCAGAATGGTGAAGACTGTTGTTTTGCAGCAGCTAGACAGCCAGCATGCCCCGCAGCAGACTGATGACGACGATCCATATGGGGATCCTCAATCGAGCCAGCTCCCAGATCAACAATAACGAATCCAGAAAAGAGTCGACGCCGCTGCCAACGCTTTGACTTCATGCGCACATCATATTAGAGCTACTTCAGAGGCAGACGGAAGGTTTGACCTTTAGTTACGACTGCGGCAGGAACGAAAGGAAAGGAAGACAAATAAAAGGCTGCAGCTATCGGTGTGATTGCAAATTTTTGTTTGTGTTTGAAGTGTAAATTATTGCTAGCTATCTCAGTGAAAAGATATTAGCAGATTGGGTTTCTTCAGCTGAGTGACAAAGTGAGAAAAAAAAACAAGCAAACAGAGAAAACGGGGAGTTAAATGATTAAAATCGAGACCGATAAGGAAGAGACAACTTCAGTGAAAAGGTTGACTGGAAAAACAGGAGCGGTAGTGAGATGAGGGCCAGGGAGCAATCCAGCCCGAGCCAACAGTTGCCGCAGTGTATAAACCTCTGAAGGTTAATTTCTCCAGCTCAGCATCTTGCCAATATCCCTGCGATCAGAACCTCTGTAGGCCAGCCATCTGCTTCCCCTTTTCTCTCTGCCTGCACTGCTGATTCCTAGTTGGCTTCATGAGGGAGTGGACATGCATCAGTGCTGTTTTAGGAACTAATGTCTCAATGTAGAAGGAAGGAAGGGGAAGGGATTAGGCAAAAACTCGGATTTTTAATCAGTGAGTTAATTCTAGACTTGCTGTTAGCAGCTTGTACATAAGCTGAAAAAAATATAAAAGGAGCAGATTACCCAGATTCTTCTCTTACATTAGCAGTTTCAATAATGAAGTCAGGATATGTACACGTAATCGCTATGCACACAAAAGTTAGCTTTTTTCTTCTCTCGGCTCTGGTGTGGTATGAATGTGAGAGAATATCCCCAGTGTTGTCACCTCAGAAGCTCCTCCCACCTGCTGTTTGTGTTTATGAGGGGCAGCCAATCAGAAGAAAGCTTGCTGAAAGGAAGAGGAAAGAGTGCTAAAGCATCTTGCTTCAGAAAAAATGGCCCGAGGAGCTGCACCAAGGCCCAGTAGAAGAAATATTTTAACATATTTCATTTATTTTCTCCAACGTCCTTTATTTAAACCGTCAACATCTTGAGTGACTTTAGATCTTCCTGACAACAAAAGAAAAATATATAATATATAGGCTAGTTGAAGCCAATTTGAAGTTCACAGCTCACATCAATTATCCTGTCAAGCGTGGGGGGGAAAGAGAGCCGGAAATATAATTTACGAGCTCCCCGACAGTTTTTTTTTTCTTTTTTTTGTTGCAACCTAAAGCAATAATACACTTTCAGTTCAGTGCTCAGCCACAATCTTTTCATACACTGCCACTTCACCAAGGGGATAAGTACTAAGGGTATATTTTTCTTGACCTAGGAGGACACAGTGTCAATTATTCGGGGTAGGACCGGGTGGAGGACTTCATTCCCTAATCAAAATAAATGGCCAGGGCAGCAGAAAGTGAATGGAGCTAAGCCCTCAATATTCCTTCGAGACGGCAGGGGGGGGTGGTGGAGGCGTTGGTTTGGGCCGCAAACAAATCCATTACCACAAAGGTAAACAGGACGCATCAGCACTCTTGGCCCATTTGAATGGTTCGAAACCTTTGACCACCCCCCTCCACAGGATCCTTCCGTTTCAGACGCGGGAGCTGATAGCAGGGGTTTCTTTTTTTGCCCCCCCCCCCCCCCTTGCACGCCACCCTAGAGTCAATCTTACATAATACATTTCTGATGATAAAACCCTTCCGCTGTGCATATGGCAGCTCCGCTAACTGAAAGTGGCTGTGACTAACTCACTGTAATAGGAAAATTCAGCTTACTGCATATAATAGAGAAACGTGGAAGAAGTTCAAACTTGAATGCATTATTACAGCTTAGTGTGGTCTTGAGCAATCCACAGTGGGGTGAGGGGTTGGAGGTGGGGGAATGGGATGTCATTAAAAGCAGTCATAAAATTAGACGTTTCCCCCTCATTTTTTTCCCTTCACCAGCTGGTAGTCATTTCACTGTCAGGGTGTATATAATTTCCGCTGATAGTGAAGACAGTTCCGCTTGAGGGAACTATTTTTTTTTTTTTTTCATTTATAAGTGCTTTTAGGGGGCTCCTCGTACACAAGGCTTTCACGTTGTCCATCTTCTTCCCAATGTCTTTTTCACAATAGCTTTGCTTTTGGCATTAGACAAAGCTATATCAGGGATAATATGAAACTGTCATTCTGTCCTATAAAGGTTTACAGAGTCAGTCAGCGATATTGCCAAACACTGGAGCCAACGGAAGAGGCACTTGCTAGAAAAGTCAAGGTTGTAGAAAGCCCTTATTCACAGTGCAACTTCAGCTACACGCTGCGCTTCAGAATCAAAATGCTGCTAATGTTTTTCACTTTCAAAAGTACTTTCAATGTATTTTCAGTCAGTTCATCATAGATTTCGAGCACACTGAATAGTGAACAAAAAGCACCCATTAAAAGTGCGGTTTCAATAGGATTACTGAGTCAACCTTTAATCTATTTCAGCTGTTATCATAGTTTTTTTTTGCACTGCATATCGAGTACTGCAGGGCAAGGCTAAGAGTTGCTGGCCTTCATTACAGTGCATGGCACATTCCAATTTTTACCTTAGTAAGGTTGGATTCCCCTTGAAGCTGCTAAAGCATGGAGATTGTTGTCATTTCAAAAAGAAAAAACATTCAGAAGCACCTTCATCTGTGAGCCTACTGTGGGTGGTGATCAAAAGTGGTGACTCAATAGGTGGTTGCTAATGAGCGTAGAAAATACTGCAGAAGTTAGTTTCACAAGTCATGAAAATTTGGGTCTAGTTTGTTAAAAATGTGACACAAGGAGAACGGGATCATACAGAAAACAATGAAACTATTTCACTGATAATTAATGTCGTAAAACTACTAAAAAATAAACTGACTTGTAGCTGTAATGACTTTTAATCAGTTTAGCACAGTTGGAAGTGTAAATGTGGTGCACTCTAAAAAGTAATTCATCAGGCCTTTTACCACCACTTTATTAAATCCATGGCTGCAAGATAAAAATTCTAATTTACTGATTAAGATAGACCTTCTAAGTTGCTGACTTTATTTTTTGGGGTTGCGTTGAATTAATAATGTTGGTAATTACATTAAATTAATTTTATATGTAATTTGAAATTAAATCCCAATGTTAGTGGGTTCAAAATAAAATTCAAGTTGTAATTACTTAAAGAAATTGAATATGTAACTTATTTTTTCTCCACTGTAACTTTTGATTTCAAGTTCCCTCCCCTACCCACTTAACTAGTCCGGGCAAATTCATATATGGTGCATTGCTTGGTGGACTTCCAAGCTTATGTAAAAGACATTTCAAGGTAAGTAACATTTCATTTACAAATAACTGTTCTAACAAAGCAAAGCATTTGTGCTAGTCACTTGTAGTGGATTTGTGTACCATGTTGTGCTCATACAGTTAAGGAAATATTTTGCACTACCACATGTAGCTAATGCTAACCATTCTAAACTTTAGCACAGGAGAGGATAAGACTTATAAAGTTTCATTTGACAAAGGTCTTCAGCTAGAGAGAGCTGCTGTGGCTAGGAAAAGCATGGTTAAAGTTTTGCTACACAATGCAATCTAATTTCGCTGGTTTTGTTTTGTTCTTTTTAACATATCAGGTTGTGTGAAATATCGTTAATGTCATTCCAGTAGCATTATTCTAGCATAGGCTATGTGAATCTACTTAACATTAAGACTTTATGTAAGCAGTTAGTATAGTATGATAATCTAGGGTCATTAATGAGTTGTTAAGTTGGTACACATTTTTTACAAAATGGGCTGGGAGTGCACAATGTGTAAATTTGAAACCTCTACAAAAACAGGGTTGCTAAAGCATTACAGATTACGCCATGGTTATGGTGGGGAATGTCTCTCTTCTCTTCACTAAGATTGTTTTTGTTCCCTTGGGGTAGCCTTAGATCACATCTATCATCTTTAACTAATGTATTAGAGCATTAATTAATGCAAAATAGCTAATAGTCTGCAAGATTTAATTCTTCTGTTTGTGTGGTCTACAGATAAAGGAGGAATTCAAGAGTTCAACCACTGTAAGCCTTGAATGGCTACACTTGACCCCAAAACTGATGGACGTCATTTTTCAAGGGAGGAGCTAAAGGAGTGAGAATCAGGCAGATCAAGTACATGCTTCTTGAGGTAGGACAACTATTTAGACTTTGGGTAGCTTTGAAATGCACTTTGTTGGCAGTCACCCATGTAGTTTATACTCATACTTTATTTTTCTTAAATAGCACAATTCAACTGAAATACACAGAGAAGTAGCCATCTGCTGCCTTATCACATACCTTGGAGAGAAGGAAGAGGACCTTTTCATGGAGTTTGGTGTAAGTAATTCAGCATCGTGTGTGTGTGTGTGTGTGTGTGTGTATTCCACTGATCATCTGAATTCATTAAGATTCAGTAAGTATTAAAGTCTAATGTATAATCTACTAACCTATTTTTTAAAATTTGCTTTACAAGGACAATTTAAGGCCAACCTTGAAAGGCAGGTGATGAAAACTGCCATCATCGGTGACCGGTACCCCTGGATCTGACCATAAGACTGCAACCATTGTGGTGCGGGAACAAAAATCCTGGAGGGCCAGAATTTCCCAAGGTGCTGTGTGTTACTCATGGGCATAATATATGCTCTCAATCTGAGCTAATGCAAGGATCTGAAATATACTTTTGAAGTTTTTCAGAAGCTGTTCCTTGACCTTGATGGAACCAGCATTATGTTAAAGATGCTGACTCTGTTTCAAAAATTGTTAACTGTTTTGAATCCTGTATGTGTAACATTGATCTTAAAGGTGTTTGCTGCATTGTGTAAAAGAAAGATGCAAGATCTTGTAAAGTTTGGTAGGCACTGAAAGTTGACATTTATTGAACACTTGCTTGGAAGTAGTACTGTAACAAAATGTTTTCTAAGTGGATTTTTTACCAATTGAACACATTTATTTCTGTGGTCTTAAATACATAAAAGCATATTGTTTAACTTGGCTACGATGGTACAAATCTAAATTTCTGGTTTATTTTCACTTTTTAAATATGAAGTGTTGAAATGCCTACAGTTAAAAAATAAAAAGTTATTTGCTAAAAAAATGTTGAATGAATTCATTTTTTAAAAGCTATTACAATAAAAAAAAAATAAGAAAAAGCTAAAACGATGATAATAATGAAGAAAATCAGCAACTTAACTAACTTAACTTTAAAAAATTGTTTTTGTAATTGCTGTAATTAATTACATAACACTTAAAAATCATTTTAAGTAATGTGGAAAAAGTAATTGGAGGAACATAATTTTTATGAGTAAACAACTTAAAAACATGTTTTTAAGCTACCAATTATTAAGTAAGTGGTAATTAAAATCACCTTTGATTATGGAGGAAAAGTTAATTCCCCTAACTCAATATAGTTTGTTGGTTCAATATAATTTCAACATAAGTTATCGTAACTCAAAAAGATTAATGGAAACTGTTGCGTTAATTTTTTTTGTTGAGCTTAAACAATAGTTTTTAGAGTGTGTAGTGGGTGAAGCCACTGCAAAAGATCCCTGAGAGGGTTGTGTCAGGAAGGGGATCTGGTGTACAAGTCTTCAACATGAAGGACTTTTAAGGCCAAAATTTGTGATTTAAAAATATGACAATGAAGGTTGAAAAAAACCCTGTTTTTACTGTCACAACAAGTATTGCATCACTCGTTCGCATTTTGTTAGCAATACACATCTTGGGAACGCCCTCTGGTGGGCGAATCATGCAACATCAACACACATAACACGGTTAAAGTGTGTTTCTCCCACTTCCTCTTCTTCTATTCATCCATCCATTCTCTTCCACTTATCCTTAACAGGGCCGTGGGGGGCTTAAGCCCAGCTACTATAGGGCAAGAGGCAGGTACACCCTGGACACAATCATACGCGCTCACACCCACATCTATGGGCAATTTAGAAGGGAGGAAGCCGGAGTACCTGGGGAGGACCCATGCAAATATGGTGAGAACATGCAAACTCCAGAAAGGCCCCGACCAGATGATGGAGCCAAACTCAGGACCTTCTTGCTGTGCAGTGTTAACAGTGTTACTTTTTAAATTTCCACCTGCCCCTGTTAATAATCCCAATGCTGACAGATCGGCAAATAGCTAATATTAGCCAATATATCAGTCAGGCTCTATGTCAAATCAAATACATGTGGCTCCTTTCACTGGGGTCACCCTTTGTGCATAAGGAAGCAGGCAGAAAAATAGTACAGATACAGTAAACAGGATTAAAAAATGTTTGCTTTGTTTCCATATATAACAGATTAGAACAGGGCTGAGCAAATTCCCCGGAGAAAATGTAAAACACAAAAGAGTGGACGGTTGACTGCTACTGCTCGAGGCCATACAAGAGCATTTAACTAGCAGAGATTAACTACTGTATTTCCACTGGTAGTCTAGATGTCCTAGTGTAGCACCTCAGGGAGGAGCGATACCAGGAAGGGAGTGGTGGAAGGCCTAAAAGAAGAGGTATGTAGGGTGAAGTGTCCATATCGTGGAGATGGATTCGAAAACTTGACATTATAGAGTGACAGGTGAAACAGAACAAAAGCATTCAGCCTCCATTTGTTTTGACCGTTTGAGTTGCTCTGTAAGGTGGTGATTATTTTGTCATATTGATTATTGCATGCCACTAGAAATCATCCCAATCCTGGTGGGTGAGGATGGTGTTAATGACTTTTGTATATTGAGAATAACAATAAAAAAAAGAAAGAAAATAAAATGATGGAATACAGATCCTTTTGCAGACCTCAACTTGAATTCACCTTATTTAAACTTTAAAAATGATGGCACAGCAGCTGTGTTCACAAGTCAATTTATTCCCTCCCAAAATATGTCTCTCATTTCCCCCCACTGTCTTGACCAAGCCTACACATGACAGCAGTCGATCTAACTCGGACGGACATATTTGTGGAACTTCCTCAAACTGCTCCTGATCCATCTGTGACATCTTCTCGGGCCATTTCTCGTTAGCGTTCATAACGTCACGGCCGTACCCACTGCCATTCATGTTATAATGCTGTATGATATGTTTCACTCAAATCAGTCTCTCTCGGACACACACACACACACACAAAATCCAAGGTTGCAGTGCCTTGCAATCAGCAGTCATCCAGGTAAATGGTAAAAATTCCACACTCCCAACTTCAAGATGACTGTGAGTTAATTTTGAAAATCAGGCATCGGAGCAGGCAATTATAGAAGTGAACCTGAGCAAACTATTTTTTTTTTCCCTGGGAAAACTTTTTTTCCCTGTTATACTGAGTTTTTTCAGTTCCATATCAAGCAGAGTTGGAAATTTTTTGCACACAGTAATCAATAATGCCTCAAGATTAACACGTGTTGTGTCTCTCAAAAAAATCAGCAAATTTCAGGTGCAATCAAGTATAACCACAGCTTAATCACACAAGCACAAATAATAATGCATTGCAGTGACATTATCATTGTCTGGGAGGATTGTTGATCATATTTTCAGGTTTTTCTGGCTTTGTAATTAAGGCTGTGTTATTCTTGCAGTTCTTTTAAGTGCTTAACAGCAACTGGGGACAGTAGATGCCTCTATGGACACACCTTTGAGTTGTTCCTTACGCCATATCTTCCATTTTCCAGTGGAATATATGGATGCAGGAAACATATAGCAATGACACTTAGTCTTTCTGGCCTCCCTCAACCGCCTACACTTTCCCTTCATCCTTCCTCCTCTCTGTTTCTCTATCTCTGCTTCCCTGCATCTTTCCTCTCCGTGCTTCTGCCTGGAAGTGGAACCGATCATTCCGGATTCTCTCCTCCATCACTGAATAAAGCTCCTCTACTTGTGATGCAGAGCAGGAGAAAAAGCACAGGAATATGGCATGTATCCAGCATTGCTGGTTCAGAGAGAAGAAGTGCAGCATTTTGTATGCAGGCAGGATTAGCCTAATTGAAGTGTCAGCCTGAGAAAATTGTGGATGCGTGCGGGTTAATGTCTGGGTATAGCAGAAGCTTCACTCTTCTCAGTGATGATGAGAAATTTGGCTATCAATGCAGGCCTCATTTGATTGTATGTGAGTGTGTGTGAGTGTGAGTATGGACGCTAGCGTACGGTGATGGTTATTGGAAAATGTACCATCTAGTTGAATTGTAATGCTGAGACAGCGAGTTGGAAGCTGTTGGCTCCAGTCATTAGTGAGCCATTACATTAAAGTCACTCTTCAATTAAAATCACGTTTTAACCTCATTAAAATGTCCATGTGTATCGTTTTTTAGATGCTATGGCTATGCTAACGCTATGGCTAGGCAATACCGCCATGGATCTACAACTAATCAACGACAGTCTCAAAAAAATGGATTTTGAGAGCTAGGGTTGTTAGCCCCTACAGGGTGGTGCTAACCATCATGAAAGTTTCATAAACAAAATGCTACTTTAAAAATTATTGACTGTACTTTTAATGAACAATGAATAAGCCTTTGTTTTATTGTTGGAAAAAGGTTCTCCTTTTCAGATTAGATATGCAACCTCCCTTCTCGGACAGCTGACAAGCTAGCTAAACAGCAACATTAGCTGGTTATGAGCTAATATTATGCTAGCTAGCACTAGGCTTGAGTATTCTAAAAGTCACACTTTCCCCCAATCAACAGCTTGATTACACGTCATATAACAGTTTATTTACCAAGTGTTGCAATCACTTTAAAGACAGTTTATTTACTAAGTGTTGCATTCACTTTAAAGACAGTTTCACTAATGCAGGCTAACAGCAGCCAACAGCAACAAAAACAGCAACGCTTACCAACAGAAAACTTCATGACAACAACTCATGTCCGTATCACTTTCACTGGACAGAAGCAAGCTTCACGGACTCCTTCTACAAAGTTTTACAGGACTCTCACCCGACAGCTGAGATAAACAGTAAACCGATAACTGAATACTCAACTGAACACAGATAAGGAAAAACTCCAGGACACATCTGGTCTGGAGTAACTTTACTACCTGAGAGCACTCACTACAGGTGAATGGTGGAGTTTTTTGAAGTTAACTCAGTGGTAAATTAAAAACAGGACCAGTTTTGATCAGTTAAATTAATTTGGAAACTTGTGAACAAACTGATCAACACATACGTTGGCCTTTTCTAACACCTGACATTAAGGTGGTGTGAGCTGAATGATACCATATTTCTTGCCACCTGTCTCTGCTTCTATCAGTGTAATTGTCACGGTAATTGAAATGTGTCAGTGTGACAGTGATAACAGTGAATTAATGCTGAACCTCAGAGAGGGAAATAAAATCATACAAGCTGCACTGGAGCCATACTGCCAAGCAACACATTGCGGGTATGTGCAAGAGCTATTATTGCCTTGTCAAGGCATGAACCAAATGACTACCTTAAACAAGTCTCACTCAACATTTTCACAGCATATGCAGGAGAAAAGAATGCTTTGATGGTTTTACCAGACTTTTAGGAGAAAGAAAAAGTTAGCTGTATCCTGCACAGCATAACAACACTCCCCCCTGCTTTTTTCAGCCAATACCAGTACATTGGTACACTCTACTTTTTAGCTTTTAGTTTCACTGATGAAGAACTAGATGCTATATATCTTTTTCAGAATTAAATTTGCTTCTACCAGCTCATTGTCAAAGATAACCGATTCTTCAAATGAGCTGTAGTGCTGTGGAAAAGTATTTGCCCCCTTCCTGATTTTTTAAAATCTATTTAACATCAGACAAACTGAGTAAATACAAAAAGCAGGTTTAAAAGAATTATTTAATTTCTTTAGGAGAAAAAATGTATCCAGACATACCGGGCCCTTTGTGAAAAAGAAATTATCCTTTAGACCTAATTACTCAGTAGCAAAAACTAGAAGCATTTGTGCTAACTGATAATGAGTCTTTCACATTGTTGTTATGGAATTTTGGCTCACTCAGCCACACTGTATGGTTTCTGAGCATGAAGAGTCTGTTTAGGGTCATGTCAAAGCCTGATTTAAATCTGAACTTTGTCTAGGTCACTCAAAAAACTTTCAGAGTTGGACTTGCTGCTGTATTTTCGGTCCTTATCTTGCTACATAAGCCAAGTACTTGAGCTTCAGGCTGGGTATTCGCCTTCAGGAGTCTTTTTTTGGTTGGGGGGAGGGTGTTTGCCTTCAATAAAAGGTCGGAGAGGAAAGCACGGCAAAGATCCTTGGGTTGGACTTGAACCTAGGTTGTTAGAATTTAGCCTTGTGTCACATGATCGCCTGCTAGCCCATGAGCTTACTAGGGGTTACTGGTAGGGAGCAGAATTTATGGTTTAATCGTCCTGAATGCCAACACAGCAGCCACAGACCATTATGCTACCACCACCATGTTTGACAGTTGGCATGAGGTCCTTTTATGAAATGCTGTTAGTTTTGCATCAGATGTAACAGTCCTCTGAAAAAACATAGTCTTTCGTTAGTCCTCAGATTCTTAGTCCTGGGGATCATCAAGATGTCTTCTTTCTGTTCTTTTTGGTCAGCAGTGTTTTTTTCCTTGAATCTCTCCCATGGATGACATTTTTCCCCAGTCTCTTTGTTAGTGTTGAATCATGAACTCTGACCTGCAGTTCTTTAGAGATTGTTCTGAGTTCTTTGTAACTTCCTGGATGATTTGTTGTGGAGTAATTTTGGTAAGCCGACCACTCCTGGGAAGGTTCCCCACAGTTCCAATTTTTCTCCATTTGTTGATAATGGCCCTCACCGTGGTTCACTGGAATCCCCAAGCCTTAGAAACGGCTCTGTAACCCTTTCCAGACCGATAGATGTGACTTTGGTTCTCAGCTGTTTCTTTAGCTTGTTGTCTACTTCTCTTTGTCCGACATGTTATATTTAAGCGATTTTGTGATTCAAACATCTGTGCTTCATTATAGTTATTTAATGACTTAACAAAGGGGGCAATTACTTTTTCACTCATGGCCAGGTAGGTTTGGATAGTTTTTTTTGCTCTTTAAAATGAAAGTGTCATTTTAAAACTGCATTTTATATTCACTCGGTTATCGTTGTCCATTATTAACATTTGTTTGATGTTCGGAAACATATAACTGTGACAAATAGGAAAAACATGTAGCGGAAAAACGTTTTTTCACAGCACTGTACATTCTTACAGTTTGTCATATTAAAACAGAGCCCCCCCAGAAGGGGCTTCAGAAAGATGCTTTATTATTGGCAACTGTATAGGATTTACACTACACAGTTTAATTAGCTCTTTCCCATCATCTGAACATGTTTTACATGTTGAAAAAAAAACAAAAAAACGGCCACCTTATGGTTATGGGGATATCACGAGCTGCTGTATCTGCTAGTGGCAAATTTCATCATCTGTGATTAATGCCTTTCTGTTGGCAAACTTGGCTGTTGCCTATTTCATGTGCTCTCTGGTGAAATATTCCTCTTGGTCACAGATGGTTTACTTGAGAAAAAAACACCACACTTACTGAATTAGCTGAGTGCATAGGAGCCCATCAATATTAGTCTGGCTTTAGCAGAGCACAGGCAGGTACGGTGCAGTATCTCAGTCGAAACAAACAGTAAAGCCAAGCTGACAAATCTGATGTTCTCTTTTGCACATGTGAACCAAACAGACACTTTCCCCTTCTTATTTCCAGCTGAGCAGAAATAACAGGGCAGTTTGCTGCAGTGAGAGTTTATAATACAGAAGATCGTGTTGAATAACAACTAACGTTTCTATAGGTTTCCTTAATGGAGTTCATGTGGCATCGCTACAGATTCAGAAAGGTGAATCAATGCCATCATCAGCGACAATAATTTAAAAGTCAATAAAAGATATTGTGCAAAGCCATTTAAGACACGACAGATGCAATTATCCAGACCGGTCTGCGGCATCTATATAATGCTTATGTAGACGTGTGACCAGAAAAATTTTAAAGATATGTGGCTCCACCAGCATCAGTCATCACTGTACGGTCAGTCAAATTTGCATCCTCCTGAGCTTGAGGAAATCATAACCTAAGCAAAGGTATGATGTCATCCAATATAGCCCGGAGTGTTTCTGATGAAGTCAATTTACTTAATGTGTATGAGATGGAATTGGCAGCTCTGCTCATGTCCACAGTGGGGTTACCCCACTGCAGGACCGGCTAGCAATTTAATATTGCTGACTCAAGAGATCCTGAAGATGAGGTCAGCCTTAAATGCTGCCGTAGGGACTCTGCAACCAATAGTGACGTCACTAAAAGGGGCAGCTGTCGAGGCCAAGACCTCCGCGAGTCCACACGTCAGCTCATCCTGATGTCAAAGAAATTCCAACAGAAGTTGCCCGAGCCATCACCCGATGTTGCCCTAAGCTGCGATCACACGATGCAAAGTGCCATTTTTTTATTGAATAAAACATTATTTTACCTGCTTTCGCACCCGCTCACCATCAAACACACACAAATGCTGTTTTCATGTGCCCGCATCCTAAAATAAACCGATGGCTTTTGCGCTCTTGTGTTCCAAAGCATAACAGAGCTGATCAAAGTCAGACAACGTCCAACGGTGCCACACTCAAAATCAAGCCCATCTAGTAGCCCTATCTGAGAGCATCAAGCCCACTTTGCACTGCGTTAGCACCTAAATTACAGTTAATTTACACTGATGAGAAAGAGTGGGCGAGTGAGTGGTAAATACTCAGTACAACTGTAGCCAGTGTCTTACCAAGAGAGCCGGGCTGAGAGTTGGCAGAGGCACGCGTGGGATGGATTAGTGTCTTCTTGTTTATTGCGCTTTAATAGGATTTGATTTTATAGATTTTTTTGGCAATTCCTCCTCCTCCCAACACACCATCTGAGGGATGAGAGATATATAATATGGATTAAGAAATGCCTTCTTTGAGAAAAATGTGTCTGTTGCTTTGCTCCAGGAAGATATTATCCTGCCTTTAAAGTAGACATATATTACAGTAACTAGTGTATATGTATATGTATGAAATATACAACAAAGTCATGTTATCACGAACAAGAGCTATCCGTTGATCTTTTAGGAAGTGAATTATTGCTGACAATGAGAACTTGAAAGTGATGTCATGTCTTCTTAGTGTAACACCGTGAAGATTACAGTCGCTATTCCACCCAGATATTGGATTATGTTACTCGCAGAACAGATGAGTCAGTTAAGTGTTTCCAGAAGTATCTATAAAAGTACCATGGTAGCTGTAGGAAGAGTCAGTCTTTGTAAAGCTGCGCAGTAAAAAGCCTCACTGAATACCCAACGGCATCTGTCACATTTGGAGTTAGGGCAACTATTTCATATTTAAAAATAAACCGCTCTTCTGCAGAGCTGCCTCTGCGAAGCGCTGCTCACAAGACGTCTCTGTCTTCGTGGGAGAAAAGCCATAGAGAATAATTCAAATTAAAGGTCATGGGTAAAGTTCGCACAAATACGTCGAGAGGAAGTGATTTTGTCACGCGCTGTAATGTACATATGAGCGAGAGCAAAATGCTGGAGGTTTCAAACAAGACTGTTATTTATCTAGTACAAGCAGGCAACGTACAGCAGCAAGGATGTTTGGATTATACGCTTAGGAAAACACACCACAAACTCCCCTCAGGAGAAACATTGACAGTCTGCTTTCTTTGCTGTGAGCCTTACACGTTCAAATAGTTTTCTAATTATTTGAGTGGATGATCAGGCAGCAGGAGGACCTGCACTTAAAATTAAATGTAAATATTTCAAGATTAACATTTGTTTTTCTCCTCAAACTTTACAAACGATCGCCGGGACTTGTGAATTTGAACGGCAGCGTAATGGCAATAAATACCGGGAATGGGACATTGGATTTGCTATTTGAAGTGGAAAGCTTTCGCCCTTTAACTTGACACTCGTTTTATTGCTGCCATTAAAACCCTGAAGTGCCTGGAGTTGTTAACATAAGAGAAACAAAGGCAAAAAATTAGTCCAACGACTAGGATCTCCCATCACAAGAAACACAAAAAAAGGAATTGGAAACTGTGTCATGACAAACATTTTTTATAGTGTGTTATAGTATTTAATGTATAAGCCCAAAGAGCTTGGGGTGCTGATTAAGTTTGGCCGGAGTGCAGATATAATTGGCTGTGGGTGTCGTCCAAACTCTAAGCCTCCAAATGCGACCCATTAAAGATACAGTGTACCCCTTCTTACTCTTTAATATAATGAGGCATTCAGAGAGCTGCCTTTCGACTACACTCCCAAACTTTTGTCATATTTTCACCTTATCTGTGTTAATTCCAGCGACAGCCTGCAGATAAATTCAGAGCTGTCTCAGAGCTACAACGACAGCTCCCGGAAATCCTCTGTGGTGGGAAAAAAACCAGTTTTATAGGGTTGAAAAATCCCACGCACCTAAACCTGCTTATTGTATACAGATTCCTCAGCAAGAATTAAGAATAATTCACTGTCACCCAAAGGCTTACTGTGTACTGCTGCATGGTATGTACATTTATCTTACATATGAGCAAGGAATTAGGGTTAGCGGAGTAGAAACGGTGAGTATGCTTTGGAGACTTTCCTTTTTTTTTATGCTCCAGTGTCTCCAAGCTGCAGAGAAGAAAACCCGTCCTCTGTGTACACGTCAAATTTGTGGCTTGGGAGTCACAGTCCTTGTCACATTCCTGCCTCCTTTCTGACTCTCACAAACGTTGGCATTACAGTGCTTAACAAATCTATTAGCCCACCAACCAATGCAAAATTAACAGCACTGATAATTACCCAAATCATTTTTTATGTTTCTGTAATGCTTGGTCCACCAATGTGCACGCGCTCTTTAATCAAAACAATATTTTTAACGCTAATGTGTTGCTAATGTAATGTGTTGCCATCTGTCTGTCCAAGTCGGACCATGATTGGTTGGAGACAGGTTGCTTCCCACCACGTGACCTTGTATCCAGACATGCAAGACCCTAAACATACTTAATGTATAAGGCATTTGAAACCAGCGTTGCAGAAATCATTTACAACTTTTTAAAATACTGTTCTACTTTAAACAGTACACAGTATTTACAGTATTACAGTAACTGTTTACCAGTTTGTTAAACTTCATTTTAACCATCACAGTAATGTAACTAGTTCATTTTTAGACTTAACCAAAAAAAAAACAAAACTTAACCAAAGTTGTGTGTTTGACATTTTTATATGGTTATTACAGTGTTACGGCATAGCTTGTTGTTACATCTTTGATTGAGAGCAAAGAGAGAGGACAAAAAACTGCAACTCAATTTACACGAGTAGAAATTAGAGCAGATAAAACTGTAAATAATAGGACAGAGTGGATTTTAATAAAATATCTAATTAAAAAGTTAATGTGAGCACAAAATACCCGTATTATACCCCGAGCTTTCTCTTTAAAGATTAATATTAAATGACCTGCTAATGGGGTGACACTGAGTTCTGTATTTATGACAGACTTTTGTTTATTGAGGCTTACGGCACGACGTACTCCGTCTTGGTGTACTTTTAGCACCTGCTCGATCTCGCCACTTTAGAGCTGATGGATGAAGTATCTCAAGAAAATAAATTCAAATCCTGTGACTGTTATTGCTCTGGCTGTTGTCCAAGCATATGGTGACCATCAGTCTAAAAAGAAATAGAGGAAATCCTGGGTTTCATTCAAAAAAGGACTGAGAACAGCTGCTGTCTTAGTAGTGGGAAATAAAGGTAAACTGAAAGGGAGGACAAATCCGGCACGGAAACTAGGCAGTTTGCCTCAGTGATGTCATGGTCTCGTCCAAATATAAGCCGAGCATGTGAATGGGAAGCCAAAGGTCTGTCGTCTCTCACCGTTATTTGGGATGACACGTGCTTAACACTGAGCCGTGACCCCATTGTCGAGGAATGGAGACTGGGAAAGAAAGAGGAGAGCAAAAGTGGGAGCAAGTACAGTTAAGAAAGGCTAACCTCTGAGCAAACTTGTAACCACAAAAAACCCCCAAAACTTGGCAGTGCAGCAGGCATTATTGCACAGGGATTCACTTCACGCAAACATGGAATTTTAGTTTTAAGACAGCGCTTTTGTTTTAGGTTCTGTAAGTACAGATAAACTGATTTTTGACTTTTCTCCCATGCCGTGATTTGATCTTTATGGGTTTTTGTAGGAAATTCTGCAAAAATTAATCTGAAAATACCCCAGTTTCTTAATGTGTTGTGTTCACAGGAAGCGAATGGACACATTGCCACAGTGACCTTTACCTTTGACCAATAAAACTTAATCATTTCATCCTTAAGTCCCAGTTTGTGCTAGATTTAAGAAAAAACAGAAATGGGCTGGACTGTCGAGCATCTCTGAACACATACTTCCTATAGCCAGGCTCTAATGCATTAAACAATATGCATTTTCCAGTTTGGCTTTCAAGGACATAATCTACGTAAAGGCATGGGAAAAAGAACGTTTTATGTGTAGTTCAGTGAAAAATTACAGTTCACGTTTCAATAGCATGTGGATCCACGATCAACTGTTTTCTGTATTTCTGTACTTGGTCTGTCTCTCACATCACTGTGGAGGAATTTTGGCTCTCTCCTAACTCCACACCATCTGGACTTGCACCTCCATCCTTTTCTTTTTCAGCCACTGTGTTGTATATTTGCTGCCGCGCTTGGAAACACTGTCCTGCTGACTGATCGAATATTGGCCGAGCTTTAGTTCTCAGACAGACTGCCTCACATTTGACCCTAGAATACTTTGGTATACAGTATAGAGGAGTTCATGGCTGACTCAATGACTGCAAGGCACCCTGCGTCTGCAAAACAATCCCAGTCATCACCCTTCAACCACCTGTGTGACCCCAACTTGTTTGAATGTTTCCACTTGGGAATGATTGTTCTCGCTTAAAAATAGTGGACTTTAAACAGCTGCCATATTGATGAGCAGCAAAAATTACTCCTTTAATATCAAGAAGCTGATGTCTTTCCCCCATGGGGTTGTGTTAACATACCTGATTGTCCAGAGCAGCAAACTGCCAAGACTTCTTTCTTACAGGTGCTCAGTTCATCGAAGACATTTGATTGTCAGCACCTGGATGCTGTGCACCCCTGTGGAAGGAGTAGATGTGTACTTTCTCACCACTCCACATGTACAACAACATTTGGTTATGTGAATAAGTTTCAAAAAAAAGAAACCGTTTTGATTCTCAGCATCTCTACAAAGTGGCTGTAACTGTAATCGTCTGGGAATCACTTAGACTGGTTAACAAAACACTTTAATTTGACAGTTTAATACACAGAAGGTTTTCTGGACTTTTACCAACATCATTTACTATCACATGTCTGAGGAATTTTCTTTGACTGTTAAACTTCTGAGCACATACCTTTTTCTTTTTTTTAACGAGGTATACAAGCGGATCCCTCTATAGTTTAGATGCACTCAAGAAAATGTTTCCTGCGGTTAAGTGAGCAAACTCTTGAGGATGAAACACGAGTAATAACATCCACACTGAGAGAGCTACACTGCTGGGAGAAGTTGAGAAATGCCGTCCTCAGCGGTAACCACAGGTGTTCCCGTTTCTACAATTCCAGGTTTAAGTTCTTTAATGTTTTTTGGTGCTTAATAAACACAAGAGTTTTACTTATTCTTGGATACTGAGCTATGATAGTTTTAGAAAGAAAAGAGAAATGTTTGTTTGTTATTATAGTTTAACAGTATTAGTATAGTTAGTATGATAAATCAAGCACAATCAAATGACCTAAGATTATAACCTATGCCACTGGCTCTGCACTAGACAATTGTGGCTCAAATTAATGATCATACATCTGTCTTCTGTGGTGTGCAACCTGTTCGTATTTGCACTGATTAATTACCAGTGCAGCAAAGTGATGGAAAAGTCCCAGGTTAATTATTAACAACACACGAAAAGAAAAGTAGAAAGCAGAAATCGGGGAAGTCAAGCCTACCCCATCAAAGAGAAAAAGCATCAGAAGGAAGAATGTCAACATTAGCTCTTTTTTGCATACCATCAAACTGCAAACATTAACCATTATATGTACATAACAGAGAGCCGGATTGTCTTGAAGGAATTGAAAAAAAAAAATCACATTAAAAATCTCATTAAAATCGGGTAATCATGCTTCGCCTCAGGTCTGGGGGGCGGGGGGTTGAGAAAGGAAACGCTTACAAGTTGAATCAGCCTGAGGAAGAATACATCTGCTTTAGCTGCATGCCTTAATGCTCCAGAGTATTATTAATGTTGAGAGGAAATAGATCCCATGTGGGATGTTTTTTTTTTTTTTTTTTCCCAAAAGGACGTTGCCTCTTCTTATCCTGCATTAGGTCACCACTTGATCGGCTGCAGAGGCTGCTTCATATTACAATAGAGAGCGCAATCCAGCATTGTACTCACAAACTGAATGTGGCAGGGAGCTCGGGGTCAAAAATGATGTGGGAAAGCAGTCAATGTCAGTATCATTCGGATGCCTGGCTCCACAGGGAATCCTGACTGCACAATATGTGAGCAGCAACACATTTTTATAAATCAGCCGATATAACTAATGTTAAAAGGAGGTAAACCCCCCACCCCTCTAATTCTCTGCACCTGAATACAGTAAAATGCCACCCATCAAGCGTCGTATAAACCACGAGGTTAGGGTAATAAAATCTCAATGAAGTCATGTTATTCAATATGGATTTTATTTATGTGGCTTAATCTTCACTGGGCTGTCAAATCCAAATATTATCATCAAACACTGGATTATCAGCCCCCAGACTTTTGCTGGAAGACGTACATTAAAAATATTAGCTCTCTCTTAGCTGTTAGCAAAGAAAATCTTGAAACTTTTGAACCCGGCTAAGTGAAGTTGTTTTTCCACAACTTGCATGGCGGTAAGGGTCAGATGCAGTTTAAAGAAAACTAATAAGTAAATAAAACAAACCAAACGGTGATGACAGCACGTTCCACATTAAACTGATTTCCTGCTGCTTGTTCCCTTCTTACGGTATTCCTTGAACTGCTTCAAGCCCTCCTATTTTCTTTGGCCTCCTACAGGTCATGGGCATGAATACAAATAATGGGCACCATATGTTTTCTTTTCTTTTTTTATTTTATTTGAGCTATTTTAGTATTTCAGTGCCACGTGTAACCTTGCCCTGAATGGTCAAATACTTTAACACTCACCAGAACCTCTCTGTTTAGGATACGGTTGTGTCTGCTGCATATAATGCTGTTATGTTGATTTTAATTAAAGAGGACACAACAAACGACCAAGCTTTCTCTTAGGTTGCTCCCTTCTCTGTGTTAAGGTTACAGTGTTTCTAAGTCTAGGTCTTAGATGTATTTTTTATTCAGGTGTTTTATATTCAGAAATTTAGACATGGAAGTCTGTAGGCTTCCACAGACGTATGATTAATAGTGAGAAACGAATTGTGGTTAATGTACAGTGCATGTTGCATTTTTCTTTGTGTGCTGAAATGTTATCAAAAGTATATAGCACATATATGTGAAATAAGCGTTGTGGCACCCTTGACTCATAGTCAGCACACAAGTTTTGCAGCACCAACTTTGACACCAACATGACGGCTAGAAAGTAAGCAAATTAGTTACAAACTTACAAACTATTAGCATGCAAGTACTGTTTTTGATATAGTGCCATGCACACTGTCTGGAAAGCTATGACAGGAAAACTGGTGTTTAGAAAGTTTGTAAATGGTCACCTGATTCAAGACATTTTTTTTGTCGTTTTTCAAAAGAAGTGGCAAATAAAAACCACTAGACACCATAAAAGATGATATACCCACTAAAACGTGGAGTATTGAGACTGTCACCACTGACGATAGTTATCAAACAAGGTTAAACAGATGAGTGAGGCCTAGAAGACCAGTAACCTGGACTAACCTGTGATTCAAAGACAACCGTGCGCCTAATAATGCATGACTTCAAGCTTAATAATATTGAAACAGGTGAATCACATAAAACAAAAATCTCCTAATGAAGAAATCAGACTAACTTTAATAACGTCTTTTGTAAAACTGTGCACTTTAACTGGGGCCAGTATGGAAGTTCCTTAAAACTGGATTCTTTTTGATGGTCACTTTATGTCATACTAGTTTCAGGTCAAAGTGAATGTAACAAATTCATTTTGTAAATTATGGTTTCCATAATTCCAGGATCCTTCACAAATTTTAGCAAGTGTGTTGTAAGCTATCAGCTATCCCATGATCAAGATGCCTGCTTTAAAAAAGGTAAGAGGCCAATGGGATGCTTCAACCATTAGCATGTGACCACTAACGACATCTATTCTGAATATGTGACGATCGCGGTGATGATGTTTTTGTTGCAGCACCTTTATTGCAGCTGATTTCACCTACAAAGAGGCTACAACCTCCAGGGAGCGCTGTATCTGGCAGATAACTCTAGACCAATGTGCACGTAATGTTACATGAGAAACATCAAAAGTCTTTGGAAGTGACCCTGTAGAAACTACATGTTTTGTTACTTTGGCATTTCCTTTGCTTTTTAATCCCAGCATGTTTAAAACACAAGTTAAGTGCATATCTACACCCAAGTCCAACTAATATCTGCGTCATCGTTCACGTTGTGCGCCAAGTTTAGATCACGTCAGTCAGAAATGCCTTCATTTCAGAGGTCTTTGAGCTCCAGCTTCTGAAAAATCTTATCCTCTTCCTGCCTTTTGGTGCTTGACAACTGACATTAATTACAGTACTTGCACTTCCTTTTAATTATGCCCAATTATGTGACATATGTAATAATGGTGCAGACACGCCAAACAACAAATGCTGAGATGATAGGTAGATTGATAGTTGGATGGATCGGCAGAACATCTTTTTGTGCTCGGCCCAAAATTAACACGGTAATTACAGCACTTTTATAGCTCACTCATGGGAGGCTAACTTGGACATCTCTACCATTACCTTCCAGTGAGAAGGGAAAAAACCAGCCATAAATCAAGCAAACCATCTACAGTGGAGTATCACACACAAGGCCGCTGTAAACTCTAGAGACATTAAGAAGGATGTGGGGACCTAAAAGTGTAGAATTTATGAGCATGAATTTATATTCTCATTGCTGCAGTGGGCCTACTTTGAAAGGATGATTGATTCCTCCTCCTCATTACGGAGCTATTCAAACCCTACTATGGATTTTTTTCTTCCTCATAATGATGCAAATGGGGAAAGATAAACAAAACAAAAACAGATCTGATAGGGCTGGAAATGAGTTGTGCTGACATAAAATTGCAGGCTTATTCATGTAAAGACAGAGGATTTTGTTTTTCTACGGCTGACTTGGTGTCACTAAAATAACCATATGTGTTTTCCTCAACTATTCATGTATGTATGATCAAAGTTAAAGAGCAAAGAAAATGTTTCATGGAGGGTTCGCACGACACTGGAATAGCTATTCTGGTGGTTGCTTTCAAGGTTTCCTAGTGGGAAACGAGACAAAGCACAATTAGAAGAAAGCATCACAGAAAATCAACAACTGGCCATTTCAAAAGTAAACACTTTCTGCTACATCGAGTTCAGGAGCTCAACAACATGAAAAGCTAACTTCAAAGGTAAAAATGCCCCTTTTTTTCTTTTCCATGAATCATCATTTGTGGAATAATGCTTCTAACCTTAATACCCCAGCAGAGTGGAATAGCACTTACATGTAACTATAAATTCTCAAAACACCCACAGTGATTTCTTAATGGTACATAAGCATAAAAAAAATCATTGTGGAACTATTAAGTATGGGCTCTTTTGACAGAAAGGGAAGTTATGAACTAACTGGAGAAATTATGTCACTTGAAAGCTGTGATTGCCCCTCTCTGAAAATGTACTTGAGAGTCGTTCTCAATTTAGAGAAAGAACAGGCATTCAATGGCAGAAACAGCTGTGGGAATGATAAGTTAGGTTTGCCTTCAGCTGTAGACGTGGGTCTTAATACCTTCCTTCCTCTTGAATCCGCACGCGTCGTATAAATTCATTAGAAAGGCATAAAAATGATAGAAATGTCAAATTTCAGAACAAGCTATAGAACAGGATCTATGCTGAGAGAGATTTTTGTGAATAGCTTAAATAATTTTTACCTGTATTCAGACCGCAGGTGTTAGTCTTTTGCTCTCGCGCTCTCTCTTCCTGTCTACTGCTACCTCTCATCTCTCAGCCCTCTGTGTTTTGCTTCTTCTCATTCATTTTTAATGAATTGTTTCAGGTGGCGGCACGAGAAGAGCAAATCAAGGGGACAGTTAGCACCGGGAGAAAGGGGGTGACTATTGAGCCGATAAACCAAAGTAATGAAAACAGGAGCTCCAATCTCAATGCTCTCCGCAGGACGTTTGTCTTTTTCTCATAAGCGGTGCGCCAACTCAGTGGCTCTGCCTCTCGTGAGCCATTAGAGTGTCAGGCTTAAGATTGTAAAGGGTGAAACTTGGGCCTTGGGAATATTGTGTGAATGAATTCCCACATTTCTTGTTCACTTCTGCGGTTGCATTGCGTCATGTCTGATGAATATTTTGGTTTGGTGGGTGCCTGTGTGTACACTTTGTGGGTGGTCTAAAATTAGCCTATTTGTGAGAGATGAAACACATAGAAAATTCACCATGAGGCCATTAGCAATGATCGGTGGAGGGGCTGTGCGTGTGAAACTATTCAGCGCGGAACAGCGGGACACATTTGGATGCATGCAGGATATAGCGTGCCATCATTCACTTTCCTCACACAGAGAGTCCCGTAAACAGGGAAGGACTAACCTAACACTGCACCTCTCCAAATAGTGGTTACTGTACAAACAATGTGATTATGTTGACATCATAGCACTTTGGTTATGTGAGAGACTATTATTGCCTGACCACACTGTCCTCGGACTTGGCCAGGGGTTGGGGACACGCTTACGTAATGGGAGAAGCTGTGTGGGATCAAACTTGGATCCGCGGCAGCTTTGGCAGCAAGGAAAACATGAATCATTGTGTGCCAGGGTGGCAAAAAGAAACTCAGTGTTTGCTTTGTGTTGGGTAGTTTAAAGCTTGATTGAAAAAAACGGCCATTTCAAGACAAATGCTCATTTTGTTCGGCTTGCTTCATTTCTGCCACGTTTTAAATTTTAATAGAATAAATCAATCTTTGGAAAATGTGTTTATTTGATTTCTTGTCGAAGAAAGCAGCCAGAAGACTGTTAGCTTAGCTTAAACACTGAAAGCAGTCCCAGATAGCGATCGCTGAAATTAAATCAAAATTCCACTTTCAAATTAAATTTCACTGAATAATTTTTAAACTGATGTGGGCGCCTCATCAGTTTTGGACCCTCAATTAATATTGAAACAAACATTAAAAAAGACGACTGAGTAGCAACAGGACTTCAGCAGTATGTCAACCATGATTAACTACAGCAAATGAAAATTATTTATTCAAAATATTGTGAAAAATGTGTTCTGGCTCTATTCAATTAAGTTCAGTTCTATTTATATAGCGCCAAATCACAACAACAGTCGCCTCAAGGCGCTTTATATTCCAAGGTAGACCCTACAATAATACATGCAGAGAAAAACCCAACAATCATATGACCCCCTATGAGCAAGCACTTTGGTGACAGTGGGAAGGAAAAACTCCCTTTTAACAGGAAGAAACCTCCGGCAGAACCAGGCTCAGGGAGGGGCGGGGCCATCTAGTTGGGGTGAGGTCAAAAGATATCAGAAATAACAGCAAACAACTATAACATTTTTTAATATAGTGCCAAATCACACCAGCGGTCACCTGAAGTCCCTTTATACTGTAAGGTGAAGACCCAACAGCAATACAGAGAAAATGACAACAATCAAGCCTGAGTAAGGCCTATATGAAGGGCTCTCCCAGTACTCAGGTACTACCAGTATGACTACTTCATTTTAACATTAAATAAACGTTCTTTTCTCAGGTTCTAATAGTGGTTAAAAAATAGTTACAAAATAAAAGTTGAACCGACACCAAGGGCATTAGCACGTCTTGAATGCCATCTTGGTGTCTTGGTGTTTTGCATAGTATTTTTTCTACTTTCTCTTCATCAAATAGACTAAAGCTAAAGAAAAAAATGTTTCTTGATAGAAAATAAAAACTTCACTGCAGTAGTAACTCAAAACTTGCATTCCACTCCTCATTGGTCAATCAACTAGCCTACCAAGCTAACTCACTTTCCATGTAAGCTGTGGTATTTTGGAGTTTATGATGCTGACACTGCAACAGGCAACAAATGAAATACAATTTAGAGCTAAAAAAATCGTAAAGACTCTATAAAGAGATTATTGTGTAAGTGGGTGTCTGTTTACAGCCATGTAGTAACTATATTAGTTGCAACTGAAAAAACCCCCCCAAATTTACTTCCTTCCTTCCATAAATGTTTACATGAGTTTACCATTTTTTAATGTAAATGTGACTTCAGAGAACAAAGAACGATAACATTAACATGCATGACAGAATCAGCTGACGCTACAGTCTCAGTGGCAATGTCTTTAGCAAGAGTGTGCGACTATTTTGGTTTAAAAGTTGTTGTTTTGTTTTTTCTCCTTCGAAGGTACACACTTGCCCACATCATAATACAAAACACGAAACCCCTCACTTATTATAATTGTCATAATTTCATCTAATTGTCAAGCAGGATTGTAGGAATTATGTTATTTTTGAAGTAGCTGTGGGACGTGTACCCACATTCTGTCACAGTGAGAAGCGCCAACATATTGTTTTTTGTTTCGCTGCGTTTTTTCCCCTCTGCTCAAACACACTTCCTCGCTCAAACAGAAGCGATCCCTCTTTGCCTAAGTCATCGCAGAGGCGACATTATGCTCTAAATGCTGATGACAATGAGAATCATAAAAATGATCACTAAAAAAAAAAAAAAACCTTTTGGGGAAACAGTATCCAATTCGGTGGAAATAAGACATTTCGCCGCCTACGAACAAACATGAATCACAAAATTGAGGTGTAACGATGTCAGTTCCAAGAGTTTGCAGCAAATGGCAGTCCACCTGCTGTGAAAAGACAATCTGTTCCGCGGGGGGCCACCATCCACAATGCACTCTATTATGAGCTCTCTTAATAAAATACGTTTTTTATGATAGAATTTCAATATAAAAATGTTAATGTATAATCAACACTTTGAGACTGATAACATTTGCCAATCAACTTTAGATGGATTTAATCTATTTATAAGTACTTCCACACCTCATTATTAAGCATAAGATTTAATCTACTTAATGTCAACTAGGAAAATGTTGTTTATAGCCTCAGCAGTTACTGGTTGTGCTTCTTTGCCTTTTTATGGCTCACAAGTTTAAGATGACAAATCAGCCAGAGTACATGCATTTGTATTAATGATCAGGATCATGTGCATTTGGTTCCCCCCCCCCAATCACACTATTTCTGGTCTAAACCTGTTTTATGTTCCTGTTCATTCCTCCACACTCTGTTTGTAGTCTGTAAATAAATATCTCATGAAATACAGCATCCAGTGTTGACAGCGTTATCAAACTTTAGGCCTTTAAAATGTATGCTTATACATTTGTAGGTTTAATTTGATTTACAGTAACTGAAGCATGTCCATGTCTTGAGTATCCAGCAGTTGCCACTGCAGTTGTGTTTGGCATAACACAAAGCAAGACTCAGGTACTCACCACTTATTCAACCACTACTCAAGCATGGGATGCATTTAGTGGGCAAGAGCAGCATATACAATATATATGCGGTACATGATTTGTTTCGACCCCACATCAAAGTATTTTTTTTTGCTGTTGGACCAAGTACAAGGAAAAAGAGAGTATAACAAGAATTAGTTAGACTTACAGCTTAATTGTGTCTCAGATTTATTTATGTGTTCAGTTTTCTAATTTTTTACTAGAAGCTTTATGTTTCCCAAGTTGGACTGAGAGATAACGCCTACTAGCTTCTCTGTATTTGACAGGTCGGACTAGAAAATGTGCAAAATATGCTTTGCTACAAATTTAAAAGAGTCACTGTAGAACAGTGAAGATCAGCAAGAAAACACTTATTGTATCAAACAAAGTAGTAAAACAAAAAAACAGAGTGATACCCACTGCGAAGTTTCAAGTGAACAGCATACCAATTATACAGCTGGTTTATATATGTGTCAGCTGCTCTTTGAGTCAGGTACACGGTGAGTTTGTCACTTTTCATATCTGGTCGAATCAGCCAGGTTCTGAAAAGCACATTCAGCTCCTAGCAGGGACGTGTTTGGTTCTTCTTTTCTTTCTTCTTTTTTTATTTTCAAAAATGGAAATAAAAAGAGTGAAGCTTTTTCACTCTGATTACAAAAGCAAAGCTTTTAACTTAGCGCCGTTTCCTTTTTTCTCTGTTGGCATGGTGCTTAATGCAACAAAACATCCAGAGTCCTGAAAACCGAAATGAGTTGCTCAATGGTTAATTTGCTCTCAATCAAGACAGGCTGTAGCCTCTGTACACTAAAGGCAGCTTAATCACTGTTTTTGTATATAAAGTGTGTATCTTTACAGCTAATTTGCATCTCTGCCATCTCTGTGAGGTTTGGAGAATCTGCCTAAGGGGAGTGTTAATTATGTCTAATTTTACACTCCGTCTTTTTGAGAGGGACCCAATTTGGTGTCTGGCCCCCTTAGCTTCCTTAACCTGCCATTTACCACTCATCACTACAAAGTAAACAGCCCGAACAATAGATAATCAGAGAGGGGAATGATGAGGAGAGTGCGGCAGATGCGGCTCTGCATTGCAGATATCTGCTGCCTCTGCTTCAAATCAATCGGCAATTAGCGCCATTTCACCGCAGCTGTTATGGAGCGATTTATTTCACTGGAGTGATCCCCTTTTCTGAGCGCCCCCAAAAGTAATTGCAGAACCCTCCAAGGCCTTGCTCAAAGAAAGAGGGAGACAGCTCGGGTGAGAGCGAGAGAGCGGGATGGAGAGAGAAATGGAGCGGGAGGGAGGAAGGAAAAGGATGAGAAACATGGAGGGAGGGGAGGCAGGCTATGGCTGAATTATCTGAGTTCAACAGCACAGGGGCTGCTGCTCTGTATTGTAGCTGCCGTTCCAGCAGCCGAGCGCCTTTTCAGAGCCCGGTCTTGATAGTGTTCTTTGAAAGCATGAAGAAAAAAGAAGCAAATTCCATACTTTATCCTTTTAAGCTAAACTTGGAAAAACAGACTCCTGTGTTGAAACCCTGAGCTAGTTGGTCTCATTAGTATCTAACCTGCTGTAACATTTTCTACTCTCTGTATAAAAGACCAGTGTTTTAGCCTCCTTTGGCCGCAACACAATATCGTTTTAAAGAACTTATATTACAGATGCGCTAGCAAACTGTTGGCCTTTTTACACATTAAGATCTATGTTCAAAGGAAGGAAGCAACAACCGCCCTAGTTTAAACTCTGCAGTCTGTAAAAACACAGTAATATTCTTCCTGCTGTGTTTCTCTATAACTAGGTTTCTGCATGAGCATATGGATGCTCGACAGATCCGTAAAACCCGTAGCGTTTTTTTTCCCCCCTACAGTTAAAAAGCCAAGTACTTACCTCAGACAGCACAAAGAGGTGCAATTTTATATGAAAAATCACACACAGAGAGCCAAAGCAGTTAGCAACCACAACCTACAATTATGGCAGCCCTTAAGTCATATTGTCCTTATGGAAGGAATTTGGTTACTATGGAAATGCTTTTATATACAGCAATGGGAGATGTACGTAATTGCATTGCAAGGTTGGGTAGAGATGGAGTGAGAGAAAACAAAATATATTGAGAAGAAAAATTTAGGGCATTTTTGTGCTTTTATTACGAGTGAGAGCGGCAGGAAATGCAGAAAACAGTAGCGTGTAGCACACGGCCTGGCTGCCTGCCAGTAAAACGTGGGTCTCCGTGTGTTCGCATCCCAGGGGGTCAAATATTATGTTCCCATCACACGGTGTCACATAATGCCAATTTGTTAGGCGCTGCGTCAACACATGGAGTCGTTTGGTGTTGGTGTCTTGTTGCAATATTGTCCTGCTAGAGCAAATCACCCTATTTTAAAAACTTGCAAACTCCACTTAACAAGGTTAGAGGTATTAGAGGTTTATCAGTAAGGGCTTTGCATCCATTCAAAGCTTTGTGTTTGTTTTGGTATTTTTACTATAATGATCATAGGGTATATACAGACATATATACATACACTTATCTCCTCTTTATTTGAGATGATCGTTGAGATTGGCCCACCTCTTAACCTAAGGACAAGTTGCACGAACTTTGTCAAACATAGAGCAATTATTAACATATGTAAATCACAATTCTTTTGATTCTCCTATATATTTTGTTTTTTCATTGTCCCCCTGTGAAGGTCATGTTACGTTCTTGGTTTGCATTCATTTCATGTCACGTTCAATATTTGTTGTCCCTACGTAACCTGATGGTCACTCAAAATTTGAATCCGTGGTAGAATTTGTTGATGGAATTTAAAAAATTTGAAAAAGGGGCTGCAGGGCGGGTTTTTGCTCAAAGTTATAAAAACTACTGGGAACTCTTTAAATTAGTTAGTTCTAGTGATCATAGCTAGTAAACAAAGATGATGTTGTTACGTGCATTACATCAGTTCATAAGTTATCTGGGTATTGGGCTTATAGAGAAAAAAAAATACGAAATGTGTCTTTTTTTCTTACATTTAAGAAAAACAGATGATTGACAGACATTAGCAAAATACAAAAAGCTTTTTGTGAGTGTAGATATGAACATTCACTTATTTTTATTGGTTGGAAACAGCATCCGTAAAGATAGCATGCTAACACCAAGCTAGCAGCAATGAAATCTTGACCCCTTGTTGCTTGGATACCCTCCATTTGTACCCTGACCTGTTTCTGCAGTGGGCACATTCTTCTGTCAAATGCTCTTTGGGCTGGTTTACAGCTTTTTTGTAAATACATACATAATGTACTTTTTTTTAAAAAAGTGTGAGATGTTACTTTTTGTTTCACTCCAACAGTGGTGTATACACAAGGTACCTTAGCCTCAGCTGCCGAGAGATAACAGTCTAAAGAGCGACAAAGTCAACATTTGGAAGATGTAGGGGTGGAGGTGCACTAAATCACAAGTTTGCCAGCCAGGAGACTGATGTTTGGATTGGGCGCCAAAAACGTCTCGGTTATAAGGTTAAGGAAAACATTGTGGTTTAAATGAAAGATTATGCCCTTTAACCCTGCACTTTGAAATATGATGCTTACCCAGCATGTTTAAATGTCGCATCAAGGGTTCCTTTACAGCCGTGCATATAGTGGGAGCGAGATGGGTCTCACTAATACCAAGGAGACATCAGTGGCATATAGTCATGAGCAGCGATTCGATACAAATACCTTTTATTCACCAACTACTAGTAATAAAAGCTCAAAAGATGTATAAGGTTTATACCAGGTGACGAGTAACAAAGTGTTCAAGCATCCTTTCATCTCCTTGAGTATTTTTTGTGACAAGATGGACATGTCCCTACATGCAGATGATAGGGAGGAAAAAGCTGTGTGTTGGGAACTTGACATCTATGCAGAGTCCTCATCTCAATTACATTTTTCTGTGTGATAACCAGAAGTCTCCATCTCCAGGGAAACGCCTTTCTTTCTCTCTCTCGCTCCCTCTCTACCCATCATCCCATCCTATCATTAAGTCATCTTTGAAAATCAAACCCTTATCAGCTGGTCCGTGAAAAAGTATGAAATGAAGTTCTCACAAGAAATGTTGATAATGCGTCAGCTGACTGCCAACACGCTGACGATTTTAATCAGCCGGAGTGAGGAAAGTACTAATTAAACACGTGCTTACTTTGTCCCTGTTTCACTTTTAACATTTCAGACACGAGATGAATTCTGGGTTGTTATGAACATACACAACAATTATTGCAAAAAAAGAAAATGAGTGACTCACATAATTCTTAACATAATGTCCTGCCTATGCTTTACAAGCCATTCAGAGGCTTGTTTTAGGCGACCGTGGTAGATAACCACAATTTTAAGAAGTCAGTTGTTAAAAGCTTTATAAAGCTGCTTTCACGTGTTGCCTCCTATTCTTCACTGCACATTTTCACACTGGCTCTAAGAGAGCTGCTCTCAGTCTGAATCTCACAACTGGCTCTTGGTGTTTTCTTCTTCTGCCTTTGTCCACTTAAGATGACAAAAGTAGCCGTCTGCAAAGATGTATTGCCTCAAATTATGTCCCGATTTTTTTTCTTCCTCCAGCTCTCGCTGATGGCACTTTGGGAGGAAAGTGATAGCAAGTTGTGAGAAAGCAAAGTGGCTGGGCTTTATAACCTATTGCCTTGTCTGCCATCTGCAGGGATCAATTAGTCTTCGTTGTGTAATAGCTGAGAGCAGAAAAAGCTCAAAAATATATACTTTTTCTGGAGTAATAACTAGCTTCTAGTAGCAACAATGCAATGAATCTCTGTACTTGTCAGACTTGCGGCTCATAATACAAGTGTCCACAGTTAAAGTACACAAAAAAGGAAAACAACTGTGTCCCTACCCATGTTGAAATGTTGATAAGCGTTATTGTAAAGCTTTATAATTTTACTAAACTATAATTTATCCCAGCTCCAGCTCTCCAGAAGAGAAATGCGCATCCCCTGCTGTTGTGTCTGCACTGCTGTGATTGACTTGAGGAGAAATGGAGTGGAGTCCGTCGCACTGACACCATCAAAGCGCCATATTTAATGGATCGCACCCAAGAGGTAAACATGTATCTTTCTAGTCAGATAGTCTTTTCCCGTGCTATATGTTCACTCGGAACATCACAAAGTAAATCTTGTGAGCTAAATAATCAATGGCTTCCCTTCTGGCAGCCTCAGGGCTATCTGGCAGAGGACAGGGAGAGGGAAACTGTGTATGTTTGCTATGAAAAGGGAAAAAAAAACCTGTCTGTAGCATTTTTTGATCCTTGGAGGCAAGCGAGGACAGAACCATTTTCTTCCTTTACTAACTTTTTTTCCCCTTGGGTGACAACTTGTCACTGGTATCAGGAGGACAAATGTTAATTGAGAGGGACACCCGGAGATGTTCTTTTGAAAAGGGTCATTGCACTGGGAAATAACTGCACTTTATCAATTTTCAAAATGTTTTCCAATCTAGGGACTGGGTTTTGGCAGTTGAAAGAAAGCACTTTAAGACAATTTATCTCAAATGTATCCAGCTGGTCGCTTTAGGAAAAAAAAACATCCAAGAATAACACATATTAAGGTTTTTCCATGATAGAATAGATCCTGTTTGATATCTCTCTCAAATGATTGTGTCCCTGCTCCATTTGCTGGACTGGAATTTACCATTTGCTCCTCCACATATCTCGCCGTCCTTGCTCGCGCTGCTAATGATTCTAATCTCCATGATAAATCATGAACATATGACTTGAGGTCATTATAATACTTCACTTCCTGTTTCCTTAATTTCCCATGAAATGTCTTGCCTGTGGACGCCTTTAGATAAGACAATTTTTATTTGAATTTCAGAGGTTTTTAATTTCATAAATACACCTATAAATCTAAATTCACACAGCTCAGTGTTAAATAAACCAACACCACTGCCCCGTGGCTCGAGACAGTCTGAGCCTCTGGACAGTGACTAAACAGTCTGAAAGTAACCTTGGATAGAAAATAATAGAAATATTGCAAATTTAACCAGAAGATAGAGTTGTTTGGATCATATCATACAGACTAGGCAAGTGCTGTATCACAGTGATGTTAGTCTTTGGACTGTGGCATCCTCCCACAAAATGGATAGATCGTGTTGCCCCAGAGTTACATGGTCTTCCACTAACTCATCACACAAATCATTTTTAAAAACAGGACATTTTTTGGCCTTTGCCTGCTTTTGTTGATTTTGCACAATGCACTGTGAAGCAATAATAAAGAAGTTTTAGTCTTAAAGCAGACCATGTCACAAAAATACAGCTGGCAACACATAATACACACATTCTAACCAGGGGCGTAATTTCCAGGGGGGGTTAGGGGGGTTATGACCCCAATAATCAGAACCACCCAATATAACCCCCCCAATAACATTATGAATTATCTTCCATAAATAGGCTGTTGTTTTTCTTTACTTATTTCAGGTATTACCAGCAAAATAGTTGCATGTTTAATCATCTGAGAATTTACTCAGATTTATTTATTTATTTAGACAGAGATCTGACCCCCCCAATGTTCAGCACAAAGTTACGCCAATGGTTCTAAGAGCCCACGCAAACACGAGAGGTAGTGTCACAAACACACAACTGCAGGGCGAACAAGTTCAGCCAAAGCTGAACGGACTGACTGACTGAAATGAACAGTGACAGCCTTATCCTGTTTTGTGCTTTTAAGCAACCTCGACTTACCCCCCCCCAAAAAAGCAATATTGTTTGAGGCTGTAACTCAGATTTGGTGGTTCGGTCCCTGGCTGCTCTAGTGTGCGTGCCAAATATCCCTGGGCAAGATACTAGCCCCAAGCTGCTCTCCGACACATCCATCGGAGTTTGAGCACTTAAGCATAGAAAAAGCGCTTGTATGGATTGGTGTAAATGGATGAATGAGGCATGTTGTATGAAGCGCTTTGAGTGCTCAAGTAGAGTAGAAAAGCACTATATAAGAACCAGTCTATTAACCATTTACATGACAGGCAGAAATTTGTCTCCTTGAAGGGTGTTTGGGCTCAGCCTTAGAGATTTGGTGAAGCGCTAAGGACTTAGAGTAGAACCGTTAGTCCTCCACATTGAAAGGAGTCAGTTAAGGTGAATTGACCATCTGACTGGAATGCCCCCTGGAAGCCTCCTAGGCGAGGTGTTTGTCCTACCAGGAGGATGACCTAGGCGAGACCCAGAACATGTAGAAAACATATCTCTCAGCTGGCCTGGAAATACATCGTTGTTTGAGGGTTGGAGTTGGTGGCCAAAGAGATGAAGATCTGTGCGTTACTGCTTAAACTGCTGCCCTTTAGACTCACATCCAAATAGGCAACAGAAAATGGATCGCTATAGAGCCCCACTTCCTCTCTACTCTACTTTTGTTTTATTTTTTTATAATCATGTAACTAGTTGGTTTGGCTCAATCTACTCCTGTGGTTTACACCAACTGAAATTCAATGATTTCCTGTTTATTCATGTGAAATATTCTTGTGGATCCAGCTGCAGAGAGCACTTCAGTCTTTAGGGAATTTTACCTGCTGTTACATTTCTCAAAGGCTGGAAATGAACTAGTGAACAAGAATATTATTTCTCTTAAGCGTCTTTATTCAGCCTCGATTTATGCAAGTTGCTCCAGCCACCTGCTGTACATGAGGTAATGAGTGTTACTACATGATTCTGATTTTAATCAAGAATACTGTCAATACCATGGATGAGTCATGCCACCACACTACATACCTTTTTTCGAAAATGACAGAAACATATGAAGCAATAAAGAAAACGGCACAGGCAAATTCTTCAAGAACACACGCACTGCAATGAAGCATTTGCAGAGGAGAATCTGACTGCTATTTATTAGCTCAGCCACAGCCTCACTCATGGAAACAAATGGAAAGTCTTAATCTGAATGCCATTATTTTGACAACAGCCATTTGTGAAGAAATCTGCAAAGACCACATTTGGGGTTGCTGAAAGCAGTTAGGTTGTTAAATGACTTTGGAATGTTCAGATTAATCTTAACAACTAAAAACTCAACCAAACTCAATTTGTCGGCAGGAATTAGCATGAAAATTTTATTATACAAAACTCACAAATAAATATTGGGTTGAAGTACAGCTAAATTTACTTTATTTATCAGGAAAATGCCTTTTTAATACTGTTTGTTACATTGAATGATGGAACTTCCAGTTTGATGTCTATTTTTCTTCCTTTTTCAATGCTTTGTAGGAAGTTTTACAACTTGCCCTTGTGTAGTTTGGTAGTTTTTTAAACGGATGAATCAAGCAGCCCAGCCTAAGTTACAGACAATCATTGCTGTTTTACTTTAAACATATTTATTCTAAGGTATGCTGTGCTGTCAAGTAAAACCATCTTTCAAATGCACATTATTTGGCAATTAATTTTGAGATGAGAGGGCACATGCTGTCAAAAGTATGGGAAGGCGATAGAAAGCACATAGTTTAAGTGTCCCTTTCCCATATGGTGTGTGCCCAATGAGGCCTTCCTAACCTCAGGGCAACGTTATTTGCCCACTGTAATTCCCATCTTACTTTGTTGGAATACAGCATCCATTTTTACTTCACATTTGCTCAGAAATCTAGACAAGGCAATTGCATCTCGACCGCTGGGCTCTCATATTACTAGAAATTACACTTTCAATCGACCACCATGCAGCTACACTGTAGGCTGCCTCTTTTCTGATGATCGGCGGGGACAATTGAAAATACAATGGATTTTGGATGTCAGACAGTGGCTGTTGTGATCGGCATCGTAGATGGAATTTGATCCAAGGCTTTTGACTCAAAAGGTCCATGTGTTGAAGATGTGGCAATAAAATAACCTACATTTTTTAAAATTAAAAATATTGCCATGCTTTAAATCAGGGGTCCCCAATCCCAGTCCACGAGGGCCGGTGTCCCTGCAGGTTTTAGATGTGTCTTTGATCCATCACAGCTGATTTAAATGGACAAATTACCTTCTCAACATGTCTTGAAGTTCTCCAGAGGCCTGGTAATGAACTAATCATGTGATTCAGGTGTGTTGACCCAGGGTGAGGTCTAAAACCAGCAGGGACACCGGCCCTCGCGGACTGGGATTGGGGACCCCTGCTTTAAATGGTAAATGGTAAATGGACTGGTTCTCATACAGTGCTTTTCCACTCTACCTGAGCACTCAAGGCGCATTATGGAATGTGGACAAACAGGAAATACATGTGCAATCCTTTGTAGTTTTGTGCTGATTGTGACACCAAACCACTAAAACAATTGAAATTTGACCAGTTCTTGGATAGCCAGCTTCAGTCTTCCTCACTCTTAAGGTGTTTTTGCTAAATTCTTATTGTCAATGTTGTTTTTAATTTAATGGATCAATATTTGAGAGAATCCAGTGTGCCAGTGTGTGGAATTTCAAGGCAAACTCTTGCAGCTCATGAAAATCAAAAAACTGAAATTAGTAGAATATTTCATTTTGGGTTTGAACAGATTATTCTCCATAAATACTGTGTATTTCTTGGGCTCGGTACGTGACCATCATAAACACATAAACACAAAAGAGTGGCTGTTTTGAATCAGATTTATGGAAAGCTGAGTAGAAGGGAAATGAGTGTTAGCAAAAGGTGCACAAGAAATACACTGTTAAAAAAAAATCCTAGAAAAACAGTAATATTCTGGCAGCTGGGGCGCCAAAATAATACCATAAAATAACAGAAAATAACTTTCTCATAAAAATACGGTTATTTTCAGTAATGACAATACAGTTTGTTGCCCTAATTTTACATGGGATTTTGCCTTTTCAAGTGCTTTTAAACATTAAATTAGGAACATGTTAATGTGATTAAACAATGAAATTACCTATAAACAAGGTCAATGAATGTGGCAATATGAATAATAATACTTAAATGTACAGAAATATACAGTTAACAGTTGGTTTAAACGATAATGGATTGCATGCCCTGCGACAGACTGACAGAGGCGAGGCTGCCATATCGCACCATCCGCCCCTCTGGCCATCACCAGTAGGCGATAGGTGAAGTATCTTGACCAAGGACACAACGACCGAGAGTGTACGAGCCGGGGCTCGAACCAGCAACCTTCTGATCACAAGGCGAATTGCCAACTCTTGAGCCACGATCGCCCTAAATAGCAATTCAATCATTAAAATGTTAGCAATCATTTTATATATTTTTCCATAGCATTACATTTGAATTTAACAGTTCAATCTTTCAAATAACGGACACATATTTGTGAAATCATGATACATTTGTTAATGTATTTTAACAATCTAAATATGCATATGTACAGACAGATACATTTAAAAAACAAGAAAATTATGTTTTATTACATTACAGTGATTTTACTTTAATTTACATTTGAAATGTGAAATCACAGTCTATTTATGTAAATTAAATGATATTCTAGAAGAACAGAACAAAACTGTAAAATACACAGTAAAATACTTTTATATTAGGATTGTTTTTTACAGTGTAGGGATGATTTGAGCCTTGAAGGGAATGTCAAGAAAAGTAAATTCAAGAACCTGAAGGAGGCTGGAGTCAGTTCACCAAGAGCCAATATGCACAGATATCTTCAGAAAAGGAGCTACAACTGTTGCATTCCCAAAATAAAGCCACTCCTTTATTAGAGACAACGTCAGAAGTACCTTATCTCGGTTAAAGAGGTAAAAGAAGCGTACTACTATTCGGTGGTCCAAAGTCCTCTATCCAGGCAACAGTAAATTTTGCATTTAATTTGAAAATTGAGATTCTGGAGTCTGGAAGAAGAGTGGAGAAGCACAAAATCTAAGATGTTTGAAATCCAGTGTGAAGTTTTGTCAGTATGTGATGCTATGTCATCCGCTGGCGTTGGTCTGCTGTATTTTACCGAGTCCAAAGTCAACACGACCGTCTACCGTTATACGGATCCAGTAATCTGTGATAAAAGATTCCCAACTAAGGATTTAGTTCCTTTTTTAACTGATCTTAGGAAATATTCTCAAAATTAGACACACTGGACTTCTTTTTTACAGCGTTACTAATTTTTCAGACACATTAGAATCCAGTTTATTTATTCAGAAAATAACCGAACAAACAACTCGCTTTGAAAACTCAGCAGGATAAGAGGGTGTCTTTCCATCTACTGTAAATGCGACAACGTGATTAAATAAACTTAAATGGTAAAAGTTCTATTACTTATTTTATTGTTCAATGGTGAGGACTGATTACGCTATTTGTGATATTGTAGTTAACCTAACAACAACAATAATGAGCTGAAAGAGTTGCTCCCAGCCTCCATTGCTAATATTCAAGAGCTGCCGTGTGGCTCATACATTAACTCTCTTTTAACGACAGCATGTTTAATAGAAACTATAACTGATTCGACTTTCATTATGAAATCTCGTGTTTCCATTCTGCTACTTCATCCAGAGCACTTCAAAGCCGCAATATCAACAGTTTAAATGTTCCAGACAGTTTGCTGAGTCTGACTCCACTTTTCACCGAAAAAGCCACGCAGACTCGTTTCAGGGCGGGCTGTGTATGTTTGCGTGTTTGAGGGAGAAATCAGGCAAGTCGCCCTGCTCAGATTACAGAGAGCTCATGTATTTATTTTGCTGTCACAAGTAACTAAAGGGAAACTGACAGACCCCGCTTTAGTATTTGTGTGTACTTGTGTTTTTCAGCAGATTCAAAGGACGTGCAGCTGTCTCTTTGTGGGTGTCAAGTGAGCCTAGTGCAGGAAGATATTACACTGAGGCAGGCTGTACTTTGAAACAGTGAGCAAGCCCCACTGGGAAGGGATTTATTTGTCAAGGGAGGGTTGGATGATTTTAATACTGCAAGCACTAATCAATAATTTAAATGATACCTGAAAGACACACTGTTGTTGTTTCCCCTATCTACGGATTAATAATGCTGGTAGCACTCAGTAATAAAGAGGTAATAACAGGGTAACAAGGGGGGAAAAAGATTGTAATAATGTGGTAATTTCTAGGTTATTACTATGCAATTACCAAAGTAATAACCATGCAACATCCAAGTAATATCATGGTAGCAACAATGGTTACAGTTGAGTAATATTACCCTGAAATCTATCTAACAGGATAATAAGAGCCCAAAAACTGGGGGTAATAATATTGAAATACAGCTCTGTAATAAAGTAGTAACATATGGATAACCTATTAAAGCTAACTTAAAGAAGCGTTAGGTTGTTAAATTACCACATTTGTATAATCTTGTTTCCCCGTTGTTACCCTACTGTTACCCCTTTATTACCGAGCTGTAATAGAAAGTGCTACCATTATGCTACTAAATAACGACTCATTTTCATGATTTTAGGTCTAATGTCAGATTAACATGCATCTTGATGTCTCTTTAAAAAGTAACCTGGTGCAGTACATGTGCAATTTCATCAACACCATCCTAACAGTCCAATATGGAGAGCCGATCAAGACCCCGAAGCTAATTAGCTGATCATCAGCAGACTTCCAAAGGTCTTCCAAACTGTGTTTTTGGATTAATCCATAAACAAAAGTATGAAAATGAGCTTTCACACTGGGCTAGAATCAAAGGTGTTCTTTATTATTCACAAACTAAACAACAAAGAAGCTTCTGCTATATTAGATTTGAACTTGGGCCCCAGTTGTTAAACATCTGCCAATCAGCCAAAGGCAAATCCCATCTGGGAGGTGCATAATAATGGAAAGCCAAGCATTTATCCCGTATCTGTCTGCAAAACAGTTGGCCTGCTGAGTTCATTTCAAATGCTTGTTTGATTAAATAGTAAGTGCCGAGTTAATTATTCTGGGAATTTTGATGTTGGACATATATTTGCTTCCTTTTTTTTTCCATTAGGTATTAAAAAGATTAAAGACCATGACATTAGCTGTGAATAACCAGTGTTGCTGCCACAAGGGCAGCCCTGCCAAAGAGGATTCAGCCAGACGGGTTCCTCCCCCATGTAAAAAAGCACTCTCCTGTTATGTGCTGTGCCCCCCGAATGCAGAGCTTCACAGCTGACTGGGTTCTATCATCATTCCAGCTTCCTAATGAGTGATTGTTTGTGGGCTGATAAAATTAAATTGCAAGCCTCGCTGATTTCAGCAACAGGTGTTTTTCTGTGTCTCATAATAATGTAAGAGACGGGGTTTTCACCACCTACTCGAAGTGATAATGTATTCTGGTTTACCGATTCTCTTGGTTTAACATTCCCCTCCCACAAGCGGCGAAAAAATAATAAAAATATTAACCAACTACATGTTATGGCAGTTCATTATAATAAATAATATTGTTGCCGTGTGCAGGAAACAAAAGCTAAATAATTCACGATTAATATAATTTGCACTTTTACTTTATTAATTTGATCAGTATTCTTTAAAAATCCTATTAAATCAGATCATTAAAACTTTTGAAACTTACATCTACATAAGTTTAATATGAAATACATAGCTAGTGTTAATTATTGTAGAAACAAGTGCATTTAAAATAGTTCACAGTTTCCGTACATAATAAATTACAGTTTCTCAGAGAACAGCTCTTAAAGCTAATGCTACCTCCCTGAATTCACACACAAGCCAGAGCGTCTGCCTTCTGTGGTGCCAGCAATTAGTTTATTAAAGGTTATTCCATGCAAGGCATTGTGCCTGCCTAGCTCGTGCCCTCTCTCACCACAAAGCAGACACTAAATAACAAGTATAGTCTAAAATGAGTAGGAGCAGGCAGGGAGATGATCCGGATCTGGATCAGGGTTTCAGGTAAACCAATTATGGTTTAACAGTTTGTAATCAAAGAAACATGAACATTAAAGTTAGTCAGAGAAACACAGCCTTTCAAAGTCATATTTGGCCATGGGTTTATTTATGTCTAAGAAATCTTAGGTCAGAATAAGTTAGTGGTGTAAGATCTGATTCAATATTTCTAACTGCTCTGAAAATAAAGGAGATACCTGCTGTTACCCAGGCAATTCATGAGTTCATCATTTTTCCCTCTGCCAAGGCAGTTATGTTTTTGGTAGCATTTGCATGCCTATGCGCCATCTTTCTGTCTGTAAAAACAATATCTCAAAAATTTTTGAATTAAATCTGATAAAACTTTGAAGAGGTGTAAAGGGGGGACAGTCAAGGGGGTTAACCCTTTAAACTACGATTCTTACAAGTGTCAACACATAGGAAGCACCATAGAGCTTTTTGTTAAAATTATGTTTCGTATTGCCATTGTTTGTATTGACATACAGGTAATATGGAATGATATATGGGAATTGTAATTATAGTCAATCCCCTGGTGTTGCAGGGGTTATGTGAGCACCCACGAATTGGGAAGAAAACTTAAATTTTGGATGAGGTTTTATAGTTTAAACCTTAAATATGCATATGCGTGGCATCTTGGGCCTTTAAGAAGGACGATGTTAAAAACACGAGAACACTCAGCAAGACACTCGAGATAGCTACACGCGGTAAACTGTTATGACGCTGGGCTTCAAAAAACCTCCCACCTCTGAGCACAGGGGTACTCCACAATTCTGAGCTGCATTTTTTGCTCCTATTGCTTTGTGTTTTCTCTACATTACTAAAACATGTATGCAGTATTATATTTTATATCAAAAATGAGCAGAATTTACATTAATATTTATATAGTAGATTGTTTATTTAGAATATAAATGTATTATTTATTTAGTTAACTATATTGGTCTCAATAATTGAGGTTCAAACACATGAAAAATTATGCATTGCCATGAAAAAAGCCATGCAATTATTAGTTAGGTTCTAATGAAAAATCAGAGAATAACTGAGAATGCAAACTATAAACCATGACTTTGTTGGGGTATTGCATTATTTTATTATTGCTTTGTTATGTATATTACAGTAACAAATGATCACCATGTAAATACATCACAGTTTGACTGCATGTACAATGTATTTATTGTACAATGTACAATGAATACGTTTTTTTGGAAAACAAAATAAACTTGCGATGAAAAACTTTTATCTCTTAATATTTATCACTAAACATTTAAACAAATTTACTAAACACTGAAATGAATGCTACACGTGTACCATATCCACATTAAAAAAATAATGAAAGAAAACAATTGTACAATTTTAAGTGAAAATGGGTTTAAACAGGGCAAAAATGTGCAATTTGCACTTGTTTTATGGCACTACAACCTTCTTAACATACAAAAAGAACAAAAAAAACAAAATGAATATATACAAATTATAGGTATAGACAGTATAGTCTGTTAGGTAATAGTATTATAATACAAATTATAATACTATTCCTTTAAAAGTAAATACTACCCAGAGAATAAGATGCCTTGGTGGAGGTTGTATTGAAGTGTTTTTTTGTTTGTATTTAATTTTTTTAAATTTTAAAAATAGAGAAAAGACTTTCAGAGCTTCAGCTACGAGGATGCGGGAAGTTCTTGTATTCTAAAAATGTTAAGAGCAAACTTATGTGCCCTGCAGTATGGTGAAGATTAGCTACTGCACGGCCACAAGTTGCTTGGTGTACTCATATAGTCATGCAGTGTCACTGTTGACCAGTTGTCGGTCCTATTATAACGACCTGGCTTGGCATCAAACCTGAATTTCGGTTACCATATTCAAAAGAATTTCGGCTGCTCATTCATCCAAGGTACCTGTTAATGAAATCAAATCTGCAAGTACTTAATATGATAATCTCAATTATGATCAATTGTTGGGGTGTGAATATGGCATGACTTCTGTAAACAAAAGTAGTTCTGCTCAGTGGCAGGATTCACTTCCAAGCCTTCTGAGAAATAAAATGTTTTAATAGCCTCTTTTCCTGTTAATGATATTCCATTCGTTCTTAACACACCATTGCACAGATATTGAAACCATTCATTTCTGTAATAGGGAAAAGGACTCCACAGAGAACTCAATCTGATGTTGTATTCTTGACAGTTAGTTTTCTGTGATAACAGTTTTTACATCCCGTGCCGTCATCTGTTCACTAGATTTGCCGGTTTTAAAGGTTTTCCTACAGTTTGATGTTTTGGTGTTGGTCAGTTTAATTTTCCATCCAGGAAATCATTTCAAACTGGCATTGCTTATCCTCCAGTGAAGCACTAAAAAAACCATTAAAGTGTAATATCCAGCTTTGGTAAGTCAAGGATTTAGCATCACAGGTCAGCAATGGCAGTCTTGTCCATACAAACCGCAGCCCAATGAGTGTGTATTTGCAGTATGAGTAATATTCACTGAAGAGAGAACTCTTGCGCCCTTGCCGTGACCGCAAACAAGCATTTCTGAATGCCTCACCTAAGAATAGAAACCATCCACATCAATATCCAAGTGTCCTTACTTGAATAATATATTGCAAATGCTGGATGATGTTGGTTATACTCTTGTTATACCCTACCCTCCTCGACTGGATTTATTCATAAGGTCGTTGTCTGGCACTGACTCACAGTGGAAAGACAGACATTCACTGAAACACTTGTGCTTCGTGATTCCTCTCTTTCATTAGCTTCCCCCCCCCCTCCCATTAATAGTCTTGGTTACTTATAAAAGGCTCAAATCAGTTTGAAACCTTATGCAACCGCATCAGTACATTTCTTAGAGCGCTCCATGTAATCTAGGACTGTGATGCAATGTATGAAGTCAGCAGCAGAATTCCCTCGAGCCATGCACTGGATCCAAAACAGCATATCAGGCTAAAATGAGCTAAAGGTGCACGCGGCACCTGCGGGGCTTTATTGAACGCATTACCTGCAGAGTTATGTAAAAGCCCGACTCAGATCGATGGACAACACATTAACCTTTGCCCCTTAAACATAACAGGATCGATGAGCTCAGTTAAAACAGCCCACAAGACTTTGCCAGTAGCGTTTAGATGGGAACAATCTTCATTAAACAAGGTCTAACTGAATAACGGGAGGTCATGCAGGCGTCGGGATTTTGAGCTGTGATTTTTGACTGGTGTTCCGATTCATCCCACAGATAATGCAGTGATGTGTGTCACATCTGCACAGTGCAGATGTGCAAAAGTAGCTTATGTTATTGATTTTTTTTATATTAAGCAGTTGAGGAATAGCTATCATATGGATGAAGACTTAAAGCAGGGATGTCAAACTCATTTTACCTTGTGGGCCACGTATGATTGTAAGTGGGCAGGACCAGTGAAACGCGTCTTTCTATGAGCGTAAAGACGTTTAGAGATATTTTAATACAAAAAAAGAAGTGCAATTTTAGCAACACATCTTAGATATTCTACATAAGATAGAATAGCTGCTTTGGGCTTTACTTGTAAAGTGTAAAATTATTGTAAATTCATCAATTTTACAGTCTTCACATGCTTCTGTATATTTTCTGATATATTCATCTGTCCTTGAATCTCTGGGGTACCCCCCCCCCATTCTGACAAATCTGCCAATAGAGACCATTTGAACACACTTATCTTTTTGTATACAAATTGGTTTGAACCACGAAAGGACAACAGATTGTACTTATCTAGGGACGATGTGCATGTGTGCATGTGTGTATTTGAGTGGCAGGAGCACACTGCCAGCACATTTTAAATTACACTCCGCTGCAGAATGTGAAACTGATTTGTCATAACAAAACAACTGTCAACAGGTTAGGATTTGTTATGTTTAATGCAGCTCTCTGGGGTAATGCTGTTGCCGCGTAGCATTGCAAAGTGCTGCGCTGTTATTGCAGTGCTGGGTTGGAAGGAATATATAATATAGTCGCCCAAACATCACCAAACTAGCAGCCAAAAGGTGGCCGCAGAGGGGTAAACAATGAAATCTATGTACAAACACGCCTACACCAACTCCCCGTAACACAACATGGAGTGACTTCCAGCTGGCACTGCAATAAAAATGGACTACCAGACAGTATTCATACATTTCCACTATAGTATTATGTCCATGGGATACACTGCAGAGCCAGCATCGCATCCACATGGTTTTCAAAGAGGTTTTATACCATATTTAATACAGGCTATACTGTCTATACCTTTCATGGATTGATGCGGACCATTCTTTTCACTCCTCATGTACAGGGAACAATCGAGACACGTCATCTCATCAGTTAATTTCACACTTCGCTTGATACTTTGTGATGCAATGGGAAGCGTTATTGCTGCGCTCTTGCGCGGTCAGCCCAATCACATTCGCCAAGAATATGAAGCAGATGAGTATGTAAAAGAGTGGCTGGAATTAGTGAATGGACTGTAGCATAATAGTTTTGGACTGAAGCAAGTTGAGGGTGAGGTAGATAAGGTAAGGGTACTCTGTGTGTGTGTGTGTGAGTCGGTGAGTGGTGGTTGGGATGATCCGGAGGAGCTGCTCAAACATCCAAAGTAATAGGGCTCTCCTTATCATGCAGTCGCATGATTTTATGACTGAAAGGCCGGCTCATCTTCTGATGGCACCTGCTTTGAAGTAGGTCATGGGAATGCTACCTTTTCTCAGCTCTATTCCATACTTGTATTAACTTGTATGCATTTATCCATTTGACATTTAGCATTCAGTGAAGACTAAACGACAATCATCCGCCATCAATTTTCTTTCTGCTTACCCATTTCAGGGCTGGAGAGGTGCTGGAGTTTTTAAGACAGGGTACGATCTGGAGAGGTTGCCCATCTATTGCAGAGATGTCACATTCACACCTATGGACAGGTTAGAATGGGCAAATAACCTGACACTTACCTGTAGAAGGAGGCCGGAGTACTGAGACACAGTAACCACAGGCATAGCAAGACTCGAGCTGGTGGATCTGAACAAAGACCTTCTTGGTGTGAGGTGCTAACCACTGCAACATCCTGCCAAGTCAAGATCACAATCTGCATTCTAAATCACATCAGCAACCAACATGGCATACAGTTGTCAAAGATTTTCCAGTTCCTTATTAATTTTAATGCAGTAATAAAATACAGTACCAGTCTTAACATTTTGGCAATCCTACGATGTTACATTACAGGTGAAATGCGTGCCATGCAAAATGACTCATACATCTTTTCATGCTAAGCTTAGACATTCTGATTGGATTTCTCGTCAGATGTGGTAATACTGTAGGAAAATATGAAGATCAATCCGCCTGTGCTGTCACAGAGTCGCTGCTTGTTGTCACTGCAAACAGCAGTGGAACTTGTTGATTGTCACCAAAGGGAAAAAATATCTGAAATACAGCAGTCATCAAAGGAAACAAAATATTCACTTTGTTTCTTATTTATGCAGCTTTTTCATCATCCTGAAATGTAAGACCCAAACATGGGGAAAATCAACACTACAGCGCTCTATTCCCGCTATCCACTGCTCACAATTCCAGTTAAATAGATTTACTTGATTTACTGCAATCAGCCCTTTTAGCACTAGCTTGTGTATCTTACTTTGTATCACAAACCTATGAAAAGTAATATATGTATCGTAGCTTATGGATGCGTAAACACCTTGCATGCTTGTTAGCATTTTACCTTTAGCTGAATATTAATTCTGAAATTATACAATTTAAGCTAGTCCAAATTAAATCATTTTGCACTTTGCCCTCGACTCTAATGCCGACCGAAACCTCACACAAATGTAATGGCATGCAAAAAAGATCCAGTGTGGGAAAGAACATTAGAAATGACTTTCATACTTATGGACCATAAACATGAGAGCAAACTCAGATCAATGAGATTCCATTACCATCCTATCTCATTTCCCAGAGCTGAATTGGAAATAGGTTAGAGATGGATTGTGTCATTACCAATTCCAGCGGATCCACGGGAGCCATGCATGAGAGTGAGTGAGAGTGTGTGTCCGTCCTATCTGCACCCGCTGCCAATGAATAGGTTTTTAGCGACAACCAGAAAGGTGAGCAGGAGTTCATGCACTATCACCACCATCATAGCTGCTATTACTATTGCCGAACTACAGGAGGTTTCCAAACCCCCCAAAAAACTTCTGACAACTTTTTGTTTGACAGCATCCAAATAGCTTTTCAAACATTATAGTACTTTCATTTTGAAATTAATCTTTCTATTCCAATATACTATTTTCTGGGTAATGACAGGATATGAGAAAAAGTATCTCGCTAATCCATAGCACCATCAATAATTTCAAATAAAAAATTTAAAAAGTAAAAAAAGTGTACACTTTCTGATATTTTCTTCACCACCAACTGTGTTTTATTAAGCTATACTAAAGCTAAGCTAGGCTAGATCTATTGCATTGATCAGTAGCAGAGTCCCCCAGTTGCCTGTAGTGTGTGGAACATACCAAGCTGTCTGCAAACACTGGTTGTTACACCTTTTGAAACATGTTGGGTGAGCTTTAGCTTTTCCTTTTAAGGTGAATGGTTTTCCTTTCCTCTTTTGCACTTTTAAGTTTTACTACCACTTGGATAGTAGTTGGTGAGTGTTTGCATTGTATGCAAAGCACGGGCAACTGCGGCAATTTGCCATTGAGCAGATCAGTTCTGGGAAGGCTAAGGGTAGCCTAACCGTAACCCTAAACCTTTCTTTGCAAATTTCTAGCCCTTAGTAACAACTTATTACCAAGTATTGTAGGTGATCGTGTCCATCCTCTTCTGACCACAGTTTATCTTCGGATGACTACTTAGAGCAGAACTATAACAATGAGTACTCTGTACTCAAATTGACTTTACAGTCACCAGATCTCAATCTACCTTTGGGATTTGGTTGAACAGGATCTGCAACTGACAAATCTGCAGCAACTGTGTGACACTAGCATGTGCTAGCATGTCACAATGGACCAAAATGTCTAATGAATGTTTCCAGCACTTTGTTGAATCTATGCCATGAGGAATTAAAGGCGTTCTGAAGGCAAAATGGGGCCAACACTGTATTAGCAAGGTATAACTATTGAAGTAGTAAGTGTATAACTTAGCGCGTTTTTGTGTCCATACAGTCTATGGCTGCACCTTGCTAACCAACCTACTTTGGGTTTCCTAAGAGCTTAGCAGTCTCTCACCCAAATATTATAAATTCATAAAAATAAAATAAAAGCAACAGCCATAACGTGGTACTCAGCAAATAATGCCATAGTGCAAACTATGGCATAAACCAACAGGGAGGTACGGCGACATCTACATACAGTTTGTGATTGTTGTAAACTAAATTAGCGCATCATCCCTGCAGTACAGTGCTGCAGAGGCAGAATTTTAAAGCGAGAGGTGACGACACTCACCAGCAAAGTCATCCCAGACGTCAGCGCCAGGTTGTGTCTGTCATTTTCTACCTTTTTCATTTCACAAGGTTTATGCTGGCGGAATAAAGCAAAGGCAGTTTTGGCACAGGAGACAAAATAAAGGCCATTTTAATAGAACCTTTATCACACAAACTGAGAGGAAGCTTATGAGAGATTTGTCATGTTCAGCGAAGCCAGCCACTGTTGAAAAGCCCGAACAATAAAACATTGATTTCATTTGGTGATACCGAGCGGTATCAAAGGGCTTACAAAGAAATAAGATGATGCGTGTGGGATGATGTGCATCTGACCCAGCCTGTCATGCTGAGCCCCACTCCAGTTTTGTTAAATAGCAGCATACTGTGAACTCTTCCCATTTGTTGTGCATATAATATGTACAGCAGTAGACATCCTGCGCTATTTAAATGGGAAGACACTGGGCGAGGACAAAAAACACAGTTAGTGCGTTTTAAAATCAGAGACAATTGACATGACATTTACTTGGAACAAACTGTGTACAAGTATATAGTACTGACTACGGTTAGGAAGCAGCATCACAGACAAATTAGGTGTCAAACTTTAGACACCAAACACCACAAAGCCCGTTGCTTATTGGGGATATACCCTATTGTACTACAGTGAAAGGCTGTTGTGATCCATCATCTTTTTTTGTTATCACTTTTTATGTACACAAAACCAAAAACAAGCACAAAATACAGAAAAAGCCAGTAATACAAAGACACATTAGAGATATGCTCACATACACAGGCGTTTGTGAGACATCATGATGTATCTCATAGAATGCGTGTCACAGGCAAAGGGAAAAATGTCAGCATGGATAAGTTCTTTACATCACTCTCCCTGGCCAATATGCTAATTGCCAAAAAGACAGGTCTGCTCACAACCACCAGTAAAATGAGACAGGAGCTGTCACCTCCTCGCAAAAACCAGCATGTTATGAAAACTATATTCAACAACATGGCTGACAGCTGGCAAGACAACAGTGACATTGTGCACATGCAAGCCAAGGAAGAGTGTCTGCATCCTCAGTGCTGTTCAGCCTAATGTCAGCATCAGCACACCGAAAAGAAAAAACGCACAGCCTCACTGACAGACTTTCACACCGAGATGTGTAGGCTTACAGTGCTCCATCCTATCTGCCTTACCGGCCTGCCACCAGCGCCTACAGTTCATATCAGAAATGTCTGAACTACAGCTAAAGCAGGAGCAGGAGAAATCACGGACCACATCCTCTTTAAGGCTTTTTAAGGAAAACCGAAGCTATTCTCCTTTCTAAGCGATCCCTTACACTGATTGTTAGTTAAAAAAAAGCATGTGGTGAAAAATTAATGAAAACATTTGTTTTAAATGTACAAAAATGGGCTGATAGTAACTGACTATGTAGGTTTTAAAGGATGCTTTCTTTATTAATCCTACATTTTGCATAATTTATAGAAAGATAAGTCAACAAATATATGTATGCTTGAATTGTATTCTGAACAAACTACTAATTAAAAACGGAAAATGAATGACTGTATCCTAAATACATCCTTCAGACCGCAACCTCATGCAGATTTTTCAATAACTGATGCTGCAGTTTGATTCATATGCCCTCCAGGAGTGGGATAAAAGAACCGTAATAGTGTAAGAGAAATAAAATAAAGCACTGTCATCATTTTTAATGACTTAACTGAGAAATAATCTACTCCACCTAAAGTCAATATCCTGTAGAGAATGTGCATTACAACTAAGACGTGTGCATAAAAAAGAAAAAACATTCCTTCCACTGAGCCATCATCGCTAACTCATATACTGTTAAGATCTGTGTTGTAATGATAAATAATAAAACATAATTGAAAAAATGATAATGCTTTAAGTGCAGGTTAACTGTGTTTTAAGTTTTATGACCACCCTTAAAGGATGCACTTTTGTTTTCATGATGCCCCCAAACCAGGGTTTTCATACTAAAACTGGCCAACAAATGTCAGATGGTTGATAGAAAATCAAATAATTTTTAATGAATTTAAGAAGAGGTTAAACACGGCCTGACACCTGATAATGAATGGCACTGTTAGTACCTGCTGTTAGTGAGGTTGTGCACTTAACTTACATCTAAAGTGTTTGTGAGTCTTTGATGAGCATTAGCAATAAATATAAATTCTTAGATGCGATTTTATTCCATGATTTTTTTTTTTCCTGTTGGATGCCAACAACATACAGCAACTTTGCTGTTCTATAAGCGATAATGCATCATTCTAAAACAGCAAGTCTGTTTGTGCATGTCAAATTTGCACATTGACTATAAGCCTACAGTGTCTGAATGCACTTTATTTTATTTGTATTCTTTACTTGCTCCCAGGCTCTTAAACACCAAAAGCTGAAACTCTTTTAGAAACATTAATTGAATGAAATACACGGTTATAATCTATTCAGTAAGTTAACTTGCCCAATTGCTCTTTTCCAGTCTTACTGACCACAGCGCTTGAAGCGTACATACATCCATGCAGAACTTTTAACACAATGCTACTGTTAGGTGCTTTTCCTGTTAAAGACACTCATCGTGCTGCTTTGTCTGCAGCAGCTTTGTTGCTTTCAGTCTGTGTTATGCGTTTAACCTCCTTCTGTTTTCCCCACAGTATAATTTTATTTTCCTTTGTTATGGATAAGTCTGCTGCTCTGTTGCCAGCAGACTTATCCATAACTTTGACTGGTCAGATGCTGCCAACGCCACCTCTTTGATGTAAACGCATAGGAGAAACCCTGGGTTAACTTAGTGAGTTGATAGCCAGCTTCTAGCACTGCTTGGTTTGATGTAAGGGTAAGTGGATCAAGATAACGGAAAGATATCCTCACTTTCTAATACAAGACCTCGTCGTGCCCCAGGACACAGGAATAAACAAATACGAGTGAAATGAATGTGGTTGGAGCAAAAAATAACAAGGGCAGGGAAAGAATTGAGACAGGAAGCAAAAACACAACATAGCACACCAGTAAAAAAATAAATAAAAGTGGATGCATTCTTTAACAGAAGAGTGAAACGAAAACATGTATTATTTAAAAGCCCTTTAGAAGAATTAAAACATTTTAGTTGTCCATGAGTTATGAAGCCATGAGTTTCCTGTGCGTGTCTTGAATTAAATAGCACCCCAAAAAACATGAATGCGCACAAAATTATCCTAATCTGGTTATGGATAACAGCTGTCATTTCTGAGGAGGTGGCTTTAAATCAGTGTTGCCAAATTCACTTACAAGCATCTGTTGTGGTAAAGACATGTAAACACTGAGCAAGACAGAAAAACAGAGTGACAGTGTGAGGGGAGTAGTAGGTGAGTAAAATCTTGTTGGTAAAACAGAGGAAGTAGGGTGAGTTTGGAAAGACCAGATTAGACAAACTACAGACAGTGGTACTTTGATGAGCAGAGCAGCCTGTATTTATGATTAAAAATCGTCCGCTTCTCTCTGCCAATAAGCCCTTATCTGTACTGCATGCATATAAGTCTGATAGGGCCTCTAGCCATAGTGAAAGATAACAAAAATAATTAGTTAACATTCAGCTTTGAGCAGACTGAATTTTTTCTCTAAAGAAAAAATAATATTGGAAGAAGAAGATAGGAAGAGAGGAAGCAGTTTTACAGTTTATTCTTACAAGAAATGTTTCAGTTTATTTGTGAATGTGTTTGTCAAAATGACTCAGCATGTGCGAGCAACACTTTGAGGTGCAGCAAATACAGAACATTTCAACTCTCATCTTGTTGAATTGGAGTTGATCTTGGAAGGAGCCTCGGATTTTTTTTTTAACGGGCAGCACGGTGGCACGGTGGTTAGCACTGTTGCCGCACAGCAAGAAGGTCCTGAGTTCAATTCCACCATCAGGCCGGGGTCTTTCTGTGTGGAGTTTGCATGTTCTCCCCGTGTTTGCGTGGGTTCCCTCCGGGTACTCCAGCTTCCTCCCACCGTCCAAAGACATGCAGCTTGTGGGGATAGGTTAATTGGATAATCGAAATTGTCACTAGGTGTGAATGGTTGTCTGTCCCTGTGTGTTGGCCCTGCGATTGTGAGGCATTCCAGATGAACTACCCCCTCACTCCAATGAATCGCTGACTTCTGGAGTTTGCATGGTATTATGTTCCTGGAAGCTGTGCAATAACACCTAGTAGGGTATCACAACACAAACTGGTTCCAGGGAAGGGACCAGACTAAGAGCACTTTGACAAACCCCAATGAAATGGAACTCTCTGCGCTGGATAACCTTACCTGGAAATGGGATACGGGGTCCTCCTACTTGAACCAGAGCCTTGAGGGGAACCCAAAGGTAAGCATTTAGTGGTCAGGCCTGGATTAATGGAACTTGGCCAGGACAACCTGAAGAAATTACATGAATCCGCCACCCTGTGGACGGGCATTGTGCTCACCTTCATTGTGAACTAGGCAGCAGGTGAAGATGGGGGGCCTTGGTGTGTTGACCCTCAGCACTGCAGACTGGATTTTGCCAAAAACACCCAACAAAAATCCTCTTCTTAAATTGCTTCTTAGATCTCCATAGACATTTACATTTATTTACCTTATAGAGTTTCTGAGAGTGTGTCTCTATAGTGTAGTGGTTTACATTTGCCTAACACATGACAGATCCCTGGTTTGAGATCAGGAGGAGACCAAAATCCCTTGAGGGGGTGTCAGGAAGGGCATCTGGCGTATAAATCTGCCAAGTCAGATATGTGGCGCCATCTGCTGTGGTGACCCCTTGTGAATAAGGGAGCAGCCAAAAGAAGCACACATATTGTAAATGGAAGTGTGAATTCCTGCACCCACTTCCTTAAAAGTTACTTCTTGTGCCTGGTTGATGCTGCCAGTGCATCAAACTGTTCCAAATGTTGTTGGCCTGCGAAACATAATTTCTGGCCCTCTAATGGCTGTTGTGTATCTTTGCTGAGCACTATTGTTCAGTGAAAAGGTTAGTTACACGAGTTTTTACTGCACTTACTATTTTGGCTGGCTGCCAAAGACCCCTCTTAGTAATCCCACTTAGGGCCAAAAACATTCAATTACAAATCAATTAAAGTAATCAAGTTTGCAGCATTTCTGGCCGTGTAGAACACTGCCGGTGTAGTTCCACATCTCAAAAATGATTTGCATAAATAAGGAAGTAAAGCAGCACAGGTAAATGTTTTGACTTGCTGTTTAGTTTTGTTTCCATGCAAACCTACATTTGGTTTTAGGTTTAAGCACCAAAATTACTGTTTTAGGGAAAGATCATCATTTGGGTTAAAATAAGCTCTCACAGTTTGCACATTAAAAAACACGTTAGAAAGCTCCATTTTCGAGGTTACTAATCTATTGACTCCACTGGATTTTACATGTATTTATTCACACAAAATCACAATAAATCAAAATAAATGATAATGCACTTTCTAATAGGAGGAATTGTTGGCATTTCATCACCAATGGGACTAAATACAATCCATAACTCTGTTCGATTCGATTTATAATAAACAGCAGCTGAAGGTGAAGGTGATTGCTTTGGCAAGGACAGGTGGTATCCAGTCCTGGAGGAGGTGTGTGCTGGAGTCAATTAGGAACAGCAGGATGGTGGACATGTAGAAGCAGAGTGCATGGATAAGCAGGGAATATAGTTTGGAGAAGAAGATCTTGTGGACCAACATCTGACAAACAGATCCTCCAAGTTCTAGTCCGCTGAATCTCAACAACATGGCTTTCTGGGGGAAAGTCACTCCTGTAGCATCACCAGATGCTAAAGACAATTGCTGATACTATCTCCAAAGCTATTCCAGAACAAACATGTCTGCTATATTCCTAAATAGGAATATTGCTTTCATCGTGGGGAACTGTCACAACCACAGTGCAGACCAGCAGTGGGGCTGCTTACCTCAGCATTGGGCTGGGAGCTATGAGTCAATCTGGGAGGACAGCTAAAGTTCCCAGACCATGTGTGGAAACTTTGTTGAAGCCAGATGTGGTGCTGGCATCAATCTCCTCCAAGCAGGTGCTCTCATTAGAGCTTACAGTTTCCAGGGAGGACCGCATGGAGGGAGTGAATGAAAGGAAGTAATCCACATACCAAGAGCTCATGGAGCTCTGCAAGAAAAGAGGCTGGGAGTCACGCTGCAAGCCTATTGAAATGGGGAGCAGAGGATCTGCAGAACAGATATCCTTCTCCTGTATTCTACATGCTACTTTGCATTAAAGTAATGCAGAGTAGCATTATGGCTCACAAGTTCACAATGGAGGTGAAAAAGGGCCTCAAGTTGGTTTTGGATTAGGAGGAATATTCCCGTGGGCTAGTGCTGCCGGAACACCTGGCTAGGTTCTCTGAGTGAGGGCGAAAGATGTTGAAAGACCAGAAACACCCAGAGACCTCGGGTACATCACTGAAAATGTGTCCCAGTGCATCAATGACGTATTTTCAGTTGATGCTACTGTATATAGTAGCTGCAAGTCAGCAGACTAAATAGGCAATGGGCACAGTGATGTGTGCATGTTCATACAACCGCATCACAAAGCCTGGCTTATGCTTGGTTGGTGCAGTGATGTAAAGTCCATTTAAAAAACTGGTCTTAACAAAAACCTACTTAACAGTTGGTGCTAGTCTCCTAGAAAATTACATTCAGCTGAATGTGAGAAATTTGGTACTCACATTTGCTGAGTAAATGCAGCTCGTGAGGATGAAACAACAAAGGGTGATTTCAGACGAGATTCCTTGAGCACCGTGTGACCATAATTGGATTAGAAGGCTGGTTGCTACAGAAAGAATAGAAGAGATGGAGTAAGGAGCTTTTGCCATTTATTCTCTTTTGTGTGGTTGGAGGTGATTATGACTAATCAATGCTGGCAAGTTTCAGGGAGCTGCCAATGAAAATGAAGCCTTTCCCCAAGTAGTTGCCATTCTGTATTTACTGAGTCTAAACTGCCTCAGTACAATGTGACTCCCTATCACCCTTTATTTATCAAATCTCTTTTACAGATGTCTTCACAGGCAAGGGCTTATGTATGTAGGTAGCATGCTCACGGTAGCTACGATCCACTGCTAATGCTATGTTTTAGGTTAGGTGCAGTGGAACGTATCTTAAAGTCCCACAGATATATTCTAGGGAATCCTCGAGCTGTTGTTTGCTTTGTAACTGTCTAAGTTGTGCTACTTCCGTGTGAAAAACATTCATCTTCCACTTTTCCTGGAGTGTCAGTGCACTTAATAATAACACAGTCCATGATAGCATCAGAGGAGTTTCCCCATTTCGTATCTGTTACATAAAAATCGCCACCACTTCATCAGCTCTCAGCCAGCCACACTTGAGTGAAAGGGGTCAGGGTGGGGGTTAGGTGTGTATCCTTGATTTGAGTGAAGAAGAGATGTAGAGATCAAGCGATTAGGATGAGTGCAGCCATCGAGCCTATTTAAAGAATACAATATTTACTGGAAATCGTCCTACAGTAATGGAAATTCTTTACATACAGGCAGCAAAGAAAAACAACAGTTTGGACTTTCGATATTTCTTATAAAAATTCAATTCAATTTTATTTATACAGCACCAAATCACAACAACAGTCGACTCAAGGCACTTTATATTGTAAGGTAGACCCTACAATAATACATCCAGAGAAAAACCCAACAATCATATGACCCCCTATGAGCAAGCACTTTGGCGACAGTGGGAAGGAAAAACTCCCTTTTAACAGGAAGAAACCTCCGGCAGAACCAGGCTCAGTGAGGCCATCTGCCGCGACCGGTTTGAGTACGATTCAGTGCAGAGAGGTCTATGTGATTGGAGGTGGTTTATCATTAAAAACACTGCATCGTTTACATTGATAAGCATCAGTCAGTGACATTCACTGAATTTTAAGCATTCGTTTTCGTCATTAAGGGGTGTAATTTACATTCCTGCGTGTTTTCCTTGTTTACCTTGACCAATCTCCAGACAAAACTTTTTATTGTTGGACACAGAAAAAGACACAAGGAAACAATTAAGTTACACGATGGCATAACCAAAACAGCTTTAATTCATAATGTAAGCAAAACCAAGCTTTGAAATGAGCTGTAAGCTAAGGTTTAGTCTGTGGTCTGTGCTGTTGTTTTTGTTTATGGCAATTACTTTCTCCCATGACATAAAAGTCAGTCGATTCAGCATGACACCGGGCTAGAGGGACTCTTTAATCTTAAATTCTGTTTGTCCAGTGTATCCTAACACTGGCAGGATCTGCAGCTTTCTCCTTTGGGCTGTGATGGTGGTGTCACTTGTTAGTGAGGCCTTTTTTTCTGTATAAAATGCTTTGAACAAGAAGGGTAACAACAAAACAGTATTCTTAGTTACTGTAACTAATAGGTTATCATTTTTTAAACTTGGTGATCACTGAAGGACAAAGCTTGAATGACAAGTATTGAGATTCTGGGGAATTAACGGGCTTTTTCAAATATATTTAGAGTGTATTTGGTTTAAATGTTCCTAGGACTCGGAAGGCTATTGTCCTATTTCAGTGGTTAACTGATCACTGCAGCGTGCAACACGCAGCGTCATCAAGACATTTATACTCCTGACCTTAAGGTTGAAGAAACTCAGACCAATAACTAAATAACCCAGCTTTGTTTTGACTACTATGGTCTGCTTTAGTTTGCTACAGCCTGGTAAAGTCCCGGGTGTTCATTTCACGTCTCTGTCTGCTGTGACAGTGTGAGTCATTACTCAAATCCAATTTGCCTGCAAGCCTTTATGTTGCCTGCTTTGCTCATGTGTCTTTCTGTTGACATATAAAAAGCAATCCCTGGCATGTTACCAGCACGTTTCTCCTTACTCTCCCAACATCAGTTGACGAGAGAGGCAATGAGTGGACAAGATGCCGCTTTAACCGAGGGCAAAAGAAAATGAAGCCATTCATCTCCCACTAGGTCACGAAAAGAGATGGGAAACTCAGAGGGGAAACACTGGTCTGTTTTCTGTTATATTTCCATAGATGGGGAGTCTGTGCGGATGCCTCTCATTAGAGCAGTTCCCCTCCTTTCCAGCCCTAACCCCTGTGGCACTGACTATGGTCTGCACTGGCTGCTGCCACTATGCCCAGCTGTGAACAGATGGGTGGCACAGAGCAGGCCAATATGTCAGGCCTGATGGCGTATTTCAAGAAATATTAAGATTATGCCCTGTGGTGTACTCTGTTCAGATTCAATAAACACAGTAAAGATGCAGTGAGCACCCAGAGAACTGCTTTGATAGCAGTGTTTACTATCATACAAATTGTGGAATACTGAAATCAAAATATTGCCAAAAAAATAAAATGAAATCCATTTCTGGTGAAAAAATTTAAAAAGTGTATGTCCTTATGCTATGCGCAGTGTTGCTCATCCCAAGTCGAAGTCACTCTGGTGAACCACGTCTAAGAGAGAGACTGATAAATATACCACATCTATCCTTCAGTGACAGCGTACAGTGTGTGGAGTGTTTTCAGGTCTCTTACCACAATCCCAATATGTTTCCACAGAAACAACAGTATGTGTTAAAATCTGAATAATGTATTGCTGGAAGTTTGTTTGGCTTGAAGAAATCAAATAAACTCAATTGACCCTTTGCTAAACCCTTCTCCCAAAGGGTGATTATCTATTCATGGCTTAGCCACTGTAACAAACTATGCATGCCAGGTCTGTCTGAACCCCGTCAATATAGGCTAGAAGTCAGGGCAGAGCTACTCATTGTGCCTATTGCCAATAAAAACCATCCATCTCTGAGTGCTTATCCTTAATGATACCTTAAAATCGGTAATGGCATCTTAAATTATCTTGAGATGCTATCATACTCAGCATGTTTTATTTATCGTATAGACTTGAACAACAGTTATCTTGCTGAGTTTTAAACCTTCAGTAAGGTGAAGGCACACCAGGTCCTTGACTCAGTGTCGGTGAGTGCAGTAGTTGTGTTTCCTTCTTTCAATAATAATTCTGTTATCCTCAGGCAGTAGAAAGTTTTGTCGACAAAGCCACAAAGGCCAGAGATGCAGGTTAAGTCGGTATGACACATGTTGCTTTAGTTTGAAAGCACATTGGACTTCTGGTATAGTAATCCTGGGCAAGTCTTTATTTATTTATTCATTTACTTGCATTTTAGAATCTTTCTTGTAGCTATTAGCTAAGATGAACAACAGCTAATTTGGCTATTAGCTAAGATGAACAACAGCTAAGTTAGCTATTAGCTAAGATGAACAACAGCTAAGTTAGCTATTAGCTAAGCCTGTTAATGTTACTTATCAACATTAGTTGAGCGGGCCTAAATTCCTCCATAGTAATGTGATAAAATGATCTGATAAAGGGAAAACGATTAGTCCAAGTGCGGTTCTATAGCTATTGAATTGCGAGGCGTACATAGAGGTGTAGCTCTTAGCTAACTTAGCAGCTGTTCATATTTGCTGAATTATATATTAAATCAAATATTTGATTAAAATTTATCTAAATGAATAATGTTAATGTAAACTTATAAAATTACATATCATGGAGGAACACAGAGAACTATTATTATTACTCCCTGCAATGTGTAAAGAAAATAGCCACACCTAATTTTCTTCCCGCTTAAATGAAGGCTCATTCATACTTTGACTCTCAGACTTTGAGCAGTGACAGCACTTGAGTAAGGAAATCTTGAGCTCTTTATATTGCTAAAGCTGCTATAATACATTTAAACATATTTAAATATTTTCAATGAATGGCTTTAAAAGAACTACGAGGGGCAGTCTTTGATGAACAGTTTTATTTTCTGTCTGTTTTTTTAAAACTAGTTAAATGCAAGTGCATCAGCACATTAGTCAGTCATTGAGTTATGTATATATACATCAGTGGAAAATTGGAAAAAAATTTATAAACAGCCACTTTACTTGAGCTCCAAAGTGTGTTAGGATGTGTTCAATGAATGCAGCATTTGCAACAGACCCCTAATGTTTTGTCATTTCAACACGCTCCATGAAGCCATTTTTTCATGCGGTCAAGTGTTGAAGCAGCCAGGGCTGCACAGCTTGTCCTCTCCCCCCCTCCAAAAAAACAAGATGGACTCTTCTGATAAATGATTAGCTTGATGAGGAATCATGATCTAGATCAAGAGCAAGCTAATGTCAGCAATCTGTGTTGTCCATCTGTCTCATTATCCAACCAGCAACCTAACTCGCTCTACACCTTGAGAAAAGCAGACCAGGCTGCTGCAGCTGTGAATGAATTTCGAGTCCTTCTTTTTTTTTTTTCATGCCAGGAACCTGTGAGATCTTAATGCATAATGTATGGACTGTGTGGTTTTTCTACACTCACTTCCTGAAATACTGACCCTGAAGCTTGTGGCTATGTGGCTATGCCTTTACATGCAAGAGAAGACAGAGTCTAATAACTGGAAAACACAGAACGTTATGTATCATATGACTCATTGACTATCAGTGTTGGTCAAGTTACTTGAAAAAAGTAATCAGTTACTAATTACTGACTACTTCCCCCCAAAAGTAATCCCGTTACTTTACTGATTACTTATTTTCAAAAGTAATTAATTACTTAGTTACTTAGTTACTTTTTAAAAACACAATTTACAACTTGAATAGGTGATAAAGCGATAGATCTTTCAGCCCAATTCTACTTTTTCTGCATAATCCATCATACAAAATGTAATCAAATGGAAACATCTCTTTTTAAAACTTTAAATCTTTTAACTTTATGCATCAAGCAAAAACTTAATTATATGCAACATTCTCTGACTGGAAGAAATTTGTTTAACATTTAAACCTATTTTCTGCACATTCCAGCACATAAAATAAAATATTTTTTGTGTTTACACTCACTCTTTCAAATAGATGCAAGTAAAACACAGCAGAAAATAAATAAAATCAAAGACTCAGCGGCCCTGTTGCTCTATTTTCACCTGTAAAGCAGGAGTGGGGTAGGCGGAGGTTTACCCTGGTGCAGGTGTGCCGCGGCGGTCAGTGGAAGAATCCACGAGTTTCTCTGTGAGTTTCACATTACGTCGTAGCGCACTCGCTGCTTGCTTGGAAGTTTAGGGGTTTTTTTCGCTGTAAAAATAAGTTTTCTTCCCACGCACAACGGACACTAATGTTTTTGTCACTTTTTATGGAATCAAACTCAAAGTAAGGTCAGTACTTCCACGCTTTAAACGCTGCACGCTCATACTGTCTCCCGCACTCGATATATTATCCATTGTTGATCTGCACACAGCTGTTGTCACGAACGTCGCACTCGCCTACGTCACTGTCATGAGACATTCTCGCAAAAAATCACGGTTTTAGTAACGCAGTAACGCAGCGTTCCTACGGGAACGTAAGGGTAATCTGATTGCCGTTTTTGCAATAGTAATCCCTTACATTACTCGTTACTTGAAAAAAGTAATCAGATTACAGTAACGTGTTACTGCCCATCTCTGTTGACTATGAAGTAGATTATATTAAGTTATTTAACCCTGTGAGAGCTAAGGCATCATCACTGATGAGAAGTGATCCTAAAATAATTTCTTTTGATCCCTGATTGCCAAAACGATAATTTTCAAAAACCAATATTCACATATTTACAACTGCGCCTTGAGACTGTTGCTGTGATTTGGTGTTATGTAAATAAAATTGAACTGAATAAATTTAAATTAATAGCACGGGGTTAGTGGTGAGGTGAGTAGATCATAGATCATAGGTTAAACTAAAAAATATATATATATTTATATATATTTTTAAATTAGGGGTTTTAAAATATACCTAATCTTAACGTTTTATGCAGGAGTTACACTAGTGAAAACAGTGACTGTGGCACAACCAAAATTACTGTGATCATGTTTGCTTAAAGATGGGGACCAGGTCTATGACCAGTCACGGTTAGTTACCATCTTCAAAGCAACTCGGGTGAGTCAAGACGACAATAAAACATTGAAAAATGCAATAAGTCTGACATAAATTCACGATTGAATGCAGTCAAATAATTGCTTTGCCAGTTACCTCTAATCTATTTGTGATAATACAGCAATTAACAGGGATAAACTGGTAAAAACTGCAATTTTTTTGTTGTTTGCTGCATTTCTGTTGCTGTCAAAAATTCCCATTAAAAATAAATTAATATTAACTACTTACATGCAGAGTCCAGACAGAACCTCATAGATTTGAAACAAAAATTCTGAAACTATTCAGCATTCCAAAACTACTTCTGTTACCAAATAAGAAAAATTAAATGCAATTACCTGGCAGCCACTGATTTTCCCTGGTCACAAGGAGGTTATTGTGCTATTTTTACTCTAGTGGGACTGAGCCATTAGTGACAGAAATGGGAAAGTAAAAGTGTGTGTGTGTGTGTGTGTGTGTGTGTGTGTGTGTGTGTGTGTGTGTGTGTGTGTGTACGTGTGTGTGTGTGCATGTTGCTTCATCCTCTCCAAAGAACCTTTTTTGAGCTCTGTTTAAAAAGTAGAGGTCGAGAAATATACCGTGAAACTCTCTCTCTCTCTCTCACACACACACACACACACACACACACACACACACACACACACACCAAAGAACAATAGCAAAAAAAGGAAAAAAAAAAACCCTCAGAAACCCAAGGTAAACTGCTTTCAGGTGAAATAATAAATGCCATCTTCTTACATAGGCAATAAACAGATCATATTAACCTCTTGAGCCCCAAGGGGTCTGAAATATGGGGAGCTGCAGAAAGGGATGCCTAAGTATACAGCAAACTGTCCATTACTCAGGCCTTAGAAACTGCCAAGCCCAACCGCCTGAAGAGGTATACCAGAGAGATAGAAGCCAGAAGGATAAACCAGCTGTTCTCCACTGAACCATCCAAGGTGTACGCTCTGTGGCAGGGGAACAACATTAGAACAGCTCACCAAGGTTGGAAACTGAGTAATACTAAAAAAGGATAAGGGAGAAGTACACAACACATAACAGTGGTCTATGGCTAGAGGCTACAGGAGTTGACCACAGCAACCTCCCTGAAAAAAGATTCAGTAACCATCACAGTGGCAGACATCCAACAAAGTGCCTCAAGCATGAACTGTTGGACAGCACCAGGCATCTGACACATGACATGTTTCACACCTACTGGCTAACAAAGCTAACTGCACTTCAGAAGCGTCTGGTAGCACAAATGAATTAGCTGCTAATGGATTAAACGCATCTGGAATAGCTAACCGGAGGCCGGACAGTCCTGATCCCCAAGGATCTCCATAAGGGGCCAGTCTCATCAAATTACTGGCCAATAACCTGCCTCAGAACAACATGGAAGCTCCAGTCAGGCATCAAAGCGACTAAAATGAACAGGCACATGAGCACATGAAGCAGCAAATATCCAGTACATCAGGAAGATGGCCATAACTGGTCATGTGCTTAGTGAATACCTCAGGCAGCAGAAACTCGAGAAAGAAGAGGAGCAAGGAGAGGAACCATCATTCAAAGCAGGCCAATGCATGCTATGTGCCACCAGCAGACAGCAGAAGTGGCTGAGCAAGAAGGCCTACAGAAGATGTGGAAGGTTAGGGCAAAAGTAATCCAGCGGACACTCAAGACAGTGACCCCAAAACTGGATGAGTGGCTCTAACTGATCCTAAAAACATCACCCGAGATCTCTGTGCAGAAGAGTTCAGTCATAGAAACAGCAAAGATATTGAGCAGGACCCTCAAACTCAACTGAAACCACACAAGATAACATTACATTATTGAAACTCAACATTGTGTTTGTGGTGAAGAGATACAAAAAAACCCCCAAACAATGGCTTGTCATTATATGAAATAAAGCGTCTAACCACTAATGTCCACATCAGAAGCATTAGAAATGTCCCTGTTGATGGTGAATGAGAAGGTGAAATAGTTTGCAAAATGAAGTGCTGCTCACTTGAGCTTTGGCATGCCTTGCACCAATCCATTTGAGTTATCTGCAGCCCAGTAAACTCATCTTGTGTAGCACGGAAAATTCAGGTGAAACCACTCAAAAACCTCACTGCATTATGTGAGCTGGGAAGTGCAAGATGCACAGATCGGTGACATTTTTCACCTGCTACATGACAAGAGGTTTCAAACAAGTCACATATGCACAGGTTTTGTTTAGAGGAATACTTGGAAAATAAATTGCTAGATTATTTTTGGACATTCTGTATGGAAAAGGGGTAAGAGGCTGGAAGCCAGTGGCACTTCTCGTCCCAGTTTACAAGCAGACATAACAGGACACGATGGAGCTCAAGCTGCATATTTCCCTTCACACAAACATAGGAAGATTAAATTTAAAATATCTGCAATAGTTGCCTTTTTTTCTCAAGTTTAACCAGTTTCTGCCTCTATAAGATACCCGACAGTAAAAAATGACAATGTGCTTATGCCTACCCTTCCTTTGTGATGATGCCTGACAATAGACAGCCCATGCTAAATGCAAATTGTAACACTGAAGACATGACATTGGTCACACATCACTTGTCCCACAGGTACCTGGCATCTCTGTGCAGGATGTAAGGGATGCCAATCCTGCCAACTTCTATTCTGGCACTAAGCTGACCCAGACTGCTGCCGATGGCATTATCACCAGCTTCCCCACCTTCCCTGGCATGTCATGTCTGGCTAATCTCACAGTCACTTTGTACTTTGGCTCGAATGAGGCTTGTCATGAGGTCTTTGAGCTGGTGCGGGGACAGCTTCTATGCCATTAGAGAGAGTACAAAGAGAATGTGAAGTCTGATCCTGCTGTCAGGTTTATTCATTAAAAGGCGGAGGAAGGAAGTTTATTTGTATGGCACATTTCCTACATGAAGGCAATTCAAAGTGCTTTACATAATGAAGTAAAACATTAAGAAAGAAAAAGGCATATGAAAGAAAAATCATCATAAAGGCACTAAAATGCGAAATAAAAGGTAAAACAGGCCTCCCATTTAAAACAAGCCACATACTGCGAGTTCTTTTCACAACAATGAAAGTGTGGCATGTGTTCAAACACAAAGGAGAAGTCAAATTAGAAATGGACCTTTAAAACAGCTCGCTTTGAAAGAAAAATCATTTGAAATTAATTTAATGTAATTAAGTAATTCATAAACAGAGTCGCCTCCATAGAGTCCAGGATGGCGGATCGGCAGATGCTGTCATGCTCAAATTAATTGAAATGTCTTTAAAAACATGAACTAACATCGAAATATCTTTTTTTAGTATCATAGTATCATCATCATAACTCAAGTATCAGTATAAGTTCTTAAACGCATTCAAAAGCACAAAATGTCAAATTGAAAGTGAAACTTTTCAGGGATATCTCTTAAAATAATTATACTTTATAAGGTCAGAAAATTACACATTATGTCATCAGCCGTCTTGCGGCCCAGCGGGATAGCGCTACAAGACCGGAGACCCGGCAGACTGACGGGCCGACCGCGGCTGCAAAAATGGAGACTTATTACCTGTGGGGAAGGATACCGAACCTGAAACCCCGAGGCCATATATTATCCCGATAAGTCATGTCGACCCAAGCCAGCGGCCCCATTGTCAAGCCCTACCACCTAATGACGAGAAACTGATAAGCGATCGTACCACGTCACCCGCCATGTAAAACAAAAATAGATTCAATTAATCATAGGAATTGCCATTAAAGACAAAAGAAGATGATGGGACAGACTTCAGGCAGGTGTGAGAGCATAATGAAGAATAATCAGTCAGTGAATCGTTAGGATTTTAGTGGAAGGACATGACATTTGACTGCCTGGATAAAGAATGGATAGCATTAGACCATCTTTAGGGACGGAGCCCAAAGTGTCTAAATGAATAGAACTCATAGATGAGGAATATGATTGAGTTCAGTGGCATAACTGTTCTGCATTTCTGATGCGCTTATCACAGGAGACAAAGAAATGCATTTAGTGTTAGTTTACAAACGAACAATTATAAAAGTGCTTTCTACCATCAGAGAATCACTGCCTGTGTGCAACAAGTCTTCCCAAAGGAGGAAACAAAATGACAGATGAAATTTGTTTTGTCTGATTTTACTTACTGAACATCTCTGTTCATTGCGTTGTTATTTTTGTTTTCGTCAGTTTTAGCACACATTGCCATTCTTATTCTTATTCTTAATAATTCTACTGCTATGTTATTGATCTAAGACTCTAATGGCACAGTCAGCATAGTGGAAATCAAATTATATACTGTCTCGCGATTGTATGCAATCTAATAGAATGGCCAGCAGAGCAAACAGGAACAGTGACATACACAGCAATGCCTGAAGCAGTATTTCACAAACGTGGTCCGGGCCATCCTTGAAAAGAAGCTATTTGTCAAGTGAATTGAGAATAAAAAAGAAAAGAGAATGAAGAGGATATTTTATTAATATTGCTTCATACAAAGAAATCTAATTTAAGCCACTAAGGAGCATCAGATGCTGCTCTGTCTCCCTATCTCAAAGCCTGTTAAAGGGGACAGACTTGCTAGCAGACATTGTCGATGCCCTCTGAAATGTGAAATTAATATCTGTATCTTTGGGCCAGTAAAAAGAAACATGTCTAATTGACTGCACACCAAGTCATTTAATTATAAATCAGATTCATGTCCAAAAAGACTTTGTAGCACTGAGCTGATGAACAGATGAAATAACACCCTAGTAAACTCTTAAAACTATTATAATGAATGTTAAGCTCATTTTGTCTGTAGCTCAAAAATCAAACAAGGTGGTGGCACATTGCCAGAAACTACAGTTGTGCTAGTGCTACAACTCCCCTTTGTACTGATAAATAAAGTTACGCGCGATTTCGATTTACTTACTTGCATTATGTGAATGCTCAATTTTGATTCTCCGAAACACTTTACAAATCTTACATACGTACTTAGCATTAAAGTTTAGTATTTATTGCTGAAATGCTTCCATTGTTAGACTGTGCTGTTTCACTCTGTGTATATGCATTAAATAACCAAGCCAGGACCCACACACATAAACACCCCAGAGCACAACTCGCCTTCAAAAACACCTTGAGGAACTTTTAACATGTAGGCTGAATGTCATAATAAATGCATTTTCTCTGTTTGCTTGAGAGCTATTTGGCCTCAAAGACCCGTATAGATATATAATGTGTGTTGAGATAAAGGAAATAAAACAGTGTTACAGTGCAGGAACATCACTCCTACACTCACATTAGCCTATGAGACCTATGCTTAAATTAAAGTTGTATATCTTTATGCAGGAGCTAAGGCCTAATGGAAAAGTGTTCTGCATTATACAGCAAAAGTACTGATAATTGATCACCTGGCAAACAAACCTCGCTAAGAGAATGACACTCTGTCCACCGCCGGCTACCCTTCTGCAGGCCGATTATTGCATCGAGTAAATACATAAAAGTACATGAAGCACTTAAATGTGTTATAAACAATTAAATTAATCAACTCCTCATTGTACATTTTCATAGTAACTTAGTATTGCAGAAAACTTTGCTTTCCACTGGTATTAAGCTAAAAATGTTCACTACTGCTCCTAGCTTTAATTTTTTTTTTTTTATCATTTTTTTCTACTCCCACCTTGTTAACTTGACTTTTGTTCTCTTGACTGATCCTTCTTTTATTCCTCTGCCGCAGTTCATATGTTCCTCCTCGACCTCATTTAATTCACTTTTTTCCCTCTGTCTTACCCTTTCCTCAGGTCCTTTTTTTTCCCTCCGTACTTTCACTATCTCGCTCCCACAGAGGGCACATACGCACAATGTTCTGGGTGCCTGCAAAGCATCTGGCTTCTATACATTCAGCCGGCCAACATGTTTGCTCGTACAAAGTGAGTACACAAAGTACACTGCTTGCTTGAGTTGTCAAATACAAATTACTGGCCAGCGGGAGTCTGAGCTCCGCTGCAGTTCTGCAAACCTTGTATCCGAGGATTTATTTTGTTTACAAGAAATAAAAAGAAAAGAGAATACAACCTGTTCAATAGTTTGAGTTGGCAGCGCGAAGACTTTTAAAAAGGTATTGAAGGATAAGAAGATGGTGCATTTAGCTTTTCGTTTTAATGCTCCATGAAAAGTGCAGCTGTTTTGGTAGAACTGCATAGATTTCCAATTGGAAAATTGCCCTCATTTCAGTGTCTGTTAGTAAGGCAACACTAGTCAACATCAGTAGTCAACATGAACCAAAAGCAGTGGGTGCAGTATCAAAATGATGCATTACAGTATTTAACAAAATACCACCCGTTTTACCACAGCCCACAAATACTAAAGTTGAGGTCAAAAGTTTACATACAGTCATATTGGGAATGAGTGTCATGGTAATTTTGGGCTTTTAATAATTCCTTTGTGCATAAGCTATTATAATGGCTGCTATTTATGGATCTAAGCTCAGTGTTCAATACCATAAACCATCATGTACTACTCAATAAAATGATACACATGATAGTGAATCCCTCTATAATTAGATACTACTTAGCCTTTTTAATTAAAAACAGCCAGTGAAAGTCAGTTCTACTCTTTCATGCATACAGACTATAAGTTTGGTATTTCTCCAGCTCCTTGTGTTCCTTCTTTCTGATGTTGCTGTCATTCAGTATCGCTACATCTATCACTACGGCTGTCTTCCACTGCTTGTCTACCACTACTATGTCCGATTGGTTAGCCATCACCAGTTTGAAGCACGTACGTTCTTGACCACACTAGGTGGCGTCTCCCATTTTGACCTCGGGACTTCCAGGCCATACTCGGCACAGATGTTTCTGTATACTATGGCAGCAACTTGGTTATGGCGTTCCATGTATCCCCTGCCAGCTAGCATCTTGCACCCTGTTGTTATGTGCTGGATTGTCTCAGGGGCATCTTTACACAGCCTGGACCTGGGGTCGTGCCTGGTGTGATAGCCTCTATGGATCTTGTGCTCAGAGCTTGTTCCTGTGCTGTCATGATTAGTGCTTCTGTGCTGTATTTCAGTCCAGCTACAGTATGTCCAGCCACTGATAGATGTTCAGGAACAATACAACAACCACCAAGGCTCAAGCCTGCCATAAACTGGAAATGCTAGAAGACCGGCATCACTACCTGTAGTGACGCTAGTTTTACATCGCCGTGAACAAAGAGGGTGCAAACCAAGAAGCCCTTACTTCAAAATGGACACCTTCAAGCTCAACTCAAATTTACAGTCGTCCACACAGACAAACCAAATGTCATCTGGAGAAAAGTTTTATGGTCAGATGAGACAAAAACTGAGTTATTTGTCCACAATAACAAGAGGTGTGTTTGGAGGACTAAAGATAAGGCTTTCAGACCTAAGAACACTGAACCAGCCAAGCGTGTTGGTGGTAGCATTAATGCTCTGGGGCTGTGTTGCTGCCAGTTGTATGGGTACATTGCATAAAGTGGATGGAATAATGGCAAAGAAGGGCTACCTACAAATTCTTCAACATCACCTCAAATCAACAACTAGATGGTTGAAACTTGGACACAGTTGGATATTTCAAAAGGACAGTGATCCCAAACACACGTCAAAACTGGTTTTAATGTTTGTTTAGGATCATGTGTGTTTGGCAGACATTTAATTTCTGTAATGTCCTTCCTGACCTCAACCCTGTTGAAATTTTGTGAAATGGGTCTGTGGCAGGAAACCAACCAATTTAAATCAACTCTGGCAATTCTGCTAAGGAGATTGGTCAAATATCCAGCCAGAGTTATGCTAGATGCTTGTTCATGGCTACCAAAAGTGTCTATTGAGGTGCACCTTGGTAATGTATATATACTTCAGCATGTATGTATACTTTTGACACAAAATAAATTCAAACCCAATTCTTGTTCTTTAAAGTCATTAAAGATGTATGCTGTACGGTCATTACACTCTTTAAAGAGAACAGTTTAAAGAAACTTAAAAGTCGAAAATTACCAAGATTTTTTGTTGCGTTAACATGCAAAGGAACAGACGGAATGCGAGCTAGAGAAAATGCAGGTATAAAAAGACTCTCTATTACAGGAAGCCTCCCCAGGATGAGTTTTACTTTCTCTGTGTAACATTTGTAACTAGTTAAAAAAAAAATGCCACAAACAATAAAGATTGATTGTCTCTAAAAATTTGAGGTCACTGAAAAGTTCCCATCTTTGTCACGTTGATAAGCCAATGTTTTCTTTTATTTCTCTCTACTTCTTGTTTTTGTCTCCCTCAAATGAGTTTTTAATGAATAAAATCTAGCCATATTTAAATCGGTTGCATTTGCATTTTTCTTTGCACAGGCATTATGTCAATGATCAGGCTGGTCTTCAAAGTCCATTTGTCTGAATCTGATACAATCCATCATTAGAACTACATTAGAGAACTATTCAAAATAAAACCTTAGCTCAGGGGATACAGATCCCCATACCCCCTCTCATAATTAGTGAAGTGATACTGTAAAGCCTTGAGGTGATCTTGGTGTTCTGAAACTAGAAGTGAGGAGTGGATCTGACTGAAAAACTGAGGGACTTGTGATAGACTTGTTATTAACCAATGAGAATACCCCATTTGATCCTCCCTTCTCGCCCTAATAAGGACTGATATTTAGAAAATGAGCAACTGAGCCAATAAAATCATCAGGAAAGTGCTTGCAGAGCTCAGTAAGCAAGGAATCAAGGAGCTGTTTTCTCATTTAACACAGATAATCGAAAGTCTTTATGGAAAAACTCCCTTTTAACAGGAAGAATCCTCCAGCTGAACCAGGGGCGGCCATCTGCTGCGACCGGTTGGGTGAGGGGACAAAAGACATGTCTGTCTGCCGAATCCAAACTGGAAGGTGCTTCCACAGAACCTGGGCCCTGAAAGCTGAAGGCTCTGCCTCGTGTTCCACTTTTAAAAACATTTTCGGGGACTTTTTAGGGCATCCTGATAATAATGAATTACAGTAGTCCAGCCTAGAAGTAATAAATGCTTGAACTAGTTTTTCAGCGTCACTCTGAGACAGGATATTTCTAATTTTAGAGATATTGCATAAATGGAAGAAAGCATTTTCCATCTTTTATGTACATTCTATGCTTCCTGAAGGTAAATAGTGTGAAACCCCCCCGTTCCAATATAAAGTGATTCACTCACTGAGTGCTGCTTTGTTGCTGGCGATTGGTCAATAGTGGGCATTTCAGCCTGTAGCTGCATAGGTTACCTTCTAATGTATTTACCTTCCTGTCATATCAATGGTATTCTTTGATCGCATTCTTAGTCACTATAATTGCTTGCCTCAGAGCTGAGATAAGTATAACACAGGGCCCGCCTCCTTTGTGTCACTAAAAGGTATCTTGTCTGTTTTTGCTACAAGCAGGTGAATTCTGTTGCTGTTTCATAGTTTCTGTTTCGTAGATTGCTGTTAATTTCTCCTCGTGTGGACACCCATTTAGAATTACTGCTTCCTTTGATTCCTATACCAGCATTTCATTATCATTTACAGGTGTTCAAGAACATACGTGGCGTTTACTGAGCGCACTTTCTGCATGATAAAAATTCAGTGAAAAAAACACACTGATTATAGAGTCTTTCTATAATTGCTGTAAATATTGTTGTCCTTCTATTTGATAGCTACTAAGCTAAATGCCTTGAAGCAGTCTCAGCTTGAAGATTGTGCTTAAGAACAATATCAATTTAAATGCATTTTTCTTTTGGCCTGCAATCAAATGCAACAAATGATCTTCTCTGCACACTTAATACATAATAAACAAGCACACTTCAAAGCTTCAAAAAAGTATGCCCGCATCTTCTTGAGGTAAAACTACTCATGTATCATCTAAATTGGCTGAAGAGCAGAAAGATGTGTGAAGGGCAGCTTTCCTTCCTGTTAGTCAGCCACTTACTTTTAATTATTAATGTGATGATTTAATCCAATAACTTGTTTTTTGTTTGACCCACGCCTACAAAGATTGTCTAACTGCCACAAGCAGCAGTGTGTTATATGTGCAAAGAAAGATGTCTGACATAATGGCAGGAGAAGTCTGCAGGAGTGACAGTAGACGGGGCATGTGTGTCCTTCTAACTACCTGCAGCTGGATTCACTTGACTGAGATCTGCTGATGTCGACGAAGTTTCCACTCTGGTTCATTGATTAAACTCGCCATGAGGACAACACCATACTGTGCCATATATTACAAGTCTGCATCTGCAAGATGATTGGGTTTATATTTATAGTTGCATATACATGCATGGACATCATTTGTCTTCTTTAATAATCATATATATACATATAATAAACATATATATAGCAGTCTTTGTCCTTCAAGTGGGTATGTGGGGCATCTTTGCACAGCCTGGACCTGGGGTCTCGCCTTGTATGGTAGACCCCAGCCTCTTTGGATCTTGTCCTTAGAACATGTTCCTGTGTTGCCATGATTAGTGCCTCTGTGCTGTTTTCCAGTCCAGCCATTGGTAGGATTTCTGGATGTCAGCGACTTCTTCTATCAGCCGGTGGTACGTACCGTGCAGGGGCCATTCCTTCCACGATGGTTCCTCTTGCTCCTCTTCTTTCTCTGGGTTTCTGCTGCCTGTATAATTAGTTTGTGTTTTTATTTTAGCATGACATCGGCTATAAACCACTCTAATTAACTACCAAATACAAACTCCATTTTTGACATTCCTGACTCTTTTCTGTTTTTCTGGAGAGAGTCAACAACAGCAACCAAACAAACCAAAAGTATTTCCAAACTTTTGGGAAAAATAAAGTGCATCATATTTTATTTACTCCACAACTAGGGCTACATGTCATGCAGTAAAATAAAAACAACACAGTAAAAATTAAATTCATTCTACTTTGAAATTTATTGGTTAACTATGAAATAAATTGCTGATGTTTGCATGGAGTATTCCTTCAATACCTTTCACTATATATGTGTATATATGCATGTGTGTGTGTGTGTGTTGCCTTTTTAAAAATCCTTCCTAAAATACAAAACAACAGCCACGGCCTCAACAGTGTGCACATTTATCCATTTTTATTGGTAAAATTATTTTCACAGATCTTTTCCCGGTTTTATGGCATTTTCTTTTCTGGGTAATTGACCACTTTAATGATAGTGCTCGCTGCAAAACATGCAAATGTCCTACCAAAACAACTCCCCCAATGGCACTGTTACGCAGGGGGACCATCACTTTATCCTCCCTCTTCTGGGGCTGCTATTTTTATGCTATCATTTGATCATCATTTGCTATAATTTTGATCATTTCTTTTTCACATTTTCTTTTCTCTTATTATTTGGTTAGGCCCAGGCGCTGAATTGACTTGATTATGTTTAGGAAAATATGTTAGTTTAAGTTATAATTCAGCGTTTTACAATATAAAAACTATTGTTTCAGGGCAGATTCCACTCACCTGGTTCCATCCATCCATTCATCCATCCATTTATACTGCTTATTTAGGTTTCTTCACAGGGGCAGCAGCCTAAGCAGAGAAGTCCAGACTTGCCTCAATTTGTCCACCTCTTCCAGGTCATCCAGAGGGAACACCGAGTAATTCGTGAGCTAGCCGAGAGACATAAACTCTCCAGCAAGTTCTGGGTCTGTCCCAGGTAGTACTCCTGACATGGGATTTGTGCATTTCATTGATCCCAGGAGCTATGCTGTTAGGGAGCATTTTACCAATGGTCAGGTCTCCCAAGGCCAACTGCTCCTGTCTAAGAGGTCAGACAAAGAGTGATTCTGAAAAACTCTATGATGACCAAAAAAGAAAAAAAAAATTAAGGAATACCTGCCTGGGTTAGGGTTACTGGGGTCCCTCTTGGAGCCAGGCCAGGGTAGGAGCTTGAATGTGAGCTGCTGCTGGCCCTCCTGGGAATACTCTGCAGGAGCTACATTGGTCTGCCCTCTTGCGGGCCCACCACCAATAGGAAGGGCCATACTGGTTTTGGTGCCTTGTGGATCGGGCGGTGGTCAGGGATGAATTAATACATGTCCAGCAATATTAATGACATCACTACAGGACACTTGCTTTGACTGCCATGGTGTCTGACTCAGGGGTCTACTGAAGGCTCTCGAACTACCATGCATGTAGAAAAACTATATTAAAGGGGGTTACCAAGTGCATTAAAATGTGATCACTATGGCTCCAGATTGTGTATCAGTATGAGATGAATGCTAAACAACATCAACTTCAACTGCAAAATAGCACTAATGAATTGAATGTTCATCATAAGTATTGAAAAGTATTTAAATGTTTTACACTATGTACACTCACCGTCCACTTTATTAGGTACGCCTTTTCAGCTGTTTGCAGTCACATGGTAGCAACTCATCTGTGCATCTACTACTGTTGTACTGCAGACATGGTCAAGACAACCTGCTGTTTCTTGAGTTCACTGTTCAGCGACTCAGTCCTTTGGGATGTGGTGGAACGGGAGATTTGACAGCAAATGTTGTTCCTGCATGTGCCTAAAGAGTATGTTCTAGCAAATATTGCATTTAGCAGTCGCTTGCGCACGTTGCAGCATGCTTATTTTAAAGCGTAGCGCTCTTTTATTAAAGTTGCTGAGAAAGCGAGCATTTTATGCATGTCATCAGTCCTTTGTCACTCTTTCTATGGAAAGAAAGAGGCAAAAGTACTAACTCAAAGAGATTAGTGAAGGGAACAGTAATGGATTTGTTGGCCACGGAGCCGAACAAATCAGGGTAATTTATTGGAGCAGATCCAAAACGGAATCTAGAAGCCATGCCTCTCTGTTTCATTTATTTATATATTTTAAATAACAGCACATCTAAGCAATAGCAATTGCAAAATGACTTGTCATACTTTGCTACATTGTCTCTATAAAGATCTTAAATGCAACTTTAAGATGACCCGAAAGTCAAACAGGAAGCTCTCAACAACAGCTCTGATGAAAACTTCCAGGCCTGTGTCCTCTTTGTGTCTTATTGAGCAGGTATTGGCAGGCTTTCAGAGGAGTCAGGCCCTTCAGGTGCGCGCACTCCAATAGTGCTCCATTCCTCTTCATTAATTCGTCATCAATGTGGATCTATCTTGTGTTGATGACGGCACACCTGCACTTTTCTTGCCCTGTTGTACTGCCTTGAACAGCCCCGCCTGAATAAAAATGAAGCTAGTTTTATCCATCGTGGCAGTCATTGTGCCATTTGTTGAGTAAAACACACAGGTCCATTATTGAAGTGTCATGATGCTGTGTGTTTGGAAAGCGACAAATCACTGCAGGGTGTCACCCAAGCAGTTTTGTGGCATTACTCTCAGCAGAGAGGAACGCAGTTAATGCTGACAAACACTGCAGAATGAGGGTCATTTACCACACATCCATTAAGCAGGTGCCAATACTCCAGCAGCAGCAGCAGAGACATCTCTCTCTTTCACAGGGTCGCGTTTGCATCTAGCTGCCCAGCATGAAATCTTACACTGTTTTGAGGTGTGGGAGTCACAAACTCAGGGACATCGATTCATATATCTTGTTGGAGTGAATAAACATGATTTATAATATGGTTGGTAGTAATATAGCTTCTTTTTACCCATCTATCTATTCGTTCGTCCCTAAATTTATTGAAGCTTAAAAGACCAATGACAATTCCCAAACAACTCAAAGCCCTTCCAGCCAACATTAGATATTTATCAGGCTAAAAATATCGCACATTATCTATTTGTTTTTGTTTGTTTTGTGTTGTTTGTTTTGCCAAAATGCCAATAGAAACCATTCACAGTTGCTGAACTCTGTCTTTTCTACTCCGGGTGCAAAACAGACGACAGACTTCCCCTTCCAAAGATTTTGCTGAGGGCTGTAGTTAAAGCTCATTAAAAAGTCTAATGAAAATACGGCAATGGAATAACATGTAAAGTTAATTTGCTAAATATTTTTTTCTTGGTGAGCAAGAGACCATAAAAATATGAACCCTCGTGGCCCCAGCGAAATATTAAAGATACAATCACGGATAACTTCCAAGTAACCGCTCACCTCATTGAAATTCTAAGGAAAATGTAATTTATGGCTTTGCTCAGAACTCCTTTCTTTTCTAATTGTTGATATTGCCAGAAGGCACCTCCTTTGTTGGATTTCTAATTTACGTAAATGGGAGAAAATTATTTTCACTTTTGTCCCCACCCCTAGCAAGTCAGGTGTGGAGAGACTCTGAGATTTCCTTAGAGAACTGATGCCGCACGACGTGTTTTACATGCATTTAGCTGATAAAACTGGAGTTTAATTTTCCTTTAAAAAAACAATATCTAAAAAATATGTCCTCTCTACCACTTTGTTAGATCCGGTATGATGGAAGGGGGAGACATTTCAATCCTGACATGAAATATGAATCAGCGCAATTGACATTTGCTGACCTGTTCCCATGTGCAGAGTATAAAAGGTCCTCTTTGAATAGACAGCTCGGCTCTCATAAATATGACATAGAAGCACCTATGACCAATTTTGAGGCTGGCGCAGGGCACTGAAATAAAACTGACACTGCAAATCTGCACATTTCATGCATCATTAAAACATCACTTCAGAGGACTGAAGAGAAGGTCATCTCAAAGTAGCATGCTGTTACAAACAGTGTGTAATCAACCAATGATTGATCAGTTTAGTCTGGAAAATTCAAATTTGAGGAACGTTCTGTACAAATTTGAGATTACTATTGGGACAATCGGTTGTTTTTGAATGAATGTAATTGTACATACGAAATCATGTGTCACCATGTTTCTCACGTGTCATAAGTTAATTTTAACACCGTGACTGTTCTTATGATTATAAAAGCTAAAAAAAATTGCACATCATCTTCAAACTGCATTAAATGTTATGTATAAGCGTAACTTTACAATTTCTTCTGAATATAATGTGAATGATGTGTTACAGTAGTTTTTATGTGAAGAAAGGAGTGTTGGCACATGTGAAAAGAGGCTTTGAAAGGTTTTTTTTGACAGCCTCTTTTCAGCCTCAGCATGAATAGAACACTGACATTCAAGTGCACTTATGAGCCACAAAAGCAGAACTTTCAAGTTACTGGTAACCTGCAATAAACCTAAAATAAAAGTTTGGCTAATTTCATGTGGTTTACACTACTGATAAAACATAAATCACAAAAACTTGAGGTAAAACTCTGTTACGCTCTTTCACTTTGTGGTATCGTAATGTAAAAACAGTTTCTAGAACTTTGATTTTTTGAGCACTTCCCTGATTCTTTCCGCCCTGTTTAGCTCTCTAGTGCCACCAAGGGGTCACGGAGCTCTTGCGCCATTCTTTTTTTGGCTCATCCACTTTAGGATTGACTATCCTAGCTGATATAGGACAAAAGGTACACGCTGGACAGGTTGCAAATCTATCGCAGGGCTAAAGGCAAAATTGTGGTGGAAACATGGGGAGTCTGTTGGCAGTGGGTGGACTGCTTTGGAGCGGCCATCTACCTGCAGAGAATATCCAGTGATAGATAGGTGCAATCTCACAGTTCCAGCATCATCCATATTGGCATTTTGGAGGACTGCTCGGGAGAACGCTTGCTGTGATTGAAAAAGTTTTTCTGTAGGTTCAAAGAAATCCACAAATGGACACAACCAAATTGGCACAAATTAAGCATAACACACAGAGACAGATAATGACTCATGCTCGCACTCACACCTTTCACAAATACAGTGTTGAAGATATGTTGGAGTTAACAATTCAATCCAATTCAATTTTATTTATAAAGTGCCAAATCACAACAACAGTTGGCTCAAGGCACTTTATATTGTAAGGTAAAGACACTACAATAATACAAAGAAAACCGAGAAAACCTCAACAATTATATGACCCCCTATGAGCAAGCGTTTTGGCGACAATGGGAAGGAAAAACTCCCTTTTAACAGGAAGAAACCTCCAGCAGAACCAGGCTCGGGGAGGGGCAGCCACCTGCTAGATTGCATGTTTAGCATCTCAATAGGTGAGTTGTTCACAGTAACTGAGATAAATTTCATATCTTTCTGACATGGACCAAAGGATTTTTTCGCATTGTCATGTAAATATGCCCTTGTAAAACATTTATTTACAATGTGTGCAATAGTGACTTGTATAAACTGAGTGTAATGTTTGTTGACATTCCAGTAAATATGTACTGTTGCATTATTGGCAGTATATTTAATGTGTTTGATGGTTATGCTTGCATTGCTGATACCATGTAATACATTCCACAGTAAAAACCTTTCATGTCACCCTCCATGTTATCATAGCTTCTCATCCCTAGGGTGAAACAGGCATGTGTTACACCGGTGCCTTACCTTAAAGGTTTTGTTGTTGTTGTTGTTATAGCCACTTGAACTCACAGACGAAGCCTTCACACTGTGGATTAGACTATACAGCACCTCAGCCACTGTTTCATGTATTAATTCCAAACGTTTCATTTGAACATTATGGTGGCGCTGCAATCAGCAAAAACATGTTTTCTCCTTTCAATTCATGCAGCCATGCTTTTAACATAATCAGATCAAGTTGCCATGGTGACTGTACCTTGCTGAACTGCTGGGCCTCTTCATTGCTGCTTGAGGGTTTATTATTTGGAAAGCTTTTACAATCCTAATTCATGACATTGCTTATAGAGGAAGCCTTTTGGGAACCACACACTTGGTTTACCCAGCCTGGCCAATAAGTTACTGTGTCTCTACACTGTGCTGTGGCTTTACTACACCATAAGATTTTGAAGTAGCTATCTTTTATTAGGAATTGCGGTACAGCTTTTGGACAATGACATCATCCAGAATCCTCAGAAAATAAACAGATTTTTACCATTCAGTTGTATCAACAGCCAAAAAAGTAGCAGAGCCAACTGAAGACAAGAAAGTTTAGACGTGTGCAATTAGAAAGGCACTAAATGAAGCGAGCCCACAGCCCAGGAGAAAAAAACGCAAACTTCAAAAGTATCACATTCTCTGAAGTTTTCAAGTAATACTTTACTCACAAGGAGACAGACATGTTTATCATATTGAATTTTTAGCTTTTTATAGTTAAGTGGGGGTGGAACATCAGGTGGGCTCTTGCAGACACTACAATTAAAAACAGTGCAAAAAAATTTGCATAGCATAAGCATATCATTAACTCTCAGGGAAATAGAAACAATGTATTCTCCAGGGTGGCATCCAAAGATAGGCCTCAAATCCACCCTATGTAGGTGGTTGCTGCAGCAGGCACCTCGAGCTAATAATCCACCCAGTATTTACCACGTTCTAAACATAGATATACAATCCCACAATGTTTGCAATTTCAATGCAATGCCTTTGAAAATCATGCAAGATATTAGGACGTGGATTTGGATGAATTTGTGCGGACAATGTGCAATTAGGGATGTAAAATGCGTGAATCATTTCTGTATATAGACCCGCATCACATTACACTTTAAATCAATGTCACTGCAGATTGTTGCCTGTTCACAAAAAGACCCCCCATGAAGTTAGTAAAAGCTGAGAAAAACAGGATTATGTTGAAACAGCTGTCTCTTTTTTTCCTTTACTTTTTGTAAGCACAAAGATAATTACGCTCTTTTTCAGCACAACAGTTTACATTTATTGTAAACTGTTGCCGTCGAAATTCTCCTATTGCAGGAAACACACAATAAAATACACACAAGGGTAATTTGCTCTTATTTAATTTACTTCAAAATGACAGCCATCACAGTTCACCTGGAATTATTTCACATTCTCTTGATATGTTTGATGCTACAGGCCTGAGTGTGAAGACCACATCTGTCAACTGAAAGAGCTGTACTCGCCTCATCTGCAGAACTGAAGGTCTTATTTCAAATCTATCACTTCAAATTGAGGTAGTGTTAACCGCTGTGATTTGTAAGGGTCACAGTCCTGAGCTACGCCTATGGTCCACCTAAGGCTGGGAATTCATCATTCTTTTATTACCCTGTTTCACTGAGGCATGTGTAATATCTCCTGATGAATCTCATTTCTGAATCGTCTCCTTCTTCCAAACCCAAAACCCAAAGCAGACAAATCTGCTTAAGAATTGTTTGCAGATTCAGTCATGCAAATCTGCAATGAATGGTTTCAACAAGAAACCATTCAGTTTATAAGTAAAAACATATTATTTGATGCTGGAGTTGGAGTTGTAAAAAATAATAATAATAATGCGATGACTCCTCGTGCAATTTATGGTCCAATACAAGAGTTACAAAATGTCAGTTTTCCTAAAGACAATAGAATACCTGTATATGCACCGTCACTGAAAACCTGGCATACATGTAAAGAGTGGAGTCCAGGGAAAGTGCTGCTGGATATCATCTGCAAGTTGTGTGAAGGGGGATTGGTGATTTGGGAGGAAGGATGCAAACCAAGCAGTTTAAGTCTATGTTGACTGTGTGACAGGCATATTAACATCTTTCACTTTAAAGACTACATTTCATGAAGATTTACTCATACTTTATATAAGACACCATACCTAGCCCTGTAGACTTCAGACTGTTGGACTGAAACACATTCCACGTGTCCAATCCACTCAGTGAGAGGACACTCGAACGCGACCTGAGCAGCCGTCCAAAAGCTTTAAGGGAGAGTTGGCACTGATGGTGCCATGACCAGAAGCTAAAGGCAGTTGCTGAGAGTGTTACCTCAGCCATAACAATAAGCAGGCCACACTGTCCCCCAGAAAGCAGATAACATTTGTCAAGGCAGGAGAGCGACTAAAACCACAACCTAGAACTGCTGCAGGTCCTTTCCACTGCTAAGGAACGGCAGATAATGGTAAACCTGGGCAAGCAACTTAAGTTTCCAGCACATATTACAGCAGCATCATTGCAACTAGACATTGTCATTCTGTCAGAGGCTCCTGAACAGCTTGCCCTGATAGATCGCACTGTGCCCTGAGAAGATCATAAAGAGGAAGTTGTGGAAAGGAAGCTGGCCAAATACAGGCTTCTGGAGTAGAAAGTGATGGCAAGCATATTTCTATCCAGTGGAAATCTGTCTTTACAGAGTCTATACCCTACTCAGAAAGTAAGGCATCAAGATTGGTCAGTAAAAAGACAGTGGATCAAGCGCTGCGGCTCTGTGCTGCTGAAGCACAAGTCAGAACTTGATCAACCGCAGTTGTGTCACCTACGACCCAAAAAGCCTCGTGAACCCCAGAAACATCATGGAGGGCACATCCCAGCACATCTGTAGGATGGATCTTTCCCCCTACTTCAAAGATAAAGTGATTACTCACACAATGTGATTATTGCCATTTCATGTAAACAATAATTTAGCTAATTATCAATGAAGATGGATAACAGCTCATTAGACCAATCACTGTACACTAAATTTAAACTGTGCAAAATAAACCTACAGTCCTCATTTTTTATTGCTTCTGCACGTTTATGCATGAAATGTATTCAGAATTGAATCATTAATAGCAGTCTCTGACAAACACTGACTTACATTCATTCAGAAACTAAAATGAAACGCCCTCTCCTAAACATTGTTTTCTGATTGGTTGCTCCTCATAAACAGAAGGTCTGAATAGCAGTTGGATTGGCCTGAACTGTGTGTGAGATGGCTATGTTAAAGATGATGCATATATTTTTTACACTGGTCGAATTCTCATAAGGACGATTGATTACTGAATAATCTGAAACGTTGGCCAAGTTTAACATGTGTTCGATGTTGTAACATAATATAAGAGAGCAAATGAGGAAGAATTCCACTTTAAATGCATTGAGACAGAGAAATGACAATAACACAATACAATTATAATAGAAAATCTTGCCCAAAGTACCATAGTAATTAATGTACAGCAGGGGGTTCTCACATTCAAACAAACAATGAAATTTCTAACCCTTAAAAGCTCTCTAAAGGAACCTCCACTCTAACACGAACACTTTTATACGAACATGAACAGAATCAACATTTACTCTACTGTCATAAGTCTAACAGTATCACTCATATATATGAAAAACATGGGGAAAGTGCTGTTGTTTTTAAATGAGCAGTGTAAATAAACTTGACTAATATTAATTTACAGTGTAAGACAGGCTTCATTATCTCTATTTTACCGTCACTTTGTCTATAACACACCGAGAACCTGAAGGTAGACTACTACTTAATTCACTAACAATTAATACTGTAATAATGGCCTCTCCTCAAAGGGTGACCTTCATTGATTCACTTCACCAAGCTTCAAGAAGGCGTGTCCTGATGAATATCAGCCAATCAGAGAACTTTTACCTAATTAACTAAAAATAGGGGGGTGGGTTCCAAGATATCTAAAGAAATAAGTAAATAAAAATGAAGCAAGATATTCCCAAGTCTGGCTGGAAGGGCAGGTAAGATGCTGAGAGTCAAAATGGCTCAAGTTTCCAGTTTATGATAAATGGTTACTCTGTTTCAGCGACGTCGCCACAGCTCGCCAGAGAAGATCTAACCGCCTCAGCCAGCTACTGCACTAAACACTCAGTTCTCCTCAGCGTTCCCTACTGCATCACCCATGAAAAATGCAGACATTTACCCCACCTTTCCTAGTATGGTTAAAACACCAACCAAGTGTATTGACTGGAACAAATTCCACTGGGTTGTAGTTTTCATTTTGGTTGAAAGTCTTAGGGAATGGAAACGAAAGCCATGAGTGCAGATGCCCTGGATATGACGGAATAGTTACAGGATTAGCAGATGCATGGTTTTGTTAAAACAATTAAAAATCAAATTTGCAGAGAAGTTTTCTTCTTTGCTGAAAATACGGCAGAAGGAGAAGCTTTAATGGTGGGAATATCTACCACAATTTAATATTATACAGCGGTTTTAAAACAAAAGACATGAAAAGAATGTGTATGCAAACACTTTGTGCATCCAGGCTACTGCAAAATATTAGTTGTGCTGCCTCACAGCAAGAAGTTCCTGGATTCAAATTATAGCGTTGGTGGTACTTTCAGGACTTTGATGGACAATGAGTGAAGGAAAATTTAGCCTAGGAGAAAGCATCCTAGGGAATAATAATAATCATAATCTGGACCATTTTTGTTTGGAGACTTTTATGCTGTGGCCTTGTGAAGTCATGTGATTCTACACATGAGCTAAGAGTTTGCTCCATTGGCTACACGTTGACTAATAAGCAGTCCTTCATTTTCAACATCAATGAGCAGAAAAAAACAGTTTTTGGACAACACAGAAAACACGTCACTTAGATAAAAAAAAAAACCTGTAGTACATACTGATCATGTAGGTCTATTCAGACAACGTTGGTCTTACCCCCCTTAAAAAGCGCTGTTCTATTATCATTGAGCACATTAGCTAGGATCTTCTTTTGGTTTTTTAGTTATATTGAAACATTCCCATTTGTTAGACATAAGCTGGTTGAACCAAAGAAGTTTTACCTTGGCTTTTGCAGTCGATTTCGAATCTGATGATTGTGATACATAAACAGTAGGAAAGGGGGAAAATGAGGTGAATTAGCAAACTGTCATGTGTGAGAAATGGTGCAACAGCAATGGAAAAATATGAGCTGGAGAGAACAGCTTTTTGAACCTCTAAGTGAGCCCAACACGGGCGCCTTAAAAATAAAATATGAATGCATTGTAAGGATGCCTTTGAACCTCCCTTCTAATGTGAGAAACTATACGTCAGTTTCAATTGTGAACCCTGTGCGGGTTCAACTCTGTGTTCATCTTCGATGATCTGAGTAAGAAGAAGTTCTATAAAACTCAAGCAGTGTGTTTGTGTGTAAATTTGGACTGAGATAAAAGGAAAATATGAGGAGAGGAAAACAAAGAGAATGATCTTATGTTTAATTTTGGGGTTTTCACTTTGCGTGCATGACCTGACTTTGTCATCTGACCTTACTTGTTTTCACCTCGGCTGAACTGTGTGGGAGGAAGAATGAATGACTCATATGTGCATTATAGTTTTGATTGGTGGTTGGCTACACTGGGTGGTTTTGCTTTTCTTCATAATAGTTATGCATCAACTCAACAGAGCATAGGAAAATACTTTTCTTGTCTGAAAATATATATATAAAAAAAACCATCAAGTGGAACGTCGCTCGGATAGTGTTTATGGAACAGACATTAGCTTCGATCTGCTTATCCTGTCACAGGCGCCGCATTGGTAAAAAGTGAAATGGAGGCACTCGACTCGAGGCGCGCACACACTGACAAAGTATAAAAATATAAAAGCGTTGTGATTACTTAGCAATCACACATTGATCTGCTTCTTTATAGTCAGTTTATGAATAGAACTGTTAAGCTATAGAGGGAAAATGGGACCATTGTCACAGTCAGTTAGAACATTTTAAATTATGCGCGCTTATACATTGCTGAGTAGTTTTATGAAGATGGTGATGTGCGCTGCCAAATTCGACTTGAGGTATCTTTTTAATAATCACTGAGCTTAGATCAGGGAGCATGTCTTATCTTCAAAGAGCGTGCAACAGACTCGCATCTGCAAAAATACAGACGGTGCTGCCTCACCACCAAACACATCACCGCACACTGCTGCTGAAATTCACTGATATGAAGTCATTCGAATGTCCACACTGGAAGAATAAGCATGCACTGCTGTTCATCCGATTCTCATTAATAAACAAAGGTAGGTCTGTGGATAAAAGTGTATTTTTCTATGCAGCTGTTCACACATTATTTTACAATTTCGGGATTAATTTATAGGAAACCATAAAATAAAGCAGTTTGAGCAATGAGCACTTCTCAAGTATAAACTGAGAAACACCATTTAGGGGGGGACCGTGGTTCAGGGGGTTGGGAAGCTCATCTTGTAACCGGAAGGTTGCTGGTTCGATCCCCAGCTCTGTCTGTCTTGGTCGTTGTGTCCTTGGGCAAGACACTTCACCTACCGCCTACTGGTGATGGCCAGAGGGGCCGATGGCGCGATATGGCAGCCTCGCTTCTGTCAGTCTGCCCCAGGGCCCCAGCTGTGCCCCAGCTGTGCCCCAGCTGTGGCTACAACTGTAGCTTGCCTCCACCAGTGTGTGAATGAATAGTGGAATCGTAAAGCGCTTTGAGGGTCTTGAAAAGCGCTGTATATAAATGCAATCCATTAGGACTAAAACCACTCGACAGCTGCTCTGTTCAAACCATCATCAAGTTCAAGTTGAACACACAGACACAAAAAAAACAAGAAACAACCTTGCCAATAATCATCTAAAGAGTGGGACTATTGTAGCCGGTGACTCAAAACCTGTGGTTCCCTGTAAGTACTGCAAGTCATATCTTTAAACAAGGGAACGGCGTCTGAGGTTTGACCAAGAGAAGTCATCTTTACCAAAACACAGAATGGGTATTCCCCAAAGATCTCAGCTCACCGCTGTTAGTGTTCGTCTATGAGCTGCCTGTCAGCTTCTCAACACTGGCTGTGACCTTTATGCAGATGCTGCACACATATATGATGTGCACTTGCTCCTAGAAAGGCAGCGGCAGCTCTAACTGCATATTTGGATGATGTCCACCGATTGCTACAGAATAATCATCTTGAATGTAATTTGAATAGAACAAAACAAAAAAACAAAAAAGTTTTCTCCATTAGAAACAGAGCCCACATCAGGGTTTTAAAATTAACTTAAGAAAAGTTAACATTCAAAGTTCATAGAAATAAATTAAGATCCACAACTCAAATATGATAAATAAAGTTGCTTTCAAATATGGTTGAGAATTTGCAACATAAGGTGATCTACACACTAATTCGACACCGCACAGCTATTTAGACATCCCCATGATATTTTCTAGTTTTTCATATTGTATGACAGCATGGGCTCACCGTCTACAATTAAGCACCTGGCATCCTTACACAGCCAGTCTGAAAATAATGAATAAAAAGCCTGTTTGGTGGCATCGGATCCCATTTGTTTGTCACATTGTCAGATATAAATGTCAAATCCAAAATATTTATCGTTGAGAGTTTTTGTTAGTTTTCAAATATATAAACAGCTTTGCTGCAGAGAGCCTTTTTACATTTACAGACAAGATAGTGATGGAGTCACACGGAGCATGGTGATTGTGAAATACCACACTGTAGCTCTGAAATGGGATAATTGGCGTTTTCCATAAGAAGCCTGTCTGTGGAACACACGTCCAGCAGAAATCAAATTAATCACAGATGTGAAATCCTTCACAGCAAAGGTCAAAGACTGACCAGATCAGAGATGTAATTGTGTAAAGTAATTATACTATAATTCCATAATGTAATGTACTTAAATGTATATGTATCTTTTTTATATGTCTTTCATTACATTTATGTATTTTCCTAAGTATTGGGGGGGGTTTTGGAGTCTTGTCTCTATAGTATATTGTGGTTTTATGCAAATACATGGTCTATCTGTGTGTTGTGGATGTAAAAGTCAACTAGGGAAGTGAGTAATAGCTATAAACTCGCCAGACAACACAGCAGGACAACACTGTATTCTGTACTCTTTAGTCAGGGTTAGGGTTTAGGTAAGGTGACGTTACACCGTGCGTCGTCAAATATCAGACGCATTTAATTGTTTTACATTTTGGTTCTAAGGACCATATAAGTGCCTTCAGCGATTTCTGTTATTTTAATTGCACCAGAGTGATTTCAAATTACATTTGGCAGTCAAGGTCTTAACTGCATATTAATCCAGTAATGATGTGAAGAGCCATGTCATCACCATTTAAAGTCAAAGGCTCAGGTTAACTTAAGGATTCTCCAGTTGAGGGAAAGAGCTGCCATGACATACAGTGATTAAATTAAGTGATTATGTTTCGCAGAAATCCCACTGACAAATGTATCTTTTATTATTTTTAATATCACAGCACAGCAGTGATGTGGACATAAGATGATGATGAAAAAATGACACGGAAATATTAATAAGAAAAGTTTTTAATATCTGGGTTGTGCCCTTTGGGATAATTAGTCATTACTTATGACTATGAGAAATGACTGAATGAATGAACTAGTTGGAAGGACAGTTATGAAGTGATGAAATCGTTAGGTGCAGACTGTGCCAATGTTATACCCAGAGCAGGCAGCTAGCCCTCTCAGTAGTGCTAATTACGCCAAACACATGGTAAACTAATTCAAGTCTTAATGTTAACACCTTGATAACCACATTTATTTGAATACATTTTAGTACAACGTTTAAAAGCACACATTGGGCATCGAAAAACTGCCCGTTACTTAAAAGAACAGTCCAAGTCCCCATTTTTATTGTGTTGTTTTTCAAACTGTGGTACACCACAATACAACCAAATACTGGCAAATACATTGAAACTGGTTTTAATTCATTATTATTTTTTGGAAATAGAAAGAAAGGAAACCTGTGGAGAGGTAAAGATACAACAAAAGTCAAAACTGCAAATTCAAAGACAACATTAGGGAGAGGCAAGTTCTAAAGAGCAAAGGCTGATGTGGTGGGTTGTCTGTGTACGTGGGTGGCAGTGGCGGTGGAGCGACAACAACAGAAGAGGTAAAATAGGGAACAACACAGACAAGGCTGTTTGACATAGATAAATTCTGCTTATTCAGAGTAACTGGAGAGTGAGGAGCAAAAATAATAGGGCCATTTGCTGGATGGAAGGTTGCCAGATCTTATTGTTGTTGAGCAGCTGCAAAAGCAAAAATGCATTTGAGAAAGCTGACATACATATGCCAATATGTCATTTAATCTGTATGTTTATTCTGTTTTTTATTTGGTCTTCAGAGTCAATGCAAAGCATGGAAACAGGTCCTTTAGCTCCTTTAACTCATCGATACACCTTTACAGCTCATATGTTCAGCCACCATTTGTCTGATACTCCTCAGTGATGTTACTGATTCTGTATCCAAACCTTTTCTACTTGTGAATCAGCTGATGTGTAGATCATTGTTAAGCTAGACCTTCACAGGTCACCAATGAAGTGTTATAGTATAATAAATAACGTCCTTTCAAAGGACCCTCGTAAAGATCCGTCACATGCAAAGATCCAAGATGACCCCCTGAACCGGTTTTATCAGCTTTCACGTGAAGCTTAAAAACATCGAGTTGAACAAAGTAGATCAAGGCGTTTTCCAAAGACCTGCTCAGAGATTCGAGCTTAGGGGCATAATGTGGTTTGATTATTATGTTGCAGCTGTGTTATTTGGTGCTTTATTTCATCCCCAAACATTAGCTGAGCTTTTAGCTGACACTGCCAAGATCCATTGTGACAGCTTACTTAGACAAGTCAGAATGGATGATGCTTTAGCTTCACTGGCCCTAAATCAGCACGAGAATCCATGTTTTTGATCCAACAAAGCAGAGCTTTGTTAAAAGAAGAGAGTAACAGGAACCAATTATTATTCATGCTTGAATTAGTGTGTAATTTTTATCCCTTCATGCATCATACTGCTTTGCTACTTACCATGGAGTATATGGCACATGACTGTGTGGGGAAAAAAGAGAAATAAAAAGAAATAAACAAAATGGAAAGGCTGAGATCCTGGTAGATGACGGATTCTGTCATATTTAGGGATGTGAGTGTATGGCTAAATAAATTTATTAAACCTTACCAGAAATATGAGTCCTGACAGCTCCTGGTTATAACCTATAATGGCTACTGTAATCCAGGAGGGTGCAATGTGGACAGATGACATAGTAAACGCTGTGATGTCCACCATTACAAAAAAATAAGTCTTATATAAGCTGTGTCAGAGTAAACTCATGCCTAACCTCCTAAATGGAGCAATGTATAGCCACAGTGAGTACACAGGAGATCCTAAACTCAAAGGAAAAAACAATGCTAGTGCTAGCACTATAAAGAAGCATAAAGTTTAACTTCTATTAATTAATTAGGTCATCAGTCACTAGTGACCTGCTCTCACACTTTATGGCCAGGTGACACTCTGAGACTAGCTGTCACACATGACAGCTGAACTGAAATTTTAGTTTAGCCACAAATTTCTACCAGCAAATAGTTTGCACAGCTTCTTTTGGGATGATCTCATGCAACAGCATGACTAACCACACCACAATACTAAGAAAATGTTTACTAGTTGGTTTACTAATCATGACAGCCATCTTTCACAGCTCGCTGAGCTCAGCTGGCCTCATCTGCCGGTAGAGACTGACCCCTGTTGGTTTAAGCTATGCAGTGCACTACAAAAACTGAAGTCAATACAGCATCTCCAAGTCACTTTAATGTCAAAAGGAGCATCTGTTTTTTTTGACTGCATTAAAAACAATACCATCCAGATACCCTGGTAGACCATGAGACGTGGATATCAGCCAAGCTAATTACAAAGTTGCAAAAGAACCAACATAGTAGCATAATTCTTGTTTTTAGTTGCATTTTTATTCTTATTCCGTATTATAATTCCTTTTTCAATTTTGCAACATTGTGTTCCTAGATAAACTTTTAATTTACACCATGACACTCAGATGGAAATTAAACCAAAACCACACACGCACACAAAGAAAGGGGGGAAAAAACAGAGGCCAGAACATCTGTTTAAGCCGTCTGCTTATGATCAGATTTGCACTGTTTTTAGCAGTCACTAAACCTGACTGAGGTTTCTGTGTGTTTTCATTATTTAATCCATTTGTCTTTACAAACTAAGTTCTTGGTTGCTGGAATGTCAGAAAACTGGAGCTTTATTTATGCATCACAGATGGTTGGGGGAATATGAAATAAGCCATGTCTTGCCATGTCTTCTATGCAATATGGTCACACAGCTGTGGATCTTGGTCTCATTGTTGGGTAAATCCAAATTTAGCTGTCCAGTTGGCTGCTGAAAGCTAGCCTGCAGCATAATTCTCCCACTAAGAAGCCAAAATGCTAAGGAATGTTGTACACCGATTATGTTATAAGCCTGATGAAATTTAACAATGGAATCCAGTTTAATGTCGATAAAGGAAGAACACGACTTGCCTTGTTTTGCAACCTGTACATTTCTCAGGTTGTTCCACTTGATGTTGACTCCCGTTGGTCGACTGAACGCTAAACTCTAAGTCAGAATACAAAACCCTTTTTTTTCTGTTCCTTTCACTGCTCAAACATCTTTAGCGTCAAATAAAAAATATCCCTTTTAAAGCTCGCTCTCTTTCCAGTTCCAAGCTTCTTGCCAAAGTGCATTGAATTGATGCACATTTTAGGGTTGATTGAAAAACCAAACATGTCTATAAAACATTTCTATTGTGAAAATTTCTGTTATTGATGGACTGAAATGCCCCGAGCTATGTTTATTCTTCTTTTGTACTCGCTTTAGGTGTTTCTTGAAAAAAACTCCTTTTTTCTTCTTTTAAGTCTTTAAGGAAACTGTAAGAAAAACTTAAACCAACAGCAAGTGAAATTTAAAAAATACCTCCAAGAATACGAGAAGAGGATGAACTCTCCTAAATATACAATGTGGCACAGACGGCAAAGGGAGGGAGGGAGGGAGGGAGGGGAAGATCTCTCTCTAAGGATCATTACTCTCCTCATAGAATGCCAAGTGCTGACCTAGCAGCATCCCAGCTCTCTACCCTCTTCTTGCCCTTCAACCCCCTCCCCTGGCAGGTGAGGGTGTCACATGCTGTCGGGCCCACCCGCCGTCATTCCATTTGGTCGGTGACACCCATAAAGCAGTCCAGGACGGTAGCGTTCCAAGAGCTTTTAAAGCAGCCAATGGCTACTTTAATGGATGGATACATTATTCGGCTTAATTCATGCTCCGTTCGAGCCTCACAGGGAGGATCTGACCTCTCTTAGGTTAAATAATGGTCCCAGCATAGATGGGTTGGTCGGGGGGCAAGGAGGAGATAAATGCACTGTGACATTCAGCTCACTCCAGCGTCCCCTAATGTGTGATTTGAGATCAGTCTATTAGGCACACGCTTTGCTTAAACATGGGAAGAGTTATTAGACAGGGCAGCGGTGACTGGGGGCTGCGCATAAGGCAGCATTTGAGGAGAGAAACGGGCTGGAGTTTGACAGCCGTTTATCACAGCAAATCTGAGAAAGAGATGCAAGAATCCATGCAGGGGTAGTATGAGAAATTCAAGGCCACAGCAAATTCACAGTCCATTAAGAAGATTTCACCATTCACAAGGTTTATTGTGGTCCGGAAACACTCATAGCATATTTTAGCTGATAAACATGCACCTCAACAACTTCAACAACAACAGCTTCAATCAAATATTGTTTAAGTTATCTGTAAATTTAATCTAGCTTTTCTGCTTTGTGTTGTGCACTTGTTCTTTAAAGCCATCACCTAAAGTTAATGGAAATTATTGGCCACGTTGGCACTTAACCCCTGTGAAACTCAACACACAGGTAAAGGTGGTATACTCAAACAGCACTGTAAGAAATGTTATCTCTGGCTCAGGTAACATTAAAAAAATAAAAATGGTTTCAGAAAAGTTTATATAAAAAAGAGCATTTAAAGTTATTTAATACAGTCTGGATGTTCGCTGACCAAAACCCCAAGAGAGGACAGAAGGGTCAGTCAGTGAACGAGCACGGCACTTAGGATATTTGATCATTTTGGGGATTTTTTCACCTTCAGTGGCATGGAATGTGAAACAACCTTTAGAGCACCGCTGGGATGGAAAGACCAGCGATAACTTGACAAATTGATTTTCAAATGCAAAGCATGTTCACTTATTAACATTACAAGGGTGCCTTAGCATCAGTGGCTGAGAGAGCTCATTGGACTGTAACCTTAAACAAAATAAACATGCACATGGAGAAATCATGTTCTGGATATGTAATTGGAGTAACAAATATGTATAGTGAGGATACAGCAAAATAATGATGACAGAAACCAATATATGCCAGTTTCCTGACATATGTGTATATTTCCATATTTCAACAAAAGAGCCTTAACCAAGTCCATGACTCAGATTTACTATATAGTATTGTGCAAAAGTCTTGAGCCACCCAATTTCAATTTATTTTGCATCCCAAGAGTCAAAGTTTCTTGATATTTTTCGAAGTTTTCTTGAGCAATAGTACTCCCAGATTTACGTTTTTTTTTCCTGGATATTGTTTGTTTTTAATTCATTTTCAGTCCCGTCCTTGTAGCTGACCAAATTTTGGGTGGATTTGTCAAGCTACTTACTACTGACCTATGAATCCAGCATAACAAAAAGCACAAAATTTGAGGAACCAGTGTTGTGTCTACATGCACAGTAACAGACAACTTACAACTTAGGAGCAAGAAACTTAAATTGTATCTTTAGACACTTTGTTTCAAGGACTTTGCCATAAAAACACATAATTTGTTCCTATTCCTTTAGTGGAGTCCCATCACACAGTTTGACAGACATAAAATAGTATTTTTGCACCAACAAGGTGATTCCCAAAGAGATATTAGTTGAAAACTGGGCATATCTCAGCATGGTGTGGAGTGTGTCCTTAAACAAACGGAGGAAACCTGACAAGTGTAGGACAAAGAAGAAGTGGCAGGCTCAAAAAACTATTTGCAGCAGATGAACAGCATCCTTGATGATGTCCTTAAGGAAGACCAAAAAAAATCCAACAAGGACATGACACAGGACCTGAGAGGACCTGCATCTGGATCTTGAGCTATTCTATCAACTGTATGTTAAAGAAATAATCAGAAATAGTCTCAGTGGATGGGTGGCTGCCAAGAGCATTCTTAAGGAAGAGAAAAAGGGAGAAAAGGCTGAGGTATGCCAAACTGCACAAGAAGGGAAAAATTAATGGTAGCAAGTCTTATCAGTCCAGAAGTGAAGTTAATATTTCCATTCTGGATTGTACATGCACAGAGGAAGTCAGGAGAGAGGCACAACAGTGGACAGCCATCTGTTTAACACAGTTGAGACTCGGCATTTAAGCCAGCGGTGGTGAGGAGCTTAACAAACTTGATGGAATTATACCAGTAAAATCTTTGCCATCAGATTTTGACCCACCACAGAATATCATCTGGAAAGCATCTGATTTGCAAGAGCGTCATTTTTCAGCATGCCAGTGATGGTCATACCAAATAAATCTCATTAGAAGTGTACAAACTCTGTTTTTTTATAGACTGAATTAGGGATGCAACGATACCAATTTTTTCAAACCGATCCGATACCGATACTTGGATCTGAGTACTTGCCGATACCGAGTACAAAAACCGATACTTCTACCACACACAAGTTAAACTTAACGGTAGTAAAGAAACGACCCACACAACTCTTTAACACAAACGAAGCGTTTACTGAACGTAAGGGCAGAGACAAATACTGTACAACACATCCCTTTTTTAAACTCAAATGATATTCCAATTCCTTAACCAAATGAAATACACTGTATAAATGACATAATTCCCTTTCAAATTATATTAAACAACCCAACTTATGTTATCACCTTTTGGTAAGTGACTCACTAATATACACTCCAAAACACGTTATATAAATCCACTAAACATACAATATTCACACATGGGCCCCACACACACTCACATTCACACTTGTTGCAGGCCTGTTTGCTGCTCACGCCGGACGATGGAGAAAAATCCTCTTCTCCCCAGTAAGAGCACAAAAGTCTGACTTACAGTTCCGTTGCTCGGTAGGTCGCCGTTCACCAGTCCCACACTAAATCCACTCCCTGCGGACCCGATGCTGTCTCTGCTACAGCGCATTAGCCAGTCACTGTCCAGCTCTCCGACAGTCCATAGCAGCTGCCTCCGTGGCGCAGCCAAGCAGTCCGGCTAGCCTTTAGCCTCGGCGGTCATGGCTGGAAACACAGTTTTCCACGGATGGTGGTGCGACCGTTGAAACAAAAAGTCACTTCACCCACACTCTGTTGCGAACCTCTCACACGGTTAGCTTTCTAGTCACACACTCTTTTGTGCAAGTTAACCTCAGTAAAACTAGCCGAGTCTCTCACTTTGGTTCAGCTAACCTCGTGCATCTCTCCATGCCGTTCTCTTCTGTGAACTGTGAACACCTTATGTGGCGTTCAAGTCCATGGGAATTATGATTATCTACTCCCAAATTCCCATCCGGGCTACATAAGGATCGGTTCATGGTATCGGTTAACTTTTACGAGTACGAGTACGCACACATTTTACAGTATCGGCCCCGATACCCGATACCAGTATCGGGATCGGTGCATCCCTAGACTGAATACATGCATCTTTACAAATCTCTGCACGCATTAAATAGAAGGAAGTGGAGGGTGGCTCAAGACTTTTGCACAGTATTGTTTCATGTCTGTCTGGGTCAAATATGAGAATTCCTGTTTCAATAAATCACTGCACCTTTTTCCCATTTTCCTTGCAAAAAATAAAGAAATGATTTAGAAGTGCAGAGCATCCACCCACTTCCTCATGAGTCATCTCTGTTGAATCAACAGGTTAACCCAAACTTATCACTGATCCTCTGCTCGGGCACAGTTGCCCTCCTGCCAGCAGTACTGTGACTTCAAGGACAAACAACATTATTGGCGATAGGACCAGATCATCTGTCAGCTGCTAGCTGGAAAGAACTGCTGGTGCCACAAACCTCGTGAAAGCTGAGTGACTTTCCCTCAAACTGCAAAAACATGTCATTCAGTGTAGTACTGGACCTTAGATTTGACATCTACTTAAAATCAAAGGAATTTTAACCATTTCTTTATCAGTGTCCCCAGTTTGAAGAAGCTTGTTGTGCTAAGTGATACCATTCCCACATCCCCCAATGTTACAAGACTTGCATGGAAATCTAAATTGGTATCATCTAAATTTTTATCAGTAGCTGACAATTATAAGCAGTGGAGGAATTTTATAGAACTATTCCATCAGTAGATGTATTAATAAAACACCTCTCGGATAAGAGGTGAAACTTCTGAAATTAATTAATTTAAAAGATATATATAATTCTAAATGGTTGATTAAATTTTATGTCATCAGTGGCATCACTGGTTTGTTGGTTAGAGTATAGTTTTAAATCTGGCTGGTGTCTGATTACACTTAGTGTGCTGCTAAATTATAGTACAGCAAACTGAAATTATAAAACTCTTGTGCTCATTTTCTGCAAATAATTACTGGCATTTTATGCCACGGTCAGGATGAAGCCCTGCAAGACCTGGTAAATCATAAGAGAGGAGGGATTAAACGAGTGACCCACGAGGGACAAATTACACGTTATTCATCACTCTGCTTTTATTCAACTCTAGAATGTGTTCATCTTCACCCCGCGGGGGTCGAGAGGACTCTGTTGCTTTAGATGCAGGTTAGCACGGGGATGTGTTTAAGGGTCAGGGCAAGTTTGGCCATGCTGTCTCTCTCCATCTTTCTCATGGCGAACATCCTAACATCCGCCCCCATCTGCATATTCCCAGAGTGACAAAACTAGTTAGCTGAGTAATAAATCAAAGCTCGGCTGCCCAATTTGGTTTCCTAATGTAATTAATAAGTGCTAAAAGCATTTAACCAGCTGTAATTTGCGGATGCCACTTTGAAGTGACTATTTAAGGAAAACTTTGTGTGAACAGGAAGGAAAAATATTAGGTTGCCAAGAGATAGGAACGCAAAAAGCTGTATGTAATGCAGAACTCCGACAGCTGAAAACTGCTAAAAAAGAAAAGAAAAGAAAAGAAAAAACTACTTCTAGATCTGTTAATATTTGTCTGATCATTTGGGGGAAATAAGGATTATCTTTAGCGATTATCATCAGTTATTGTTTAACATTTTTTTCCAGTGATTTGCCCACTGGATCAGATTTTAAGATTCATAACCTTATTGTACATACAGTGTTGTGTATCATATTTTGACCTCATAATCCAGATTATGATTTGAAAGTGCCTTTACTGATTCTGACATTTTATTAAATGCTTTGCTTACGATCTGTTATTCTCAGTACAACCAGAAACTCCACTCCTGCCTATCAGAAAGATTGACTCCCTCAGAAAGGATCTATCAATTAAATCTCTTTTACATTGAAACCAATCCTTGCAGTCACTTCCAGACTTGCTTAATCCCCATCTTTACTTTCTCTTAGCAGCAAACCACTGAGAGGATGCTACAGACAGAAGTGAGCAGAGTGAGGAAGCAGAGAGGGGTGATTTGCCGAAGAGCAGAGCTTGTCATGAGTGGATTTATGGCTAGGGAGACAGCGGCGGGAGGTGGGCGAATTGATGGGTGACACATAATCAGCCTCCTTATCGCAGCCCCGCAAAACTGGATTGCATCCAGAGGCTTGTGATCCGTCCGGATTTGGCTAATGTCTCCCACTCCTGTCCTGAGCCCCGACAGCTCTCCGTTATCAGGGTCTGGCCTGCGCTTGCTTTCCTTTCCCCTGACTGCTATTCCTCCACCCCTCCATCTTCAGCCTCCTCCATGTTGCCTGTATCTTGACAGTGTCAGGTGAAGAGGAAACTAAGGGTTTGTTGACCAGCTCTGTCCGTCCACCTCTATTGCTGCCTCATTTTCACTCTTCAGCACTTTTTTAGCTTTCTTCTGTCTGCTTCTTCCTCTCCCAGCAATGTTTCTCTAAACATCACACTTGAGATAAATCTCTAAATTTTCCTCTTGAATCAGTACCAGCTGTTTACAGCATTGTTGGCAGAAATGGAACCAGACCTCCAATGTGTCAGTGCTGTTGAAAACAACTAAATTAGCCTCTATAAACTCCTCTTGTTTGCATTTTGTAAGCCAACATGTCAGTTTTTGTCAGAGATGTTTATTGTTTCGTGACTGGAGTTGCAAAAGCAACAGCTTAAGGAAGGAGTGAATCACAGCTTCCAGAGTGGTTATGTTCACAAAGTGGTTTTGGGGGGGAAATGGAACTATGCTTGTGATATAATGCTCCGGTTTCCTCACACGATCTCCGGAAAATTCTCCCAAAAAGTAAAATCATGAAATGGATGGCAAAATGCTTTTGGTACTTGTACTATGTCAGTAGAAGGACTAACTGGGATAAAACTACTTTCAGCTGCTTCCTTGTCACAACGGGTTACTCTGCAAGTTTGATTTGGCAGAGTTTCACACTGAATGGCTGTCCTGGTGCAACCCTAAAGAGGGTTTTGTGTTTCTGGCTGCCAACAAAATAGCAACCTTTTGGTTGTCAAATAAAACATGTTAAACACTATACTATGGAGGCACGCTAGCAAAAAAACAAGCATCACATTCAGAAGCTCATCCAACTTAGACATCTACTGGATTCAGCAAAGTACAGACCTTCTTACGTGAAGTAGATTTTTCATACACAGGGTGTGTGGGCAAGAAAATTGTTCACATGTTAACATGCCACATGGTAACTATAGTGTTCTGTTAGGGCAAGCAAGGTAATTAAAAGCTGTTTATTTAGCAAAATTTTGCGATATGAGGTCCTCACAGGACAAGAAAGCCATTGGACTTCTTTCAGTTTCGTGCATAAATTTCACCTCTCACCTAAGAGGTGTTTTATCAGTACTTTTACTGAAGGAATAGTTCTATAAAAGTCATCCACCACTCATCATTGTCAACTAATAATAAATATTTAGATGATACCTGCAGAAGTAATAATAATTTACAATTCTTCAACAAGGAATGATGGCAGAGACGCAGTGACCTCCATGCAGATTTTTGCTTTAACTCACTACATACTTCCTTTTTCACTAGTTGTTTGGTTAGCATTAGTCACCAAATTAACTTGGCAAGTTAGCACATTTTTGCACACACATGCATTTTAAGTACACGACTTCACTCAGAATCTTAAGATTGTTTAAAACTGAAAAAAATAATTAGTGCTGTCAGCATTAATCTCGTTAAAATGACGTGGGGCTGCAAGGCGCTAACGCGTTAACGAGCTAAACGAGCTAAACGAGCTAACGCGTTGATGCTGTGCACCCCCACACAGGGGCGATCCATGCTAACTCACTAACGGAGATTTGCCGCGTTAATGCGGTTACGGCGTTAACGTCGATTTTAACGAGATTAGCGCTGACAGCACTAATAATAAAAAACAGTAGGTCATAATAACAGCTTTGACAAATGACCCTTGGAGAAGGACAGTCTCTGATACCACTATTAAAAGGGGCGAATCAGTATGAATTAAACTACAAACAAGTTTGAAAAAGTCAGCAGGTATCATCCACCTATGTTATTCCATGTAGTTTTGTTTGCTTTATATAAAATAACACAGAAATAGGAGCTCTTGCAATCATTCGTTTGTTAGCAAAGCAGCCCTGACTCCACTGTTTAAAATACTCCCTGCACTGTCTGCAGTACATGTAGTTATAGATATCAGAATTTTTACCCACTAAAAGTCAATACAGTCATCACCCTATGTGTTCCTGTAACAGCTCGGCTGACACACCAGCCCGCTTTACTAGCAGTCGTTCCTTACATCTCAAATATGTCGTTTTTTTGCATTTTTTCCTGTTAGACATTTTATCACACTTGTGAAAAACACCACATAGGCAGAACTCTGCTAAACGAAACGGCAAAAGTATACCCGGTATTACTTTAATATTGCTGTCATGAGCAAAGACATTAAGTGGTCGATGTGCGCATACATTTTGCTGACACCTTCAATCTCCATTTTAACTTTTGTACAAAGTGAGAATATTACCATAAGAAATGTCACAGCTGTGTGGCGTTTTCTGCACTCCTGTGTTGGCAAGCAAAATGCAGACACAATAATGAGCTTAATTGCTTTGCTTTACAGCTAACATAAGGCTGTGTTGCCAGGCTCCTGGATTAAAAACATTTAAAACACTGCCTGAGTGAGCCTCCCTTTAGAAAAGACAAAACACCAAGATCAAGCTAGTTAACAGATGAAAATGCGTCTTTAAATCTCTTGTGTGTTTTATCACAGTAATAACGTTAATAGCATTTGAACCTTAGTTATGAATTGGATGAAAGGACAACGCCATAAAGAACAATACAGTGATAACTGATGATACTTCAGGCAAACGTGCACAGTACCTGCTATGATCTAAAGAATGCACATTTACTAATCACAACTTTTTCACTTTTTATCACACCTACTCGCTGTAAAGTGCTGACACAAGAGTTCGACATGCATCGTGGATCATTTAGGCATTGTACACGCACAAAACACACACACACTGCATAAAGGTATCATTCCAAACAGTTTTCATTTACTTTAGCTGACTTTTCAATTAGGTGTATTGATGACATTACAAATAATCCACACTTTTAAACAGCACATGTTGGCACAATGCTTTGCAACTCACCGCCACCGAAGGAAACTGTTATGTGAACCGAATGCTAACAAACATAATCCCCCTTTATGTTCACCCCTTTATGTTCAGCACTGCTAGCTCTTGTCATAGATTTAAGGCCAACGCAGAGCTCACAATACAAATCTCTGACCATCTTGAAGAACAGGAATAAAAGGTACCGATATTGATTTCGGTTCCCATTCCGAATGACACAAAACAACACCAGTCAGTGCTGACATAATACAATAAGCTCATTACACAGAAAATATTACATTTGCATATAAATTGAGTTAAGTCACAGCTCACTCTGTTGTTGCTTTAGATTATTCGGGCTTATCGGTAAAGAAGTTTGGTGATTTAAAAAGAAAAAACGAAGCGTGTTGACATTGCATTAAAACGGGGACAAAAGTGCTATTCTTTCTCTGGAGAACTCTGATAGCCGCACTAACCAAGTCTGTTCGGTGAATGCCCTTTAAGTGCAGCTGTTATGCTGGCATGCATTAATGGAGCATCATGTGAGTCTATCCATTTATACTACCTGAATGTCTCCAGTCAACTAGAGTTTTAGTGGGGCTGCCAAAACATAAAATATATGCTCAGGTTGTCAATTATTTTGAAAAATAACACACTGAAATACCAAAGCACACATAATTATAGACCCTTCAGGCTGTGAGAGCCCCTGCAGTCTGCCAAACTCAAATTAAAATTAAGAGGTAATGGCCATGGTAGTTAACCAATATGACAAATCACCATTTCATGGTGGCGCTAGAGGTAAAGTCAGGAGATCACCAGAGCCATTAGGATTTATTTTCTGGACACTTCTTTTATGTCAGGCCATTTAATGGCTTGAGATATTTCCATCTGGACCAACGTGGTGGCTGACCAACATCGCCATACTTGCAGCCATTAGTTTGTATGGTGGCCTGAGGTAGAGAAAAAGAAAAATAGCAAAACAGCATGGAGTCATGAGAAAAAAAAAGTTTTCACAGGGCTCCTCTGAAAAACTGACTGCTGCTAAGGTATAACCACCTTAGCAGCAAGATGTTCTAGTAATCATTTTCTGCATGACTTTATAAGTCACTCAATAATTTTTGCCCTCTCGTCTTTACCATGTGGCCTCGGTTCATTGAGATTTGCGAGATTTGTTCATGCACAGCCCTCTTAGGTTCCCACCACTGCATTTCAGTCAGGTTGAGGTCTGAACTTTGATTCGACCAATGCGCCTTGATTCTTTTCTTTTCTACTATTCCCTTTTAGATTTGCTGCTGTTCTTGGGCTCACCATCCAGTTTCATGACCAAATTTCAGCCAAGCTTTAGCTGCTGGACAGATTGGAGTTCATGGCCGAATTAAAGACTGCAAGTTGTCCAAGTCCTCTGGCTGCGAAACAAGCGCAAATCATCACCCTTCTACCATCCTGCTTGATGCTTGGTATGAGGTGTTTGTGTTAGGCCAAACAGGTGCTGTACATTATCGTCAAATATCTGCACTTTAGTCCAAAAGGGATTGTTCTAGAAGTCTTAGGGTTTGTTCAGATGCAACTTTGCAAATGTAAGCTGTGCAGCCATGTTCTTTTAAGAGGGAAGAAGCTTTCTCTTGGGAATCCTTCCAAACAAGCCACAATTGGTCGTCGTTTTCTAAATGTAATGTTATGATCTGCTGTACTGTACTCTTCGGGTTTTTCACTTCTATAGTTAATCAAGTGGATTTACCAACAGAGACAAATAAAATAATAGCAGGCTGTAAAATTAGAAATGATCTATCCATACTGTGTTACAAATATCTGATAGATTTAGCTCTATACTCAACTGAAATGAAAAAAAGGCTTTTATTTACCCAGTCTTTCTTGTAGACTAATGCCCATGGCCTTTAATTGAAGAATAATGATAAGGATAACTACTTTCTGGTTCAGGTCCACCTTATTCCCCCTGATATCAATAGCTGAAAGAGATTACACGAAGCTAACAGTGATTATTAGGAGGAAAGATGCGTGGGGAGACGTTCACTGCCAGTATGAGTCCTGAGCTACTGGATCCTCTTTAATGACTCTGAAAAGTGGCCATTTACAAAAGGTTGCTACGTGATTCTGTTTGCTATCTCTCTGTCTTTCTCCACTGCCTTCTCTTCCTGTAGGGCTGCAATTTTCCCAAGATGCAACAGCGGGATGACAAATGGTTGCATAAAAAGCAGTTTAAGAGGATTACTGTCTGTGTCTGTGATGTACGTGTGTGAATATATGAGAGCGTGAGCGAGAGGAACGAGAGGGCAAATAACATCAGCCCACCGCTACTGATTTATTGTTTGTGCAACTATACAAGGAAAACATTTACTTTGGTGAGAAGCTAAAAGAAGGAGGTGCATGATGATTTACTTCATCACCTAAAAGCAACAATTTTTATGACAGAAAAGGGGGCCAAAAACAGCCACAAAAACTTCTCTATTTAGCCCGTTAAGGCCATAATCTCTTCTTCTATTGCCCAAGTAGGAAATGGTCCAAACTCAGTGTTTTTGTTGCTAACAGTAGCAAAATGCAGTTATTCTTTTCAACATGCATCATGGTTTGCCTTCAATGATGTCTATTTGGTACAAACTCAGAATCTGTCAACTAGTCTACTAGACCAATGGCTTAGACAACAAGGGAACTACAAACAGAAACCAAAAAGCTAATAAAAATTGTCTCCTTTGCTTAAGCAGCTTCAGTTGGCCCCCCACTAGGCCTATGCACTGGGGGTTTTCATTTTCTGTTTTAGGCAAAAGCTTCTACAGGTGTTACCAGCTACTAAACCTCTGGTATCGTGACTTTCCTAAAAGCTATAATTTTTAAGTTAGCTAAATTTATGCTAACTTCCAGCTCTACATTTTTTTCTTGAACTTCAGAGGAGTAGCTTTGGTTAATTTAACAGTTCAAATATTTCCTATTCATCGTATGTCTGAAACAAGTTCTCTCCCTATTAGGTCAAAGGAATTGCTTGAGCTCATTATCTGAAACTTTGTTCATGATTAATATAAGCATTTACCATGGTAACAGTATGACAGAAAATAAGGAAACCATAACAGGTACACATTTTTCCCCCCCAAGGATGAAAAATGACTGAATTCTGTTGTTTCAGGGTTGGAGAATGGGCTTTCATTTTCTTGAATGAGTGCCCCATGACAGTCATTTGTTATCGCATAGCACCATCCCATATTGATCACTTGGAGTGTTGAGGCTATCTGATATCCCCTCGTCTCAGTTATCCGCTATGGAGAAATCTAACATCTCCTCTACATCAACAGGAGAAAAAACTGGTACGAAGAGCACATATCATGTGTAACGGCCCTTCATGTCAAAACACAACACTCAGAATATAATGATAGATAAATTTTACCACTTGACAAAGTATGGTATGGACAGAAAAATAACTGAAATCCAACTCTTTATAACATGTACCCCACACATAGTTATAATAGTATAATGAATGTTTGATCTTGATCGTGGGAACTACTTGTATGTATGACAAATAGCAGGCCTGTGCTCACTGGAGAGCAGTCATGTTGTTCTTGTGGTTTGCTTGGCAAGTATGTCTTGAGGTTTGGAAGTTACAGTGTTGTATGTGGTCAACTGGTCCGATATATCTGGAATTTCATGGTCTTACTGTTCCACTTCCTGCAGACTCAAAGTGTGTTCTTTAAACTAAAACAACACACTTCTAAGACAGCCTGCAGCAAAAGCCATGATTGAATAAAATCATGATACAATCCTGCAGACCACAGCCCCTAATCTCTCTGATGGACTTCCATGGAAATGTGCAAGTGCATGGTTAAAAGGTTACTGGAAATGAAATCAGTGGTTATTATAGGCTTATATCAGACTGTCACAGAAATATCAATAAGTCATATGCTGTCTGATGGTCTGTGAGGCTTTCAGACATTCAGGTCATGGTTGAAGCCAACTTAACTCTTTTTTTTATATTCCTGAAGATGTTTCGTCACTCATCCGAAAGGCTTCTTTAGTTCCAAACCCTGACAGGAAGTCCAAGGTACTTAAATTCTGGCGTCAATAAGTTACAGTATTGCAGTATTTTAGCATTTGGCTAGCGCTAGATGCTAAAATACTACAAAAGAGAAGTGAGGAGCGAGAAAGCATAAAGGGCGTAATGTTTTTCAAGTAGCAGGTTATTTCAAATGTAGAGTTTCTATCAGCTCAACAAACATCAGCAAACACAAACTTTGTGTGCAGTTTCTCGCACAACATGGTAGCTAGCTGTGTTGCTAGCTAAACGTCCAGATGCTATTTTTCACAGGGAGAGTAAAGGAAGAGAGCTAACTTCACTCAGAGATGGAGAAAGATACAAAAGACAGCGCAGGAGAGGAAGAAAAGAGGTTATAGTTTTAAGGTAAGGACTGGAAATTGAATGCTTACATGTACTCCTCACAATTTTAAATCAGATGTTAGGTCTGTTCATGTAACATTACGTTTTTAGTATTGTCACATGTACATGTAATGTGATGGATTTAAAATAAAACAGTGTGTTGAACTGGTGCACAGTGGCTGCGGTGCTCATGGTTAGGTTTTATTAAGTATATCAGAGACAAATTTGAAGTGCAGCTGATGACGCTTAGATTCATTAACTGATATTGACCTTCATACTGTTTAGTGTGAAGACAGCATAAACAGTGTGCTGTCAGTGTAGATGATGGAAATCAGCCAGGATAACTCATAAAACACCAGCTTACGTCTTGTTAAATTCAGGTGTGTAAATCCACAAACAGGAGTAAACCTCAGAGCACCAGCAGCCCAGATCAGCTGATCACAGCCTGCACACAAAGAAAAACTATGAGAGCTCTGAATAGAAATTGAGATTCTTTATCTCTTGCTGAGCCACTACGACTGATTTTAGAGTTCCCCCACCTGCTGAATCCCACTTTAACCCGTTGCCTACTCATTTTCTGTTTACAGGCAACAGAACAGAAAATAGAGATATTTTTAAATTTTCCTTCTTTTTCTCTGCTCATTTTCTACTTAACTGATTCAAGTGGATTACATTTATTAGAATTCAAATTTAAACTGAAGTAAAGTTTGTATTCTCATTTATTAATATCATTTTATTATCTAATAAAATAAAACTAATATTGCACAAGGTTCAGTTAGTTTTGCAAAAAAAATGCCTATTTTTTTACTTTGAGTACATATCAGAGCCTGCACGTTTTCACTTTTACTCGAGTAATGAAGTTGAATCAGTACTTCAACTTTTACTAGCTTTTCACCACCAGTACCTGTACTTCTGCTTCAGTACAGAATGCCTTTACTTTTGCCACCTCTGGATGTCACTTTGGTTGGTCGTGCGTTAGATGGAGACCAGCTAAACTAATTGGCTGAACTCACACCAAAATCACACCGGCTAAATATGAAATAGACTGCACATATTTATCACCTTTCACCCACCTTGGTTCTGTTTTTTTTAGTTGAACATAACTCATACAGTAAAATCCAAAGGGCTCTTCTCTGAGGCTAAGCTAAAGTCTTTTTCAAATACAAACTTTGGAAGACAGCTTTGTTTATTGCAGAGGAATCAAGGATGAACTGATGCCTCTATCCAAAAATTGTGCGCGTGTACCAAAAGTTAAAAAAAAGGCATGCACTAAAAGATCAGACTAATAAAACTGCTCATGCATCTGCAGGCAATGTTCCCTTTGTAAAGTCACAGTTCACCTGGAAATGTGCATGTGGAGCCCCTGAGGAATGTTGAAGTATATTGAACCTACTCATCGGTGGTTCTTTTTGTCCATCAGTCAGTGCATCCATCATGCAACATTACCTGCACAGCATTTATGAGTTTACAGTAATTAGGCTGATTATTTCACAACTTGCCAAAATGAGATAGATAATCAGTGATATCTCCGACCCTGGGATATCATTTAGGAATGGAATATGATAAGTGAGCGAAATAAATTTGTTTGAGTTTGGTGATGTGAACCTGGGCTGAATCGTGATTGGGACTCTTAATGAGGATATGAAGTGTAATGAGACCTGTCACTTTATGTTAGGCATTACTTCCAGAGTTTGTTAATTTAGACAATCCATATGTGCAGGCGGTGAAAATGTGCCAGATGAAGTGACTGCATGAGGCAGCACATGCATCTCCAGTGCCAGCAAACATACAGTCTGCTTTACTGCAGTGATTTTACACATGAAAAATACAAGAAAATTACACCATACCATTGTATTGTATTGATTACTTGTTTTTTTCAATATTAAGTTTTCATTTTTCTGTGGTCTATAAATTGGTGGTTGCTCAGTGATGGCGTTGAGTTTTTTTTCCTGTTGGAGGTCGATTGCAAGTACTTCCTAGTAAGTAAAGCAAGTGCTTTCTCACAGTAGAATTACTGTGCCACTGTGTTCACTCATGTCTGGTACTCCAGACAGTCCCTTTTGATATCAGTTTGTTGGTTTACATGGCATTAATACTAAGCGGAAAAGAATAGGATATCTGAAACTAATTGGACACTCACTGTCATTTTGATTCAACCAGCAGCTCTGTTGAAGTATCCTCACTATTTGATGTTATATTGAATTTCTAGAGTTCAGAAAAAAAATTTTTTTTTACAACTGTTAGTCTAATTATGGTGGGCTGAAAGCACTGCACACATGCTTAATGACTGAGAAAGATAAACCAGCCACATCCTGGCATCATCCTACCATTTCAGCTGTGGCATACTTTACAAATGACTGCACATGTCAGCAGGACACAGTCTGGCATTCTCTTCAGGATTTGGGAACTTGATGGTGAGGCTGCACTGATGAAATGCTGAGTAAAATTTGATGTGGGATTTGAGTTAGCGTTTATCTCCAAGCTTGTTTGTGGGACAGTTATGGCTCACTGGAGAATAGGCACAAGTAACGATGCCTGTTTGAATGTTTGTAAAAGTGAGGATCAGACACTGATTACAAATAGATAAAATAGTTCCCCGGTCTTGGTGCTTTGGTGCCTTAACGCTGCTCAGATTGGTTTGCAATAGACAGAAAAGACCATAAAAGAAAAAGAAGAAAAGAAAGCTGCTTCATGGATCATAAAGAGGGTTTTTACTGATTTCGGTTAATAATGTAGTTTTTTTTTTTGTAAGCAATCTGCACTTTTAACCTCAGCTCAGTAAAGTGCTTTAAAGCATGTCTGCCATTCAACCATTCACGTACAGACTTTCACGTCTGACGACACAGTTACCGTTCAAAATGCTCACCCGCCATCAGAGCAACTAGGGGGTTAACGTCTCAAACAGTGGAGGGCCTGGAGATTGATCGGCTCCACCTATTGGTACTCAGAGATGACAATGGCGTGGTATTTAAGGTGCTAAAAGGCAACACACCCACACAGCACTCACTCTCATGCAGCACTTACCACACACGATCACATCCTAATATCAACCTGTTCTAATGTTGTTGATTTTTTTACCAATTTATGTTGTTTCTGCCCCGATGTTCCTTGTTCTATCAGTGTTGTGTTTTTGGAACTAATGGTTAAAAAGAGCGACAGCATTGCCAAAATCGTTGTTTGTATGCAATCATTTATTCACCTTGATGATCCGGCTTTAGATGAAGTGGGCATCAGTCCAACCATTTTGCATGAATCATGACTCTGTTCTCATACGTTGCAACAAAAGAGCATATAACGGACAGCAAAGACATTTCCCTGTGGTTTCATGAGATAGAAATTGATTAATTGATGAATATACGCTAAACAAATTAGCAGCTTAGGGGGAAACAGAACACAGCTTTAAATAAAGCTTAGAAAATCTACATTGTTCCATTTCAGGACACTCGCTGATAGAAAAACCTGTCCGACAATAATAAATTGAGGTGAAAAGAGGAGAGAGCATGGAAAACGTCCTTTGTGACACTGCCGCTCACTCTGGTGAACACGCATTGAAGTGCTCCCTCCCTCTCTGATCTATGGACTGTCAAGATGGATATTTGCAGAAATACTTTATCCCGTTTCTGCCGCACCAATATGAACTGCCTCTGACACTTGCTGCAGGAAAGAGGGAGTTAGAGAAACCACACAACTCTTCTTCGACTGTGTATAAATTAAATCTTTTGGTAAGGGCGCATAAACGGAAAAGGGGAAGTGTACGAGTATCAGCCGGGTGTAAATGACCGAATGGTAGGGGTTTTTTGTTTTTGTTTTTTTCCAAGTGCATGTTTGGATGATTGTGTGATCGTTGTATTGGAAAAGATGATTCATATAGTGGATGCTGGCTATACAAGGCTAACCTCAGAGTACATCCTTAAAGCAGACTGCCACTTTATCTGTTTGTTCCACTCAGGAAAGTACAGAGATATCTAGTGGTTAGCTTGTGCCTTTGGAGTAATGTGTGCTACGCAGCCGCATTTTCTTCACAAATCACACAACAGTCATTCCCCTCGTCTCTGTCTGCACTCTAACAGCAGCTACCAGTGTCAGCCTTGTGCTGATTTGTCGTTTTTGTCAGCCTGACATGATCATTAAACAGTGGCCACTCTATTTACCACACTACCCGACTATAGTGGTCAACAGTAATAATATCTTCCTGATGCGACATGTTTATTTACAGCAAGCACTAAACACTGAGGAACCCGACACTACTTGAATATCTGCCAAGTCCTCTTTGGATGATGTTCGTGAGACCGTAAATAAAAAGTCAACTTCTGCAGTCCGGTGTGTCCACGCAAGTGTTGCTTTTGATGGTGAAGACAAGAAAATCGAAGACATTCTTCGACTGCACCGCTGAAGCCTCTCTGGTCTAACCTATGTAACTGACTGCAATATATTTGCTCTCTGGATCTACATAGATGTATATATCTTAGTAATAGCCTAACCTACAAAGTCTCAGTAGAACATGCAACGATGACTCGAGTTAGTTTTGCAGTAAAAACAATTAAATGTGGGTTGAAACGTAGATATTCCACTTCTAAAGAAATGCATGCTTCCTCTCGGGCAGGGTATATGTACATAGGTTTAATTTAAGAGGTCTTTGAGAACCCACGACAGCTCCAAAAACATTAACATTTTCATTCCCCTCATCACTAACAGCCCCAGGGAGACCCAACCATGCGTATTCTATTAACAAAAGGCACGCCCAGTGCTCCCAAGTCTCAGTCTCGAGTCGTACACATCCACAAATCCCTTGACAAAAGCTGTTTGTGTTCACTAGAGCCTGCAAGAGGGACACAAAAAACACAAAGACAAAGACAGAAAATGGAGAGAGAGAGAAAGATGTAAGGAAAAAGAAGCTGAAGAACAGAACCTTTAAAATAATGTCACTTTTTGTAACAGTACACAGACTCTGGCTGAACGTCTTTATGTTCATTTCGGTAAAAATCACTGTTTTACCTGTCGGGGCAAATCTGGCACCTTCATTAACTGCAAGTGCCACACAAGGCTAACAGGAACTCGCTGCTCAAGAGATAAAACTCAATAGAGGCGATAGTATTTGGCACTATGGAACACTACCACACACTTTCATGTAATGGAACCTCAAGAACAATGTTAAAAGTTAACATTTCCAGTGTTAAGAACTTTGATGTCCATCTAAAATTTAAAAAGTATTGTTTAGTTGGTTATTATCTTTACATCCTACTTTGCTGTTGTATGGATTTTTTTTTTTATCCCAGAGTGGTCTCATACTTTTCTAATCCTGCTGGCTGTAATTTGTGTTCACACTTTAACCACTAAGATACACATAAGATTTAAAGTTCAAATGTAGTGTATCATATCACTCATTTCCAAGTATATTGTACATTTTGTGGAAAAAAACAGGGTTGGTTGGGCTATTTAATTATTAATTATTATTAATTATTAATTATTAACTTAAACACACTGATAAAACAAACCTTTATTGTCTATACTGAGGATATAATTCTTTTATTTTGACAGTATATGTTCTTTGTGAGAAGCTTTGTCTACCTTTTGCTGAACTCAAACATAAACACTCATTTGAAAATTGGGTGTTATGTTACCCTGTTACCTTCCTGCTGACTGATTATTGTGTCGTATTCTGTTCAACTAGGAAAGCTCATTTGAAAGAACTTATTTTATTGAAGAACTGAGTTTGAGAAATAAACAATTTGGTGATTAAACTTTGATGAAGCTCTGTTACAAAGCAGATGTTGTCCAACGATGGTAGGAAGTATCACAGAACCCCCTGAAATCCAGTTGCTGGCAGTGGCAGGTCGAGTCTTGGACACGGTCTCTAACTGGCCAGGATGGGGTACAGATGTGAAGGACGCGGGTTGCATTGAGCAAGAGTCTAAAAGGCAGAATGACAGAAGAGCACTGAGACACAAAGCACATGGAATAGAGGCTAATTTTGGTGGGGGGCTGTAGCTCCGGAGGTAGAACAGGTTATTTATTAATCACAAGGTTGGTGGTTCAATCCACAAGTTGCTCTGCAATGCATCTGTCAAAGTGTGAACGTTCAATAGGAAATACTTACTCAAAAGCATAGAAAATGAGGCAAGTTGTATAAAGCACTTTGAGTACTCAGGTAGAGTAGAAAAGAAGCAGTCCGTTAACCATTGGATGAGGAATTGACTGGGGCAGTGCAATGATGATAGATATGAGAAAGTGTGAAACATCAGTGAAGTAAAATTTATTTCTATTGGGTTGTTCACAAGAGACCTGGCTCCTTATAACAAGAAACTAGTCACAAAGTGCATCGCATTGAAAAACAACACAAACACAAAAACATTCCATGCCTCTCTTAATAGATGAGATTTAAGATGTTTTTTAAAGCATGCCACGGAGTCCAGGGTATGAAGGGACAGCTTTAAGGTTTGGTATCCACAATCCCCCTTAGTTTTAAGATGTGTACATTGGATTTAAAGAGTACCTCTATCTTTGAACCTCAGGATCTGACTTGGAGAGAGCAAAAGTGATATAAAGAATCCGGTCGTAAAGTCTGACGTCACTGGCCATGTCTGGGCCTAAACTCCGCTGGAGGTCCATATATCAAACGATCACTGTGGCATTACTGAGAGTTGAAAAACTGTCTAAAGTCTTTCATCTTTAATAAAATGATCAGCGTTCTGCTCTACCAGGTGTAACAATTGAGTTTAACATCCAGGCATCCATGAAAACGGAATTTATGACATTTAACGAAGTTAGAAGTCAGCAGGAAGTTAGCTCGCTAGCTTCTATCTAAATACAATATAGCATGTACTGACTGCGGGGTTTTGGTAACAAATTCAAACGTACAGCTCTGTTATCACTTCCAACATAAATGAAGACAGGAAACTAAACAGCAGTGACGTTTGTAGGGTTACTGAAGTTTGGCTAGCTGGTATATAATGATGTGCTACGTGACCGCTAGCGACACAGCTATGTTAGCATAATATAAACAAGCTAACTTTTTTCCCACTCGATAAAAGTTAACGTGAGTTTTCTCGGTGGTCAGGAACAAATGTAATCGCATGGCAGGATGCTGTAAAAGGACCATGCTTCAGTCAGGAGAACAACTGAGATAATCCATCCACAATACGAGGTTAGTCATTCATATACTGCTGCATGGGCTGGGCTGTACTTAGATCACTGACTGTTTTAGGAGCTTTTTGAGATTAAATAGAAGAAAATACAAAACATTAAACATGTTAACAACACAAAAGCCATATTAAATGCGGACTACTTTAGGCCCGGAAGTAGGATTCGTCACATCATCACTTAACGACCGGATAGGCCAGCAGCCCAAACACTTGAGAATGTAGGCAGCTGAGTAGCTACAGATCAGCCTTATTAAACTTATGCACTGGCTTCATAATCATTAGTTCTTTTGCCAGTGCTGTAACATGTTTGCTTTTAAAATTTACATGTCAAAGACACATTAAGGCTTTATATTCCTCTATAACGTAACAGAGTGGGAACGTTTTTGCTTAAAACCTCCCTTCTCACCCTAGGAACACAAACTATATCATACCTACGGTGTGAATTAGTTCCTTGAGTTAAAGCATTAGTTGATTTAACCATCAGTGGCTATTTTTACAACAAAGATCTCTGGCCATGCACCTGCAAAAACCTCTATAGGAAGTATAATCGAAATGATGTCATTGTTTGCAACGTGTGAAGAGGTCATAAAGATGTGCAAATAATGTCTGCAAGTGGCAACGATTGAAAATCTTACTGCCACCCAGGGGAGGTAAAGCAGAGATCGACAGATCAAAATGTTCATTCGAGGATTTGATAACAGCTGACAGGCGAGTCGGATTTATCGTGTTCATCAACCGGGGAATGAATATTATGTTTGACAGAAACCTAGTTTGCTTCTTTGCACACCTTTGCAACTTTTTCCTGCACTCAAAGCACATGAACTGCTGGAATCACTTTCTCTTCTAATAGAAATTGAATGCATAGTTAATCTCACAGTAGGTACAAGCAGAGCCTTGTTGAATTGTTGATGGTGGAAGTTCTTCGCCCAGCAGGTAAACAGAACATCACTGACATTTTCCTCTATTCATTTGCTCATGGTCATGAGCCTGCTGAGATTTAGACCAGTGAGGGTAATAAAATGGTCTCCACGGTGGCCAAAGAGCCAATCACACTTAAAAGCTGGTCTCTCTCTCTCGGGGAGTAATGGCATATGCGTGGTCATGGTCTAAACCACATTTTTGAAATTGTCTGGCATATTCCAGGCTCCCAAAACACAAAAAAAATCCAGGTGCTTTTAGATGTTCCTTCTCTAAATGTGTATCATTTGATCATTAGGATCCTCCAATCACAAAAATGCATTCCCATTATTGTTGTTATCAGAGTTAATTTCAAAGAGTATATAACAGGAGCTTGATGTGTTCACAGGGCGTTAAATGCGAATTTGGTTTTAGGTCCATGCGTGATCCTATTTAAGTTAGTTACAGAATCAGTCCAACAAGTTTCCTGTTGCTATTTCTGAGTCCAACTTTCTTGGACTCCGAGTACTGCACTGCGCCTGGGTTCTGATAGTGAAAGGTGTTTATCATGTAATGGTATCCACAGTGGAGCCACTGCAGGGTGCAGATAGCAAGCTGCTGTTTTCAGATCAGTTCTGTTCCAGCAGTCATAATGGTTGTTGCTGTGATTAAAGATGGGAGAGACGGTTCTTGGACCTTCATCTTGCTCCCCCTAGGACGAGTCAGGACGGCGGCGATTCATTGCTCGACTCACGTGGAAACACATTCAAATGCAATTGTCTTTTTCAAAAAGTCCCCTTTTTCAAAATCTAAAACTTTCTGGTTTTCTCTAGAGGTCTAAACCCCCCTTCTTTTTCTCTTTTTTTCCCCACTACTTTTTTGTGGTTTTCTTTAAAAAAGTAACATACATATTTAAAATAGAACATGAGAGAAAATCTGGGGGGCTGTCGCAAGCTTCAGCGCTACGTGAATTACTAAATACTGGATGCACATCCTGAATACATGTATGCACGCGTTTTGCCTCCATCTGTCTGAAACCTCATCTTACCTCAGTGGGGTCAGACATCCCTCTCATCACATACTCTAAAAGATGTTGAAGTCAGGGGGAGACTCACTATTTATCTCTCACCAACAGCGAGGGCCAACCAATATGGTAATAGGAAAATGAAATCCAGCAGCATGCTTCTGTGTATATCACTGCAACAGTAATTGTGAGTTGAGACAAGGAAAGACAACACTGCCCCCCAGGTGTAGAAAATGTAATAACAAGCTGGAGGAATAAAGAAGGGTGAGAGGGAGGAGATCTCAGCAGGCAAGTATACCTACAGAGACCTATAATAAGCCACTTCTGTTGCCTTTGTTTTAATTAATAACGCCTAGCATTTAATCAGCGCTGATTAACGTTATTGTGGTCTTTACTGAACTAGATCTAGCGTTCCAAATAGTGGCAAATCTTTAATTAATTTTAGCAGCACAACAAAGGAGAAAGCAAACAGTGTTTTCATAACTTGAGACAAGTGCTTTTAGATATAACTTCAAAGGAAAGGTGACTTTGATGCAAATGAAAGCGACACGGGCTAATGAGAAGGAAAAGAAAGAAAAGGTCGAACCGAGCGTTCATTCATTCATTCAACTTTTCCTAGATTCGTGTCGTTAGATTTAAGACATTCTCTACCTTACATTGTTATAGAAACAGCTCAACAGGGCTCCAAATGGATGTTGGGCAACTATCTCCATCAAAGCAAGCGGCAAAACCCATCAACAGCACCTCGAATCCCCTCCCTCCTCTTTTCACACTCTCTCGCGCTCTCATATGCAGTGGAGCTCGTTGCGGCGCCTGGCTGTAGCTAATCTGGCTGTAAGCAGTGTGGGCGGCAGTGGGCAAGGGCACAAAGGGGCTGCTGGGTAAAAAAAAACAAAAAACTATGGGGAGACAGCAGTGATTGACGGCTATAATTAGCTTGCTGAAGTTGTGCCGATGGAACGAGGCTGAGGGGAGGAGTTGGGGTGTTTACACAGCATCTAGTACACTTGGATATACACAAACTTGCCCCCCCCCTTCATTTTTGCAAACAAATGTCACATGCATGTATGGACATAAAGTACATGGATATTCAATGTTTTCTTAAATATCCACACACACAAAAATCCAAAACAACTATAGCAATACTTGCTCCCCAAATAAGGCTTTAACTTCTTCTCTTTCTTCCTGCAAAGAAATTAATAAAATCATCAACACAAACATGAGGTATAAATGGTCAAGTAGTTAGAGACACGAGGAAAAGCTTCCTCATTAAGTTTCGCAACTGTCAGTCGTTACTGTAGTGGCTACAGCCTCAGTGGTTTGGACCCAACACTTTTCCATTTTTCATATAAAGATCCAGGACACCTCACAGCAAAGCGCGCGCTGCACTTAAACGCAGAATCTGAGCATTAGCCAAATCTAAACTGGGGGGAAAACAGACAAGGCGATAATGGGCAACCCTGTCAAGGCCTCGAAGCAACACAACTTCTGATCACTTTAATGGAAGTTTTGCACCCGGTCTCGCTCCTCTTGGCTCCTTTTATGTGGAATATCATGTCACTGTCAGCGTGGCCATTAAGGCAGAACGAGGAAAAGAGGGGTGCAACTCTCTGCCAAATGGTCCAGAGAAATGAGGATTCCATCAGGCTGACAGACCCCTTGCTGGCTTTCTGAAAAGGTGTCATTTGCTTTAATTTGATTGTTTTTTTTTGTTGCCAATAATATGGCTTTTATTTAGCCCACCTGCAGATCTTCCTCTTTTGTCCTTTAACAAATACGCTTATGTGTACCTGCATGCAGATCATTTTAGACCATTTAATATTCAGAGTTGTACGCGGTGCATCAAAGGTTTCCTGACATGTAATGACCATCTAAAGTATTTTCTGTGCAGATAAATAAATAATATTAATAATAATGTAAATTTGATCATTGAACATTTTGCTTGTGTTTTTTATAATAATATAGTCATTATTACTCTGCACACCTCATGAATCTGTTTTATGGTGCAGTTAAAAATTGAAAACCAATTTTTAATAAAATATGCTGCAATAATTCAGAATTTGGATGTTCATTGAGGAAATATTAAAAGGGGAACATAACCAGTCACACATATGAGGTCTTAGTGACTACAACTGCATGTATTTAAAAAAAATTAAATAAATAAAAAGTTGCATAAACCCTTTTGTGGCTCCACAAAGTCTGCTAGACTGCCTCAAGTGATACTGGGAATGAATGGAGTATGTAGTTTGAAAAAAAAAAAAACACATCTCCGAGTGTGGAGTTATAAAGAAATGGGCATACCAGCCCTCTGCACCCTCTCCCTTTTTCTCTGCTGGAGGCTAGTAGCTTTGACCACATTAGCTGCTACTAGCATTACACACCTGAAACTCCAATCAAAGTGCCAGAAATCCATTTGCATCATGGGTAACACAGGTGCAAGACTTCCTAAGAAAGAATGTGTGAAATAAAAAAAGACATATTTAGTTTTGCTGCATGCACACTGGTACTTTTTACTGGTTGTCTGACAGTGGTGTAGCTACAGCCGATTTGGAAATCACCAATCAACATAAAATGCATGACTCTGGAAGGAAGCTGGATTACCCAGAAAGAAAATCCACACTGGCACCGAAAGGTCATGCAGATCCACTGCAAAACAGTGTCACCCTAATCTAATCAGCTAATAATATGCTAGCAATGTGAAGCATTTAGGGATGTAGACATGGTCAAAACAGTCTGCTGACATTAAAACTAAGCATTAAAATGGCAAAAAAAAAAAAAAAAAGGTATATATTAATAACTACTTGTTGCAACCAAGTTATGCAGAAGAGCATATCTGATTGCACATTAAGCCTTGAAGCAGAAGACCACATCAGATACCACTCATATCAGCTAAGAACAGGAAACTGGAGCTACAAATGCACGGTCTCACCAAAGTTGGATAATAGAAGAATGTGCAAACACCGCCCAGTCTGATGAGTCTCCAGTAAATATAAACGGAGGAACATTGACACTACACAACTTTTTCATGCCTATCCCTTTATAACTTAAGTATAATATATTTCTAATGACTACTTCCATAAGAATTACATCATATTACAAAGCTAATATGATGTCTGCCTGGTTTCTGAGTTCAGTGGTCTTAAACGGCCCTCACAGCCACCACTGCAACGCCTCTGGCATGCGGTGGGTCAGGAAAACCCCATCATGAAGGTAAGACCCACAAATCTGCTCAATGCTAATAAAGCCTGATATTGTTGGCAGAGGCGTAATTTCCAGGGGGGTTAGGGGGGTTATGACCCCAGTATAACCCCCCGTAATAAAATTATGAATTATCTTGCATAAATAGGCTGTTGATTTTCTTAACTCATTTCAGGTATTACCAGCAAAATAGTTGCATGTTTAATCATCTGGGAATTTACCCAGATTTATTTATTTATTTAGACAGAGATCTTGACCCCCCCAATGTTCAGCACAAAGCTACACCGATGATTGTTGGTCTACTATAGATCTATTGTCATACCCCAGAACTAAAAAATTATGGAAGATGTGCCTGTATGTAAAGAGTACATAGGTATAGCTGCTTTAATGTCCTAGTTCATGCAATAAATGGAAAGTTAAGAAACTGTGACTATGGTGCATTTTTATGTATATTTATATGCTTATATATCTAAAGATATATGGACTAGAATTTCTAGCTCTTAAAATTCAGCATTGTTATCAGCACTGAAAACAATTGTATTAAAGGCAGTTCAACCCAGTGCTACCAAGCAGGAACTAATAATGTGGAAAGCTACCATGTTAAAATAAGCACACACAAAAAGCTGAACTGACTTTAAATGACAGTTATTTGACTCAACGCCACAGCTGAAATATTTTTTTTCAAAATGGCCAAATTTATACACTTTGTACTGCCTGACTCATAAAACCTTGCTACACCAAATCCACTTTTAGTACTCCATAGCTTTAAAATTCAATTTCCCCTTAGACAAATGTGCAAGGAAATTGTTCCCTTTACCACTGATGACAAAAACCGATGCGTTTATGTAACCAATTCCGAACAACTGCTATAGTTTCTATAAAAACCTTTCCTATCTATCCTCTCTGCATCAGTGTCGATTAAAAAACGACTTACAGCAGGTAAGTTAACCATCTGTGCTTTGATTTAGGACGGCTTAGCTGTTACAACTCTCAGCGCCCTTCCGACACACTCAATTCATAGCTACAACCTCTTATTTTAATAAGGGCCGACTGCTAGGAGCCTGAACTGTAATTCTTGTTCTGTGAGAGTTTTCGGCGCTCTGTCCTAATCCACTGCTGGCCCACTATAATTTCCTTATGTGTCATAGGCTACCATTATTTTAACCTGCTTTTTAAATCAAACATCTAAATGAGCGGTATTGTGTGTGTGCACATTTTGAGACACAAAACGGATCTTTTCCACAAGAAACTGGCAAATTTGTTTAAACCATTGGTGGTGTGATTCAAGCCACAAGAAAACCACCTGAAAGGTAATTATAATCAAAGCACAATTATGTTTACTCCAATAAAAAAAAAACACACAGACACAAATTGTTTAACAACATATCACTCAAGGGTATGTTGCTGCGTAAATCGGCTATAATTCACAATTTATTGTGCATGGAAGTAGATTACGGCATCACTGCTGGACTGTAGTGGAGCATAATATTTTCCCACTGTGATTGACAAGTACTCACTCACAGGAGACCTTGTTGGTACACTCAGGAAATTAGAAAATGAAAACAGATTAGAAAAATGCCACAGGACTGTTTCTATCCATGACAGATAAGATGGCCCCGTAGTATGCCACAACACTCACACGTCAACCGTATCGACTTCTCGCACCTTTCTGAAGCTGCACAGCAATCTCAAAAAAACCCCCACAAACTCTGCTTTCCCGCTGCTCTCCAACTGTGATGGTTCGGCTCGGTGTGTCTAGCCTGCGGCTTGAACTGTTGCGTTATTTGTCTTCTTCTGAAAATGCTCACATACAAGTTAAGTTATTTGCTGTCAAGAAAGCAGGAGGCATGTCATATAGTAAAGATTTGTGGAGAACCTTCAGTGGCTGCACTGTTTTGGAGATAGAATAGATACCTTTGGGGGCTTTCACACTGACAGTCCAGCCTGGAACTAGGTACAGTCCTCATCAAAATTTAATGCGATACATTCTGCAACATGGGTGCAAACTGCTTTACCAGACACAAGCTGAATATGGACAGTTAGTGTTGTCTGGTTTTTGCATTTTTCAAAACTGTTTCCCCTGTTTTTGATTGTTCAAAAATATGCGTTTAAGTGAAGAGTGATTTTATTATCAGCGTGTCAGGTTTTTGGATGCATCTGCTAGAAGAAAAGTGCTTTTTTACCGTGCTTGGAAAAATAAATATAACACTGGGTTGTATGTTCAGAGTGAAGAATCAATCATTTTATTTGTATTTTGTGTAAAACAACAATTAGAGGATACTGCTGGTAAGCAAAATAATCACATGTCACTGCTACATTCACTGGCATGCATTCCTAATTAGAGAGAAATAACAGACATAATTCTTTGAAGTTGCCCTCTACACACAGTTAATGCACTAACTCTTTTACAAAGTGACAATCAGTGCTTTTATTCTAATACCTGCCTTAACCGCTGTGTGTGGAAAGAGATTCCCTTCATCTATAAAAATGGCTTCTCCCTCATGGATAAATGCCCTAAAAACTGACTGTAAGTCTAATATTGTGCAGCTCTTAAACCCACTGTTTACCAGCAGGTTTAATGCAGCAAGCCCTTAATTGCATTCATTATCTAAAGCTCCAGGTCTGAGCCAAGGTTATGGAAAGAGATGGGGGATTTCAGTTATCTCTTGTTTATTCAAAAATACATATAATAATAACCGCCAGTACTGTAGATAATAAGTAATGAGCATATATTTTGAAAATAAATAATGAAAAGGGATTTCCTCTGCACTTTTATCATCCCCATTTTCCACACAGAGAAGAAATAAGGATGTGTATGCCATCATAGCTTAAGATATATTGAAAGTTTGGAGGAAAATGGAAGTTTCTTTGTGCCAGAGAACACATAATAGAGTCCTCCCCATCCCCTGAGGGGCTATAATTGAAAAGCAGTGCATGAAAATAAAGCTGTATATAAATATATATATATATATATATACACCTAGGAGGAATGTCATGTCGGCTTACACGATACAGAACTTGAGTTAAAAGCAGTTCTGAAAAATAAGCATTGCATTTTACGAGACACGTGCCGACATAATTGTCATTATTGGTTAATAACTTAGAAGAAACCGACTCTCCAGAATCGCAGGGACTCAGATGTTTATACTGTTTATCCCACAGGGATGTCTGGTGTCATGGCAGTAATCTGGCATAAAAGCAGATGATGCAAAGGCCCTGCACTGCATTGCGCGCAGTGCTAATTATGCTTGTTGTTGAACATTCTCTATACATTCAGAGTTTACATATATTCTGACCCCGTGTAAGAAAAGTATACCAACACTTTTCTTGTCACTGCAACACATACATAGAAATAACAATAGTGAACCACTCCTTAAGTCACTAAGCCCTACCAGACATGTTCTTAGACCTGACAGGGATATTAAATGATATATATAAATTGATTCATTAATAAAATAAGGGAACAAGAGCTCTGATTTTTTAATGGGAATTTTTCCGCCCGCATGCTGCATCTTTTATGCTGTCCTGCTGAATAATGCAACATCTCACTAGCAACTTTTATAACACAGAAACACACCACACAATAGGATACGAACAGTAATATAATTCAGTTTTTACCCCTATACATAAGGGAAATTGGGATCATGCATGTTCTCATTTCCCGAATAATCCACTAAGTGCTTCTCCTTGTCCCCCTTCAAAGTTTAGTTTTATTTCTGTCGTTCCTTGAAATCTGAGGTTCTCGGAGTTCGGAAAATGTTCCCTCTCCAAAGAAATGTCAAGAGTAATTCAGGCTAACCTATTCAGGAGATCTTTTTTTATCCAGCCAGTCAGCTTTCTTGCAGCTAACCTTGTCTTTAACTAACCAAACCTGCAAACTAACAGTAATTGCAATGTATAATCCCGTATTACATCAGCTACAATTTGCTCATCTCATGTAACCCTTAGTTTGTGACTGAATGTGACACAAATTCCCCCCACCCCCCTCCAAACAATGTCAAAGTACATATCTGTCCCCGAAAGCAAAATAATGACGTTACAGAATGTTAGGTAGCAATGTGAAAGCCTTAAACTTGCAATTTGTTCTGCAACATGTGGATGATGCGGATCAAAGTATATCTGCGTGAATCCCTGTTTTCCAGCAGAGCATTGCACTGTAAGGCAGAGCATTGCACTGTAAGGCGACGATCAATGCGCAGTATCAGAAAACGTGAGACCCCGGGTGCATTACGGGGGTCAGAATCAAAAATTCACACACAAACTACCAGACTGCTAATTTGAAGGGTAAACCAAGTAAATACATGGGTAAATATAAGGATAGATAGTTTAAAAAAGGGTAGAAATAGATCGTATCCATGGATGAGCTCTTAAATATCATGTATATTTGAGCATTAGCCATTTAAAATCTTAAATGAAGTCTCATTCTGTTGGGAAAATATGTACATCCTCCTCTGAATGAATGCATTCCAGCCACTTGGCAGCAGAGCATGTGCTGATTCAGACTCAGTAAGGTGTAAGCTCCCATCCCAGTAAGTTACATCAGATGACATATGTAGGGGCAGATGGGATGGGTAGTTCTTCCAGGTTTATTTATCAGGGTTGTCGGCAGCATGTTGTACCAACTGATCGAGCCAGGTGCCAAATCTAAAAACCTGATTGATGAAAGCTGCTTTAACAAACAGCCACCTGAACACTGGCAATTGCAATCTGGTTACATGACCCGAAACAGTCATGAAAAACGAATTAGCTTTTACAAAGTAATATGCAAGGATCATAGACGGTGCAAAGTTCATTAAATACTGCGATAATAGATACAGTATGTAGCAGTAATGTTAATAGCCATAGTGTTGCGTTATTTGATGAGCTGAGGACAAGAGCTCCACATAGTCAGCCCACTGAGACACTGCTGATTTTATATGGACTCCATGTCCACATCCTTTTGCCTCTTTCTTGTAATATTCATTCACTTTCCCTCCTACATTCCCTGTGCCTTCAACTGTATAGATGGCACTCTTCCTAGGGTGCACGGGAGATTTAACAGAATCTCTGGAGACTTTTCTCCATAACTCACTTTCTTTCTCTTACCTTCTTTCTGACACGCGTGCAGTCAGTGAACAGCCTAAAAAAAATACAAAAAAATATCCCACACATCCCAGGTGCTCTTGAAATAGAATAACTGTAGGAAGATACCCAGAAATACAGTATGAGTCATGTCACATGTCGTGCTGACCCCTCTGCAAATCAGCGAAACAGAATCAGGGAAGTTATCCACCAACACCATTTACTCTTTTAACCTGGAGTCACAGTAATAAAGTAGTAACAGGGATAATAATAGATATAAAAGCTCTTCCCACGTCAATAATAACTTTCAGTGTGGCAAAGAGAAAGCATGTTCTGTACATGAAACAGCAGTGACATGAATCGTAAATCAGCTATTCAGGCAATTACAGGTACTGAACATGAAATCAAATAAAATGAATAGTGGTGGGATAAAATATCAACATCACAATATATTGTAATCAGAAGGGGAAATTGTACGATTATCAATATACTGGCACTGAAGATTGATATTTTTATATCTTTAATATAATATATATTATAATACATAATGTATGCAGTCACTCTAAACAGATTTCCCCACAAACCTCACATGAATGGCGATAAAGTGAACAAAGGTTAACAACAAACAACGCTTAGGAAAATATGGTAAGATGGAATTTACACAACTTTAAAATGAATAACATGTTAAACACTCAGTAGCACCACAAGACAGTAAATAAATAATTCCCACGTTTTGGATTGTAGGGCTGTTTTTTCTGCTTCGGTTACCACAGTTGGGTACACAACTTGGTACTTGGGGAATTGACTGGCTTAGATCGTTACTGCCGGATATAAATTCACACTAAATCATTCAGTGCTAAAATTTGGCAACAAAGTTGAGTTAGAGCAAGAAAGAGAGTGATCCCATGTGACGTCACCCATGTGACGTGTTGAAGGACAATAAACACGTAGCAAAGGCAGCGGCGGTGAGCCAAAAGTAGTCTCAGCTGGGCTTCAAAACTCAATGCAGACTTTCGGTAAAATATGTAAAAACAAAACTGGAAAGCTGGCCACAACAACCCATATAATCTAAAGAAACACCTCATTAGGCACAAAAATAATTCTGAAAGTAGTGCTATGTGACTGCAAATTAAGAGCCGTATTACTGATACCGATACTTTTAACCTATAAAGGGAGCTTATGTAGAGGAGAGCAGTGTGTGATGATTTATGAGCTGAATCATTCTAATGAACACCAACACAACAGCGTTGTGATTTTAATTAGTTAATGCAGTTTTGTTGACACAGTTTCCTTATATAGTGATACTGTATTTTTTGGAGACCTGGAATGTAAATGAGCATCTCTTTAAAGGACTTTGGGTCAGCTTCTGTTGTTTCAATGTGCTGTAGGCTGTAAAGAATTGACGTGACTTTATTTTTTCATTTAAATAAAAAAAATATGTATTTAACACAGTTCAGTGGGATACGGTGGGGTTAGGTTGATTGGTGACTCTAAATTGCCCACAGGTGTGAATGTGAGTGCGAATGATTGGCTGTCTCTCTGTGTTAGCCCTGCAAAAGGCTGGTGACCTCTGCAGGATGTGCCCTGCTTCTTGCCCTAAGACAGCTGGGATGGGCTCCAGCTGTACCCCATGACCCTCAACTGCAGAGCAGACGATGGATGGATGGATGGATGGATGGATGGACGGATGGACAGACGGTGGGAAACATACTGAACTTCGAGGATAGAAACAAAGTATCGATCCAAGTGCGTTAGTATCGGTCAGATACTGATATCAGTGTCAATATTTGGATTGATCTGCCCAACTCCACTAAAAAGCTGAAAAAGGTAAAGCCAGATTCACACAAGGACCTGCTCCTAACTTTTGCATGTCTTTTACCAGCATTTAAAAAGTTGAATTAATGGATAATGATGTTGATGAACTTTTAAATGAGACATCAACATCTTCATTAACAGCTTCATCAAGCAAAACTAGTCTGTCCAAAACCTTAGTGTTAAACCATAATAAATGAAACAGATACTGTAAGTTATCGAAGGGGATGGTCTTTTAATGTATCGAGAATTACAGAACCGCTACATCGCATTATGATGTTAGCCTTTCATTTCATCACTCTACAAAAATGTCAATCACAATTTTGCACTTGACCATGAACAATGCTAAACAGAGACAAGATCCCAAGAAACATAAAACACCAACATAATCTCATACTGACCACTGACAAACAAAATCTTTTTAATTCTCTCTTTTCATATTTCTCAGGTCTGTTTTTCCGTTTTAGTTCGAGCGAGCAATAGAGAAAGAAACAGTCAAGTTATTTCAGGAATAGTGTTGCCACCTTGCTAAATTTATAACCCTTTTTAATATGGCAGAAGATGGCAGGAAGGAACGAGGAAAGGGGAGGACGATTTTTATCTGGGAGAGGAAGAATGACAGTTCCATTACCTGAGAGTCGAAAATGCTTCATGCAATCCAACAAGTAGACTTTTTTTCCACCCAATGAGTGCTTATCAATACTGAAGGCATACCATTTTGAACCATCAGCGGTGAGGGCTCTCATCGATCAGACCCTGAAAAGTCAATCATAGTTTTCACTAATCAAAGACTGCAAGGATTTATGAGTCCTCTTCAGACTGCACTCACATGGGCTACCTGGTGAACCATCATACTGTACCTAATAGAGTGAATCATACCCAGAGGTGTGACAGTATTGATGGTTTTTCACTGTAACGACAGGACGGCGTAACCCAAGTCAGTCATGTGATTTTTCAAACAATCTGAAACAAACTTGAATACAGAACCTAATAGCGACACACTAAGTAGTTAAATTTGTTACATATTAACATTTTTATGTACATTTTTTAATGTACATGCTTTTCCAGCAGAAGTGGAACATCACAGTTTCCACTCTTGTTAGTCAAGTATTCGGAAGATTGATGTTCACTCATTTAACAACACAGGCTTATTTTTAGCAGCACATAATCCAATAACCTCTCGGTGGCTGCATTTGGATTGGACATTTCATCACTGTTTAAAAATATTCAACAAGGCAGTATCCATGGTGATAATAATGAAAATTAAATCTTCCTCATGCATTCCTGATATATTTGGATCGCTTCCTGGAAGTCATTTTCTGACCACACGCGCATTTGTAATTTCACAATGGACCTCAGACTTGCAGAGAAAGCAAACATGAACTTCTGTGTCAAACTGGCCTAACCTTCAAGTCAAGGATAATAAAACTGGTAATGAGAGTTGTGTCTCAGGCATTGACCCAGAGACCAAAGAGCAATCTTCAGTGAAAGATGACACATCAGGTCAGGAGCGTGACCTCGAATGTGCTTGGGCTTTTCTTTGACATTGACTGGGTTAAATGCCTTGAAGTCATCCACCAGCTTCTGCCCAACACGCATTTAACTTCAAGTTGTATTGAAAAACAAGAGGGAGAACATTCGCTGCAAATGACTGAAGTTTGGTGGGATTTTTTTGAGTTGTCTAAACATAGTTTAAGGACAGAGATTATGTAATAAACTGCAAAAAAGACTCTGGTGTAGCTACATAGCAAAGCATAGCCCTAACAATGGTAAACAGCAAGGTGCTGGTGGAGATGCTGAACAGTTAGAGACCTGGATGAGGGCCCGGGTAACCAGGATGAGATGGGGATGGTAAGGAAGTGGATGGATGATGGTCTGAAAGTGCAGAATGACAGAAAAGCACTGAGACTTACAGCACCTGAAACTGACAGCAGAATTAAGTTTGACAGCATGGGAAAAAGCAAAAGGGACAAAAAGAATAAACTAGCAGCCCGACCAGGAATCCAGACGGACAAGCAAATACAGATTTTTCTAACTATACATACACAGAGGCTTCATTGTGAATCCACTCACACACTGCATCGAAAATAGACAGGAGTTTGTTTTGGGCTGCTTTACCACTATCGTCACTCATGACTCAGAGCAAAAATCCACCACCTTTTACCCCCAGAAACTTTTTTCTCTTTCCTAATATCAAATTCTTGTCCAAGACTTGTGATTTATCAAGTAGGCAATAATCGAGTGTCCTGTTCTCTCTAAAAACAACAGGGCAGCTTGGCTTAGGTTTGCAGAGTTGCATCTTAAGACTTCTGGAACAATGTCCTTCGAACTGACAAGATCAAAGTGGGGATGCTTGGCCATAATGCACAGCACCATGTCTGGAGAAAACTAAATACAGCATATAAGCACAATCACCTCATACCAACCATCAAGTATGGCTGTAGAGGGGTGAGGATTTAGGCTATTTTTGCCATCACAGGACCTTGAGACCTTGCAGTCATTGAGTCCACCATTACCTCCTCTGTACATCAAAGCATACAGAGGGGTTCACAGTCAGACATGAGGCCATCTGTAACACTAAAACTTGGCTGAAACTACACCAGCCAGCAAATCTACAACAGAATGGCTGAAAAAGAGAAGAACGCTCTTCTATGAAGGTTCAAGGTTCCATAATGTCCCAGTCAAAATCCAGACCTCAACCTGATTGGAATACTGTGGTGGAACCTTAAGAGAGCTGTAATTAAACAAATTCCCGCAAACCTCAACAAACTGAAGCTACATTAGTGGCTATCTGGTTATTATTTCCAAACATGCTTCTACAAGCTACTGAATAGTGTGTACTGAGTTCTTCTTACACTGCTTCGATATGATGGTGTAGTTTTTCTTAAAGAAACAATTACATGGTGTAATAGGTCATGGGCTGTTGTTTATCAAAGGTTGTATTTAAACAATTTTGTATATGTCATGTCACATAAAAACTCAGAATTGAAAGAAGGTGTATTTTGCCATGACTTTATGTTGCATTTTGTGCCTAACGCTGTGGAAGGGTTAACACCTGTTACCAACACACAACCTTGGATTGAGTGAATAAGGGTTGTGGAACTGTTTTAAGTTGTGGTGTCTTGGGCAGTGCACTGAGCACTTTATGATCTTCCCACAAATACAGTTAAGCCAAGTGTTTGGACGGCATCTAATCGACACTGACCAATTATTACTGTCAAGGCAGCCACTTTTGCGCCCATTCTGTTATGATGTCAACAAGGCTAATGGTTATCAAATGGTAATTAAACTTCAAACATGGATCAATTGAGCACATGGAAGCAATCTTCTTGGGGGCAGCAGGGGCTCTAATGTAAACTGGCAGCCAAGCATAAATAATCAATCGGCAAAAATTACGGAATCGGGCGTCGCACTGACGCTTGACACATCAAGTTGCTCGACACTGACCTCTTCTCGTTATGCTACCAATGCTGAGCTAGGGGAAGGAAGAAAACGAGCAGCCTGCTCTTAAGGAAGTTATAAAACTGTCTATTATTCACCCCCTATAATTAAATACAAGCACATTCCATTAAAAAAGGAGGAAAGTAAAATGTGATTTTTACATCTGCATTTATATTACATGATGGTGAATGTGTTAGTTTTTTTTAAAGATGGGGCTGTTTTTTTAATACTAACCAAAACTCAGTGTGCGATGTTATAATTCAACCCACTATCATGCGAGCACTGCACATTTCAAGAGCCACAAGACAAAAGGTACAAAGAACCTTGGAACAGTTAAGCTAATATCGTTTAATGTTAATGACCTGTATTTCAAAGCCATATGACTCCATCCCCAAGAGCCAGTGGATTTAAACTTTAATACTGATGAATAATTAAAGCTCTGGGAAAAGACCATTTAGCTGGCCAATAAAGACAAAAGAAGTGCCACGTTAAACGCTGAAATTTTGAATCTCTAGTAAGGGCCTCATTTAAAGTCTTAAATTACACTGATTCCTTTTTTGTCAATAAGGTTAAAAGCCATCAGTTGGACTAAGTAATGAAAATGAAACATCCCCGCGGAGAATCTAAATACTGCATGCTTAACATGCTATTTCTAAGTGAAAGCCACCTGTCCTGGCTAAAAATATTTATTTAACTTATTAGCTCGTTAGGGATTGTTTGAGCTTCACAGGGCTTCTGTAATACCAACAGGATTACTGAGCTACAGAGCCTGAAAGGCAATGCCTTTGCTGAGCAAGTAATCTCAGAAACTACAAAAACCAAGCATGCAAAAATGTGTGTGTGTGTGTGTGTGTGTGTGTGTGTGTGTGTGTGTGTGTGTGTGTGTGTGTGTGTGTACACATACCCTTCATTCTGACTGGTGAAGGTTCATCGTGATAACCATGGCCCTTGCAGAGCCGTGCCACACATTTGAAAAGACTAAATGGCGAGAGATAAATGAAATCGCCTCGTCATCGACGGCTGATGCCAAGTGCCATTATACACAGCAGGAGGCGAGAATGATAGGTCTTAAAGAAAACAAGTAGCATCCGCACTTTTGGCCTAATGTGAGCACTCCAAGTCATCATTTTTGCAAGCATTAATGACATTTGCCATCACTACTGGGCAAAAACGTCATTACACAGGCATAAATGCATAAAGACTCAAGCTTGGGCCGCTGGGTAAACGAGGCTCTCTTTTTCCAGTAGAATCCATAATGAGTATTTTCAAAGTCATCTACTTTTGCTTGATACATTAAAACATAAAAAAGAGAGCGAGAGAGAAAAAAAACTACTTAATTTATGTTTTTCTTCGAGGATTCCAAGACGTCTTGGCCAAGAAAACTACTCTCCTCTGACAGCTCAGCAAATTTCAACCTTAAGCTGAACCTACAGGGTCATACTGATGAGCAGAAAAATAGCGGTGGTCAACACAAACTGGGAAGTGACTTACCCCAGGCCAAGTTCTGTCATGACAAACGCTCACTGCTCTTCTCTGTCTCTTGCTGCCATCTTTGCCTTGCTCTGTCCTTCAGGCTGATGGAGAGGGCAAACAGGCTGAACTTGGGCCGTCGGCCTGCTCGTGATGAATGAGTTTGGGCATGTCGGGTGTTGGGCCATAAGATGCCGCGCTTCAGATAAATGCCAGTGCTTAAGGTTTTAAAGCATTCTCTTCTCCTAATAAAGATGTCTATCATCTGTGAATAAGTAACCTTGTCGGCTCGACGAGCCGGGACTGAGCAAGGGGTGGAGGGTGAGATCAGCAACCCACAAATCAATCACGCATAAACAACGTGACAAGATGAACTCGCCTCCGATAACAATTCCAAAAGAATATTGCAGCATAAAAATGGATAATGAAAGCCAAGAAGCCATGCCAGTAATAGCATCAAGCTAATAAAAGAGATAAGCAATCAAATGGGAAGCTGACTTGCGGTAAGGGGAACAATATCAGTTCTCATTCTTTCTGATGGCATAGAGGGAGTGGGTGGGGTCTAAAGCTGGAGTAACCCAGACTAGAAGAAAGTCTTTTAAAATATCACTAAACTTTAAACTACAAACTAATTATAATCTAACAAACTAAGACAAAGAGTAGAGGACATAGGGGCCTTGAACATTGGGCATATTCCAGTATATGGTGGGCTGGTACTATTTGTTTTCTATCTAAATGTGGTGTACTGTCAGATACATACAGTCAACGACAGGCTAAACCCTATGCAAAGCTGTGCCTTGCAAAAACAGAGTTTAGTCTATAGAGCAGGGTGACTGACCAAACAGGAAGAAACAAGAAACAAGGCTCAGGAAAAGGGGTGGGAGCTGACGGAGGAAGAGGGAATTGGCAGAAAGGTGCAGGACAGGAGCTGTGTGGCTGGAATCTGCGTCATCCTCCTCACTCCATCAACTCCAATACACACGCTCAGATGATGCATGAAAATCCATTTATGCTACGAGCCAGGAGGGAAGATGTCTCCGAAAAAAAGATGGAGAGAGAAACAAAGGGTGGGTAGAAGGATCTCTGTTGGTAGTGTATGAGCAAAACCGATGGTAACAGTACCAGTGAGCATTACATTTTATAGTAAGTGAGGGCAATTCTCTTTGGAGTTCTCAGTAGTAGGCCGGTCTGAGACACTGCCATATCTCGGCTATCCTGATGACAGTCTGATAGACGGGTGTATAGATGTCTTCCATTAGACTGGCGTCGGCACCGTGGTGTGCCACACCATCACCTCGCAGCATAAAGGTCCTGGGTTCACTGGCTGACTGAGGCCTTTCTGCATGGACTTTCTCCAGGTACTGCAACAGTCATGCATTTGGTATGCAGTTGGTGACTCTAAATTGAATGGTTGTCTGTTCTAGTCCCACGATATACTGGTGACCAGACCTTGTATTCTGCAAGGATGGGTTCAAGTCCCACCTCCAGCGACCCAGAATTGCATAAGTGGAAGAACAAAGGAGCTTGTATGCTACAAGGTAATATTTGTTTCACTTTTGTTTTAAAGTCCTGAAACATTAAGGCCAAAATCCCACAGCCGGTGTGTTCACTACGGGGCATCAAGCTCACTTTACCAGCCAATTGCCCGCAACTTTACCTTTTCAAGGTCTGTCTATAGATCGACTTGAGAGAATCTAAAAAAAAAAACAAGTGTAGTCTTGTCTTAAAAGATATTCATTACAGAGACAGCTGTTTGCTATTTACATTTTTTAGAAACTGCCTTAACAAAGAAGGAATACTTAATCAATACTGAATTCAACATATAAGCATGAAGTACCTTGTACTCCAGCGGACAGAGTTTTTAAGACATGAAAAGAGAACCTCAGTAAAGCAGAGTCTTTTCATTAGTAAAGATGTAGGGGAGGCTCGACCACCGTGAAAGACTGTGTGGGCAAACAATCTCCTTTTTTTAAGACGACAACCTTTCTTAGTGAAAACTGCAAACCACTTTCAGATGTTATCATCAGAGGCACATAATGTCATTAAAAGCTTCAGACAATCTGGAGAAATCTCTATATCTGCAAGAGATGAGGAGATGGAAAAAAAACAAAACAATACTGAGAACATGTGATGTTCAGTTCGCAGACAGCACTGCATTAAAAACAGATAGGATGTTCGAGTGGAAATCGCTGCATGGGCTGAGGAGCACTTCTGAAAACCATCATCAGTGAACAGTTTGCTAGTGCTTCCATGAATACGAGCTAAAACTATAGAAAACAATAAAGAATACTAAAAAAGATATCTAAACATCAAGTGAAGCTGCCATCTTTGAGCTCAGACACATTCAGTTAAAATGTCTATTGAATCACAACTCTAGTTCTTTTTGGGTCGGAGATTGTGTCCTCAAGGCTAAAGAAGAACACGCAGATCAAAAGCCAGCATTTGTGATGATAAGCTTAGCATTAGCGGGTTCTGACGTAAAACACTCCCGAGTTATGAAGGGAAACACTGTTACAACGCAGGCCTCAAAGAATTTCTACATAAAGTGAGAATGGAAATTATTTCGCTTACAAAAGTAGCAATTGTTGTCCTCTGTTCCCAAACCCATATCGAGTCCTGTAAAAAAGAAGGCGATGGAACAACATGTGGCTGTGAAAGACATGCAGAGGGTTGGTGTGAGAAGGCGATGCTACAGAGGTGGATGTTTTGCTGTGGCGATCCTGAACAAAGAGGAATGAGTAAAAGTAAACTTTTTTATGGTGGCTCTGAGACGTCAAACAAACCTGCAAGTTAAAAAAAAAAAAACACCAGCAGATAGAAAAAAAACACTGCAAAAGCACATAAAGCACAGCAAAGTTGAATAAAGCACAATGGAAGTAGAAAAAAATATCACAAAACACAACGGAAGTGTTTCTGGGGAAACATTAATGTGACGGAACAGCTGCAGAAGCCACAGAAAGCAAAACATGCCAAGGACTGACCTGGGATAAGCTTAAAAGAAGCAGAGGATTCATCAGCATTGTGAGGAAGAAAGAGATGCATGTAATGTGTGTAATATGATTCAGTAATGTTGATACATGTAGATAGATTGTTCACTATTAGCCATTTACTGTTAGCTTGTCACTACCGCAGCTGTTCCGTCACGTTATTGTCTCCCCAAAACATTTCTTTTGTTTTTCTGGGGAGACAATGACCTGAGTCTACTTGTTACTGTTTTCTAAGCAGTGTATTTAACCTTTCAAGATTTTATTAACACCATTTTCTATAAAACAGGGTTTATATGACTTACAAATCGCTGATTTCTGTGGATAATATGCAGTGTCTCTCTTTTAAAAATCAGGTTGTACAATGGAAAAGACTGCAGAAGGTAGGTTTGGATAATCCACTGCAAGAATGAACATAATAACATCTGAAACAGAATCTATCTCCCCATAATTTGAATTTAAGAGGGAACCTATCCCACATATACTCTTAATTATTTTGCACTAAACAGCTTTTATTTTAAAGACACAGTTGAAAAGATTCACGTGGTGTTGACTCTCGTGTTGAACTGATCTGCCGTCAGTGCTTACAGAGAGTACAAGGAAGTGTCGGCGTGAGAGATGCACTTTACAAGCTGGATCTTGTAATCTGGCGAGGCATTCAAGAAAAAAAGAACTTTAATGCATTTACTAGTGCTTGCTGTAAAACACTTCATTGTTAATTCTTAGTGCAACTCTATCTGCAGCAGTCTTTACTGCCCTAAGTCTGCTAATTCTTGGTGTTTATCTGTTTCTAAACACGAGTAATATGTAACTGTAATGATGACAGCATCGTCACTGGCTTTTCTCGGCTAAAAACTTCTGACAGACTGTATGAAATAGACCCTGGTGCAGTACTCGTGAATTTAAGCGCTCTTGACAAAATGTCATTTGGGATGTTCTTGAGCTCCCATCTCACTTGTGGACACAGGTGTTGGACGTCCTCTGTAATTGCCCCCCATGGTTTGGCTGTCTGAAGAACACCTGGACTTCCACAAAGCACACCAACAGTTGCGACTGTCAGAAAAGCATGCGTGCACGTCTCATCTTGAAGAACAGATTTGTTTTTTGACAATCCTCTGAATTCTATTTTTTGACTTTTTAAGTCAATGAACTATATAATTGCTTTGAGAACATTTATTTTTATTTTTATGGTGCTTCTGTTGCTACACAATCGTACATAGCTGTGCCATTGCATTTATATGTGTTTTGGACTAATAGTTGGTTTGCAAGGACATTACTGTTTAAGTCAAGTTTTATTATAACTTGATGATGATGACTGATTACCACATGGCAGTTGAGTGAGATGAGAAAATGCAAAAAAACAAAACAAAAACCCAAAACAAAACATCTGTTTATTAAAGCTGGGCCAGCGTGTGATTTGACTGAGTGTCAAAAGTCCATTTATCTTGCTGAACAAGGTGGCAGAAGCCAGCCAGGATTAAAGAACTGGGTCTCCGGCCGACTCTCACCTTCAGCACTCTCTCAGCTCGGAATGAGAGTGCTCCATCATCCAACGCGCTCCGTGACACCAGCTGGGCAACTAGGTGGAAAGAGCAATGGGGGTGTCGTGCTGTCCACGAGCACCTTCAGTGTGCCACAACAAGGCCTGCTTTGGTTTTCGACTCACGCATCGCCTGCACATGAACAAAGAGGAAGCACCTTGGTGACTGCTCATGATCAAGGCCATTACCACTGCCCACAATAAACAGCACACAGTGTTTTGTCTTTTTGACACCGTGAAGTTACCAAAAAAATTAAATGTTTGTTCACCTGCTGGCTATGATATTATACAATTTCACAGCCTGCACCAACATCATCATCATCATCACTACATACATGACACAGAATATAACTCTGGTCTGGTTAGTGTTGGGGTCGGTACTCCAAAAAGTAACATATTACTCATTACTCATCACTTTTCTTAAAAGCAATGCAGTTAAGTTACTTAATTACTCAGCAGAAGAAAAAAAAATTAGTTACATTCCCTTTACTCCATAAACCTTAACCTTCTCCATGAAATTCTCCCTTTTTTACTGCCTTCTCATTGGAAATTGTTGAACCCAGAATCTCCATTTCTTCCTTCTCTTCTTCAAAAGCATCAGGACCAGCTCTTCATCGCTTATGTCGACTTCATTTTTTTTTCACAGTTTATTTTTTGAGGATAAATTTTCAACAGAATCACAGCACATTTGATGCGTGCATACATTACACAAGTTCGGATTAAAAAATTGTTGTTTTTTTTCGCTTTTTCACGACATACTCGGTGTGTAACAGCCTTTAGACTACGGTCCCACAAACCAACATAAACAACTAATCTAACGGGGACTGTCTCTTTTAGCTTTTACAATAATAACACAAAATCGGCAGAGACTTTAAAGCGATCGCTGCAGTGATTCTACTGTACAAACATGAAAACGTAGAAATTGAGGCGTCAAGCCTGACTGCTCATCACTGCCTTTGTTACCTGTTAAAGTTCAAACTCTGGCTGCTGGACTGGCATCCACTCAGCTTTATCGACACTCTGGGTTTTCCACTAGCTTTGCATTAGCATGCTGTTTTTTGCAGATGCGTGCAAAGAGCCAAAGTTGTGTTACCAACATAATGCAGTTGTGTGTGTGCTGGACACAGTTTGCATTACAGAAGAACCTTTATGAATGAAGTAACAACATACTTGTATATAGCTGTAATGTAATTACTCAATTTAGTACAGTAACACGTTACATTTCTGCGTTACAGAAAAATGTAATGCGATTACGTTAACGCGTTACTTTGGAACACATTACATTCAACATTGTTAAATGCCCACAGTGTATATAAAAAAGGTTGTTCTCCACTGGTAACAACATCAGCAATTTCCCTGAAAAGGTTCTATGAATTTATTCAGTGTAGCACAACTAGGATCTTTCCTTAAATTCGATCACATATTTTTGCCGCCTGTCACAGAAAACAAAAGTGATTACGAGGAACAGTCCCAGAGGGGAGTTGAACCCCAGTCTCCTGGATGAAAGATGAGTTTGTTTCAAGCAACCGCCACGCTATTCACAAACAGGACTGTTTCATTCAACATTACCATCAGGGAATCTGTGTGTCTACCACAATAAAGTTCCTAATTGGCTTTCCATTGGCATTATTTCCACAGTGCAGCCACATAATGTGTTCTTTCAGAGGTTGTGGTCACTTCCCGTATTTCTGCGAGATCAGGTTGGGTTTCTAATTTAGCCTCGGTAAAGGCCAGTCTGTTGTTTGACTTTCTCTCCTTCAACTTGTTTTTTAACAAGAAAACCCTTCCTGTTGTTTGCATCACATTCATTTTAATTAGGGGCTGTGGGCATCGCAAGACGACAACATGCATTTTAATTTAATCTAATTACCTGAAAAGCAGGACTCTATCCATAACTGTCACTTTTTAATCATGAGGTTCCTTTACAACAGGAAGAAAATAAGTGAACCACTTTTTTTTTGTTTGTTTTTTTTTAACCTCTCTCATCACAGCAGCACAACATCGTGGACAACATGAATTCAGTGTGGGGGGATTTGTCAAACCAAGAAAAAGAAAGGAAGAAAAAACTTAAACACACATAATCTGCATCATTTCCAGTCAACAGGAAGGTTTGAATCCTTATTAATCGCCAAGCATAACATGCACGCACTTAAAGACATGGAAAAAAATGTCTATCTGCAATGCATGGGGAGTTCTTTCACATTTGCCCCCAAACAGTCATGCTGAAAATCTAAGGCAAATTTTCATTTTACGGCCCGTCAGCTCCCTGATACAGAGCAAATGAATGCAGCAGCAAACAAATCTATCAAGTCCTACATCAAAACAACTGTGCTCCCTCTCCCTGTGACTTAAGGACACAGACATAGCAGAAAGGAGAAGTGCGGGAGGAGAAAAAGAAGTGTTAGTGAAAGGCACAGAAGGAATCATGGGCTGTGCTGAAAGCAACCTGCTGGCTTCTGAAAGGCCTTCAGCAAGGAAGTCCTTTAGTCACAACAATACTGGATAACAGCAAAACTGTTTGATCAAGAAGAGCGAATTATTGCTCCTTGGGGCTCCAGTGTTTTCCTACACAAGCTGTATGCTTCTTTACTTGGCCCGGCTGTTCAAGTACATTGACAGCCGCTGGGTTTGTTTGTTTTTTTGCTATATAAAATGATTAAAATCCCAAGGTAAGTTTGCATTGTGTCTCCTTTGCTGAAGAAAAGAAACACTTATAAATGGTCATGAAGAGACAACACTTAAAACGAATATATTAATAGAAACTCACTAGTGATAATAGCTGTGTGTTGAGGTTAGTATGTTATACACAGCACACTCAAAAAGGGCTCTTCCCAAAAGGTGCGAAGACAGTTTTTCCTTGTGGTACGGTAAATATGTAAAACTGGAGCCCCTGCAGTGTTCAAGCAGTTGCAAAGACAGGCCGGACCAGAGGGATTAGCCAACCACGAAATCATCTCTCTGTTTGCTTTGAATATTTCCAAGCTTCAACCAGTGCTGCCGTGGCAGCTGAGAGGGGGAAACAAGGGTCAGGAAGAAATAGCTAAGCTGAAGAATCGGAGGAGGATCCAACATGCAGAAGCAACAGGTTAGACAGACATGAAAGTCTGCAGCTTGTGCCAAAAATAGAAGCTAGGGGTGTGGGAAACACTGGGGTCGTATTTTTTCCAATTTGAAACATTTCTCCTCGGTGAGAGAAAACAACTCATACGAGTTGAAATCGAAAGGCTGCAATTAGAATACAAAGGTACCCGTGGCATCATTATCCCGCCGGTTTGACTGACGTAGCATGATACCTTGCTGCTGACCCAGTGAAATGCGTCTCCCTCCAAAATGCTCAACAAAAAAAAAAAAAGGAGAAGCGCTTACGTTGGATGCAGAGCGGGAAAACAATGGGTCTTTTAGAAGCCTTGAGGCGTGAAGATGGCAAATGAAAGTACAGGTTGTGGAACAGCTACGAGCGCACTGATGTATAGGGCAGTATCAGTTCAGTTCGATGCTTCTCATGAGGCATTATGGTGGGCTGAAAATGTCAATTTCATGCCATATAGACTTTGATTAAAGAGCCTAATGGATACCTGTCTGGAACATGACATGTTAATCAGTGTCTTTTCATCGAGCTTTTTGTCCGTCTCTGCTTGAGCGTTCCTTGCCTTCACCGGGAATGGCAAGGAGAGAAATGGAAGAGATGTGCACAAGATGAGACATTAGACCTTTAATTAGAGAACACTTTTGAGCCCCTGCGTCTACCTCAGTGGTTCTACTAAATGCACGCTGCATAATGATGTTCTCGAGGATGCGCCGAGGCGCTCAGATTGTTCTTGGTCCTCCGAGCTTAATGACATAACTGGACCTTTAATTTGAGATGACACCGGTTGATTTAATAATGAGAGAAGCAGCCAGATATTGACATCACATGCAACTCTGTAGCATCTACAGAGAAGCTAAACCCTGTGCTGTCCATCTATACAAATACGGTTACTTTTAAATGCCTGAGTTATGGTTTAGGGATTTTTTTTTTATTGCTAGCGCTGATGAAAACTACTAAAATTAGACCCTCTTCATCTGAGTTTTTATTTTTCCAGCAAGTCACTGCACTTGAATTGATGACTTTGGAGAAATTAATGTGCTGCTGGGTTACTTTCAAAAGGCTCAGAGTACTGTGAGGGGGAGAAATGCAATCAGTCATCAATGGCCATAAATTTCTCTGCAGAGTGAAAAGAGACTGAAGAATTTGTGCTGACACTGTAAAATAGTTTGACAGAGCGCTGGCTGGTTTTACAGTTATTTTTTCGCAATGAGTCTTTCCATTAGGGAAATATCTACTCCTGGTTTATACCTCCGCAGAGGAGCTGAGAATGTGTATATGCAACGTATATGTACGCGCACGCCTCGGTGTGTCTGTGATTGGTCTGCATACATCACAGGTGCAGAAGCACGGACGCAAGCGGCTAGAGGATGAGGTCATATCCATTTGATAAGTGCGACTGAAACAATTTAATTGCATAAACCATAATTCACTGTGTCACCGGGACCTATTACTTAGGAACCTGGGTGATAAATTGCACTTTAAAAGGAAATAAACTGTATCAGAAATCAACTTTTTAATGAGCATGTGCACTGAATTACCTGCCACCTCGCAGACACCAATCATAGATAACAGATATACGTGATATTATAGAAGTTAGATAGGGTAAACCGCCTTACTTTAAGTCATTATCTTTATTTTCTCTCTAGCCAATATCTTCAGCAGAGGCTGAAGTGTAGGAATTCTGTAGTACACCTGCCTGGTCATAATCATAAACTGTATATAAAAGATGGTTGTGCCACTGTGACATTACACTTTGGTTTATGAAAGTTTATGCTTCAGGTTTCAGCTTTTTGATTGAGAAACCAATAAAACTATTCACGCTTAGCTTTGCATTACAGCACAATCTGCTCTGTCTAGTATTTCTTTCTAAACAGGACCAAAGTTTAATCATCATTATACTGTAATCAAATTCTATCAATTTTCTTCTTAATGTTAGTACGTCTTTTTTTCTATTTCTCCTTTAATTGGGGTTTTCATAAAATGCTAACATTTTGATTTTTTAGGGACCCCAGTTTTTAATTAATATTTGCTATGTGTCCTAAATTAAAGTGTTATATAAGCTGTGTCCAAATCCAGAGGTTGCATCCTCCTGAGGACCCGGCCTTCGCGGTCTACATGGGCGGGTCCTCCAAAGGCCGGAAGTGAGCAGCTGTGAAACTGGACGGTCTAGCCTTCAGATTTGCGTCACCAGCTGTCTCGGAGGAGTTTAATAAACTCAGCCGTCTGCTCTAAAATATAACAGGACACTGGCGTAAATTCTCGACCATCTTACACTTCTGTTTAATCAGTTTTCCGTTTGACGTTTATTGAGCTGTAATCTCAGCCAAACCGATTTACTCACGAATAAATAAAACACTGAAAGAAGCCAAACACTAACATTTTTAAGTTATCTAAGTGACTTATATATCATGTTGACCTGAGTAGCGAAAGACCACGGGGGGGTTTGAAAACGATGTGCTGTTCCCGCCCCGGCTAGCTATCACTTTTGGAAATATGTGATATCTTGATAAATCGAGCAGATATTTGAAGTTTACACAGCTACATTCTCACCTGAAAATATCTTAAATATCTTAAAGAGTAATAAGAGTAATATTAAAACTAAGTAGCTGCCGCCATTGTTGGAAACTGGAATTGGCTGGACCGCGCTATGAATTCTCGGATAGGTTAGACCATGAAGGATAGACCTGACCCATCCTTCAAATCTGGGGAAAAGGAGGACGCATTTGTCGGCCGCATTTGAAAGAGTCTACGAATTTGGACAGCCTTCGTTGCGTTGCTGTGACGTAATCGGCCTACAAATGTGGCCTCAGGAGGATGCAGCCTCTGAATTTGGACACAGCTATAGTATCCACAGATATGGTCATTTTAAAGAAGAAAGACTGTCATCACTGTCTTCCTCGTCTGGATGGGGAACTTTCCAGGATAAAAGTCATCAGAGCATTGGAGCTGTAGCTGGATCTTCTGTATCTGAGAGAGCTGAGGCATGCTCTGGTCATATCGCACATGAAAAAGCCCAGTCTAAGCAGCAATGACCCTCCCGGGAGTGAGGAAACTTCACCTGCTGACTGTCCACTGCTCAGCTAGAAGAGCAAAGGTGTTACTTTAGCTCCTGAATCACAGACAGGAAAGCAGCAAGTGTTTGCTTCTCCTGTCACAGCCAGCATTCCCTGAGCACAACAGGAGGCAAATTGGCTGTTATAACTGCCCATTGTGTGTGACTAGATTTAGCTACTTTTAGTCCTTTCTGTTCTGGTCTCTGTGCAGCCATAGTGAGAGTTTGGTTCCCATTGCCAACAGTAAGACTGTGTCACAGATTCTTTTCATATTTATGGATAGAATTGCAAAGTGTGGAAGGCTGAAGGTAAAGTAGTCTCAAGATCACGTCGCTGTTTTTTTTGCTGACGATGTTGTTCTGTTGCAGTGTTCATTTTGTTGACTAATAACCTGTGTCATAGTTTTTATCAACAACTATTTTTTTTCTGGCAAAAACATGACAATAGCTAAATAAAAACTAATGCATGAAGACAAAAACTATGATGAAAAGTATTAACGCTTTCATCAACGAATAAAAATAAAATGAAAATGTTCCAGAAACAGGAGATCCAATCAGAACAAATTAAGCTGCATAGAAAGGCGGGACAAGTTTGGAAGTGATCCAATAAGATCCTCCTTGTGCAGTAAGGTTAGACATTTGCTTTCCCAGGTTCCTCGTTTCTCACGAAAACGCAGCAAAACGTCAACACTTGGGAGGAAGAGACGAGCAGAAGGCACATTTTGCATTTAATGTCAAGGAAAATAAGACATGTTGCAGACTGTGTTGTGCAACTCTCACCGTTTAAAGCACTCGGTTAGGTTATATGGTGAATCAAAATCACCATATAACCCACGAGGTCTCAATCCAACAGAGCATTTTAACAGAGCAACTGTGTGATGCTATCATGTCAATATGGACTAAAGGTCTGAATCTGTGCCGTCCAGAATTAACACAGTTCTGAAGGCAAAAAGGGAATCCAACCCAGTACTAGCAAGGTGTACAGAATAGAGTGGCCAATGAATGTAAGCGTATGGAAGCGCTGTTCATTATAACAGCATAAAACACAATTCTATGTAATAGTTTTTAGGAAGAAGACAAGGAAGTGACGTGAGTCCATTCATACAACTTACATAACACAACAGGTGAAGTTTATGCTATGTACTTCTCAACTGTACAGCAGGGATACAGTTGAAGAGCACATTGACAGCATATTCTGTTTCTCATATGTAAAACAGAATAACACCTCTATCGGGGGCGGGGTTTACAATCTTAGAGACTGTCACACCATCCTAACTCTCTTGCAAGTTCCCCCCATCCAACCCCCACCCCACACGATGCAAACACACACTTTAATCATTTAGATTTCCATTATCACAGCTTCCTCTTCTCATTACTCAACCTAGTTCCCCTCACTACTGAGCCATGAACCAAAATTAATTCATTACCTTGTCTTCACCAGAAGATTGCTATCTTAGCCGGCTTTGAGTTCTCATTTCAAACTCAAACATTTGATTTTTTTTCCCTATATTTTCTCACAAAACCTACCCAGATTAATTAGAATAACGTTGCTCAAAGAGAGAAGAGGCAGCGTACAATCCAACTGCTCGAGGGAGAAACGGCAAAGAGGAGGAAGACTACAGGATGAGTCTGTATCACTGAAGCACTGAAGCAATTTCACAGAGACTGGAAAAGTGTGACTGGGAGGTTCCCATCTACTTGTCAGTCACAGAAACCTGTGCCTAGTGGCTTTGAACACTGTGTGCGACCGTGCTCGGCTTGTTCTTTTTACTCGTCGTCTCTCCACCCCTCCCACCGCCTATTTCGCTCCTGCTTCAGTGCATTTCATATCTAAGGGAAAACAAACAAGCAATGTCATTCCTCTATTATTTGCCAAGAAGCCCACTACTCAAGCCTTGACACTTGCATAATGAGAAGTAGATGTACATGCAGCCCTTCTCAGATGAGAGCTCAATTAATTGATCTACAGCAACAGCCCAAAGAGTTTGAGGAGTTTAGTGCAGGAGGAAAAACACACAGAGGCAGAAAGAGTGGGAAGTGCAAAGGCGAACGCAGTGTTGCTCTCTGCAGCTGCATTTCATGTGCATTTAAAATTGCTCGACTTGTGACTTTTAGGAATCGAGACCAATTTGATCACATATAAACTGGAAAGCCATTTGTTTAACTTCCTTTAGACACAGTTTGCTTTAATATAAAGAAAACACTTAAATTGGGTGATCAGATTTTTTTCTTCTTACGTGGAAAATTCTGCAACTTTGGCAAATATTAAAAAACAGGAGTCTCAAGTGGCTCAGATGATCTCTTGATAGCCACATAAAAAAAATGATGAACTCTGGGCTTGGGTGTGATTGTGACTTTGATCAATGACTGGGGAAACTCATTACGAGCGTGGGCCAGTGCGTGAGGCGTACCCTAATTGTGTGCCAGTCTGTAATTCTGTGCTGTAATTGACAGCTGGATGAAGCAGGTGTGCCCAGTGACACAGCAACGCGATGAGAGAGACAGAGGAGAAAGGGACAGAGAGATCACCAGATGAGGAAACAAGAGTGCTAGTGATTTCGTTTTAAAGATAAAGGGAAACATTTAACATTTCTCGACATGCATATATATGAGCAGATTTAACATGAAACATGTGGATTGTGCACGTTTTGCTTTTGGCGCTGAATATTTCAATTATATAACTGGGTGTTACCAAGAAAACTTTCCCGTGATATTAAACTGAATTAATGAAGTAAAAACTGTGTCAGGAGAGAAACTGTTGAAGCGTGCGGCACCAAGTGCTGTGCAACTAAACATGTTTTATATTATAAAATAGAAAACATACACCGAGAAGAAACTGCTCTGTCAGGTATGCGGATACAGGACCCAAACGCAGGACTCTTTGAATGAAGATGTGTTTATTTACAGTGCAAAAAAGACAACAAAGTGCAAAATGTCTTTTGTGCGTGCGCTAGGTGAGTATGTGTGTTCTTGACTCCCGTGCAGTATTTTCTCCCAGTGACTGTGGCCTGTGTTTCCGCTCTGTCTGTTTCCGTGTGCTCGCTCGTCCTTCCGCCATCGGTTTCTCATAAAACGATCCAGCTTCGACGGGAGCTCAGCCACTCTCCTAAGAAGCTCCTGAGATGTGATCAGCAGCAGGTGTGTGATGCGCTCCAGGTGTGGTGAGTCCCCCATGGCGGGACACATTCTCCAGGTCTGCTGTCCCAGGAAAACCAGGACACAAGCACAACGCATAACCCTGGCTGGTCACCAGAAAATGTTTATCAAGCACATGAGCCCTGGGTCCCCAGACCCAGGCCTGTGACATCCTGATATATTGTTCATTTTCTACTTTACTCCTAGAAACTTTACCTTATCTGTTATAAGTAACCAAGTGGTAAACTAAAGCTATAAAGCTACATCAACAAGTGAGTCATGTCCCGTAGTTCCAAAAAGGTAACAAGAGGTCAGAGAAAGCTTTAAAAGAGGATCCCTTGACACGTACACAACAGCTGTAACAGGGCAGCGCAGCGGTGGAGGGGTGTAGCACTGTCACCTCACAGAAAGAAGGTTCCTGGTTAAAATCCCAGCTGAACCTTTTCTATGTGGAGTTTGCGTGTTCCTCCTGTGTGTGCATGGGTCCTCCGGCTTCCACTCACAGTCCAAAGAGACGCATGTTAGCTTAACTGGGGATGGATGTGAGGTAGATAAAGTGAGTATTTACCTATATTGTGAAGACAGGTAAAGGGTTCAATTCAATCAGTTTTATTTATATATCACCAAATCACAACAGCAGTCACCTCAGGGCACTTTGCACTGTAAGGTAAAGACCCTGCAATAATAATACAGAGAAAATCCCAGCAAAGCAAGAAACCCCGGGCAGAACCAGGCTCATGGAGGGACAGCCATCTGCCGGTTGGGGGTGGTTAGGTAGTGATGTTGGAATACTATCGATTATGGTTCCATACTTACGATTCAGACAGAGCATCTCATATAATCTGTTCGCTTGTGCAGCCTTTGAAAAAATGCTAAGATAAACATCCAGCTTATACACCCACCTGATTATGTTAAATGGACTGGTTCTTATATAGCACTTTTCTGTTCTAACGTATTATACAACATGGCTCATTCGCCCATTCACACACAACTTCTTCAACTTTTTATATGCCTGTGACAGACGTGGTAACAAAAGCCGCAGGTCTTTCTGTGAATGTGGCTTTCAGACTATCACTGTTGGTACACTCGTCAGCTTTTAGATATATTATGTGTTTGATGAGGTGTTTCCTCACATTACGTGCGTTGCCATGTCCAGCTTTGTATTTTGCACTACAAAACCTGCATTTTTGGCTGGCTGCCACTGATCTTATCTCACAGTAACATCACATGGTCCCACCCTCTTTTTTCCTCTTAGCCAGGTGTGGTGGGTGACATTCTAGGATGTTAATAGTACTCGCCATACAGGCATTTTTTTTTTTTTACCAGGCCTGCAGCATGTAAGGGACACTCTGTACTCTCACGACGTACATTTGATGTCAGACGTGAAACAAGCTCAAACAGAGAATGTTACATTGCATTTGCATGAAAATGATGTGTAGCAAAATCAAAACATTTGGATATATAATAAATATTTTTTTTGAAAATTAGATGTCAATAATCGCTGTATCTGAGATGAAGTGTGTGCAAAATTTCATTCAGATTGGTCCACCAGTTATCAAGGAGACAGGGTACATACAGACATATATACATACAGTATGAGTAATATAGTTACATGAAGCTTGAAAAGAAACCCAGTAGTTCACATCATGATGATTCGTGGTTTTTGGTTTGTGCCAGTAAGATTGCCATACATCCACAAACTTCATGACGTTCCTTTATTTCCTTTCCTAAGGTCAGTGTGAGTTTGGATGCATGAAATCCAACTCAACATCTACCTGTGGAGACTTTGCAGTGGGCTAAATGTGCGATACGAGCTACAGTGTGCGGCACACCTGGTAAAAAGCTGTCCCAGAGAAAAGCCTGTTTGTTTGCTTCAAGTGATACACCAATAAAGGGTAAGCTCTTTGCTATCTTCTGGCAAGCTGTCATAGACCAGGGGCACAGAATGTTGAATTCAATCAAGCACACCATAATTCCTTGCAGTGTATGAGTGGGGCTGACTCACAGGCTTCTAATGGCTGCTCATAATCAAGCACCATGATTAAGCACTTGGGGAAGTGGGCACACACTGAAAATCCTTTGGAGATGTCCTTTCCCTTAGAGCTAAGTACACTCATTACCTCGCAACAGCGGGTACGTGGGTGCTTCATTAGCTTTTATGCCGATTTGCCTGTATTTGCCCATGGTTTTTCTGATTTCCATAGAGTGAAAAGGCACCCGAAGAGCCCTTGACTGTAACAGTTTGAAGTCTGTATGTGGACCAGGAAAGTCTCAAACTGTAGCAATTTCAAGTTTCATGGTCTCACTCCAAGTAAGAAATAGAAGAATGGTTGTTTCTTTACCACAACCGTCCATATTAGCGCTAATATTTTTTACATAATATCCTATAAAATGATTAAAAATGGCTTGAAAACTCCATTAAAACATAAATGACCACCGAGCTGACGTGACATTATGCCCTGATGCACTCAAAAACCTCCTCCTTTAACTCTGCCTCCCATTAATATGAAATGCAACATGATCCATAGGCATGCATTTTCCGTCCTCGGGATTAAGGAAAACATCTATTTTTTAGAAGTACTTTGAAGAGGTCGTGCTCAGCACAAACCACGCTGAACCCCTCAGGACGCTTTGATCGTAGACTAATTACAATGTCGACTCTGCCAGTAGAGACTTGACTTGTTGCAAGAGGCCAGACGGTGGATGACATTTTCCACATGGCGAGCGACATTAGATATCCAGACAGATGCTTCAGCCAAACAGACTCATTAGTAAGAGCCATCAAGGTCCTGAACCAATAACCGCAACACTGACCACAGCCATCTGTATTCGAAAAACACCATGAATCCGTTTAAAGAGCATTATTAAGATGAAATAAGTAGAATTTAGAATTTCTCTGTTCTTACTCTGTTCATCAATAAATGCGCCGTTTTTGAGGATTTTTCCAAACATTGTTCAGCGACGATGCTGTGCAAATTGAGAAATTGCAAATTTGGGTACATGCATCCCCACAGACATCCACGGCACTGCCTTAAGGCGTAGCAGAAGATGGATTGCCACTAAGTGTTTTCTGATTCATATTACAGTCCATAGATTATAACCATTACAGGTAAACCTTCTGGCAAAAAGATTAGTCTAATTAGTTCTCTCTTCAAGTATGCCCATCTTTGGTTGGACACGTTCATGATATATTGCCTCTTTAAAAATTTAGAGAAGCAAGTAGAATGCCACTTTAATCGAGTGTTTTACACCTTCCAATCTGTTTACCCTTGTCATTGTAATGAGACTTGAAATGCTTAAATGGCTCTCGAAATGATTTATTGATGATGATTTGCTTAATATTTGTTTGAGAAAGCGTGGCCACAAAGAATACCCAAGAAACAGTTGAACTGCCGCGACTCTTCCATATGAAAGGCATCTTCCATCAACTTTGAGCCGTTTTTCCTCCTCAAAATATAGATTTGATGATACTCATCTCTCACTGCTAAAATAAGCACAGACAGATGCCTGACAAATGTCCTGATATCTATCAAAGTACTATCTCCTTGTCTTGTTTTTCCCTATCCATGCAGCTGCTGACAATACATCACTGCCTTTGATCCCGACTGTCACAAATGTCTGCTGAATGTCACACGAGTTTTTTTTCAGACAGGTTGTCAGGGTGGTGTTTAGACAACGCCGTGCGTGTGTGGACGCAGTGTGCAGGCGCACCGCTGTGTAAAAATACACACAGATGTGCAAAGAGCACTATATAATTTGTATGTACGCGTGGCTGTATGGGTGCATGTGCGCACGCACACACACATGCTTGAGCACAAGCCTTATCCAGAGAGGGATAAATCCAATCCATTACTTGGCGGGACTCAGGGCAGCTCAATCGATGGCACTCTCAGTGGCTGCTGATGAACTTCCCTCTCTGACAAGGTGTATCATTCAAACCTGTCGCAGAGCAAGAGGCTGTCTGGCATTTCAAAGCATCAGGGAAACTGAAGGCCAGAAATTTTACTTGAGGGAAACTAAGTATGTGTCCACACTACTGAAAGCATGTCCACGGAGCATTCGTGCTTTATAAACGATTCCTGCCTCCCACTCGTAACTTGAACGGCTGCGAGTGGAGCTGCGCGTATTCATCATGTTAGAACAGCGCTCGGCGCTATTGAAAGCATGTATTATCAATTTATGCATGGGTTGAACATAAAGTGTAATTATATTCAATCACGCCAGATAGGAAAACACTGAATAATATGCTTTCGGCATGTCGAATCTGGACTCATCTACAAGCATGTTTCCTTATCGTCTGGCTGCCACTTCCCTTCAACCTGGGAGAAAAAAACAAAACAAAACAAGGGGGATGGAGAGATGGTGGAGCAGTCAGTGTGAAGGAGGAGGAGAAGATCAAATGGCAGGGCGGTTATGAGATGTGTGTCTGATGCCTTTTCAGACTGCACTGTTTTGGCCGCCGCACCAGTCAATCACGATTACAATGGCGAGGAGAGATGGGAGCAGTGGTGCAGAAAGAGCAGGAGTGATAATTACAATGCAAGGGACAAGATAATGGGAACACGCTGCACTCTCCCAATCATTTCATGTATCAGCTGCTGACTGACCCACCCCCACCCCGTTTCCCCCCAACACGCACACACACACACACATACACTGACAACCAGCAATCACAGGTCATATTTGTGAAATCCAAAATGAATTAATTTGATGACAGGCAGTGGGGGATGTGATCCGTCCCCGTGCATGCACGTGTTTGTGTGCGTGGTTTTTCTCAAATGTCAACAGATATTTACTTCTCTCTTCCCTTCCTTCTTCCCGGTGAAATAAGCATTATCCTTGTAGGATGGAGAAGAGAGGGAGTGCAACACTAAGCAGCTTTTTTTCTGTATGGATGTCGCAAGGCATGTCAATCCCCGATTTAAAATTGGATTAAATTTTGGGCTTTTACCTCTTTGACGTTGTTAATAATTCACATCACTGTATGTGATGCTAAGCTAGCAATGCACACTTCTCGTTGCAAATACTCCAAGCTAATGGCTAACTCCTCGATCGGTTCTGCGAATTGTAATAAATGATCAAGTTATCAGAACTCTCACTACTTTCTTTTATGTGTTCGGCCAGTATCTATATCCATCGGTCACGTTCAGTGGTCATTTTGAATGTTAGCTTGTTTGAACAGTGGCTGGCAGCTACAACAGGTTGGGGAATGCTCATTTTTTTCACACAGCAACTCTCAGCAACTTATTGCAACCAATCAGGGTTGCCAGATGGTCGTCGACCGGTTTCTAGACCTACGTAATCGGGGCCTTAACAAGCTTGAAAGGCGTTTCATAGACTGTATAGGTGCATTGTACAAGGATGGATACCTGCTAATTAGTTGCTAAGTAATTTACTGATAAATTCATGAAATTTCACTCACTTTAGAAGGTTTTTAACCACACTTCAAGCAATATTATTTGTATGATAGTTGCATTAAAATGCTGCAAAGGGCACCGACAACACAAACATAGTTGAGAGGTTTAGTTCAGTGCATTAATTAAGTTCAGGTGAAACCTAGCAGAGGGCTAGTGGCTTGGTGCTCCCACCCATCAATGGAAGAGGCCATGCCCCTAATAATGCATAATGCCTCGACACAATTATAGCACTTTAGTTATTACAAAATAACCCATCCCCTGTGCAGGGAAATTAGCAGCCATTAGAGTCTAAAGTCATTTTTTTATGCCAGGCAGTAAGCACCGTTCATTTCTTCTCCAAATCTGAATATTTTAAGGTTGTCTGTGAGGGACTGCCTCAAGTGGCATTTTGAGGAACTGCAGTTTTTGAGACCTTGTGTGTGTGTTTTTTCAGCCCACAAAATTGCTCCTTGATTTTAACCCAGACTTTAATATCCAAACAAATAGTTTTGATCCAAAAGGCTACAAAAGCCTAATATGGTAACATTTACTTTATATATCTTTAATCATTTAATATAATTCAACAGGTGCATATCACATAAAAATGCACTCCAACTCCAACAACCAGACAAATCTTTTTAGGCAACATATTCGTAGTATGTGTTTTTTTCAACACATTTTAATAATTCTATCTCGTACAGGATTATTACATCTTGCATTACTGCCCATCCTGGCACAGTCTGGCTGTTCCTTCACTATGTTGAGAGCAGCACATGCGCTGCTCCTCTTAAGTATACTCAGCTGAGAACATTAATCATAGGATGATCTAAATTAAATTTACCATAAAGCGTAAAGAGGCTTAATGAAAATGAAGTTGTTTATGATGTGCATGATTACAAGGGTATCTTCTCTTTACTGGAAGTACTTGAGATGAGCAATGGTAGTTGGACAACCAAAGGCTTTCAAGCTAAGTATATAGCCACAATCAATCATGGCGCTGTTTAGCAGGGAGTTGTTTGCATTATGTATTTATGTAGTTGATAACTTAGAAGTAAATTGATCCCTTTTTTTTAAAGAAATATTTTACATGCTAACTCTAGGATACATAAATAAATGCACATGTATTGCATCATCTTGGCCTGATGAGATACGATACACTTTTAAACATAAGGACACGTGCCAGGGCAAATAGTGCTTTGCATTTTGTCTAAAGGACATCGAGCTTGATCATCTGCAGCATTCAGAGGAAGAAACAGAACAGAATTTAGTTACTCTGAATACTGAAAGTCTTTGAGAGCATTAATTGTGTCTGCCGGCACAATGTCAATCAACTGATCCTTGCAACCAAAGCTGTTCACACAAATACACGAGGAGTGGATGATGGAGATTACAAATTATATGCACCCATGGTCTGTTTAAACAATGTCAATGATAAGGTTGCTTTTCCTCCTTCCTACCAAACAAATGACAAAAGATGCAAAATGCTTAGCAAAACCAAACATGATTAAATGACTGATTACCCTTTTGACCGAGAGTTCAAGGGTCACGCCTAGCACAACACATTTGCTGCAATGACCTAATTTGCACACGGCGTCTATACACACACACGGCTGCGTTTCTGTATGCCGCTTTTTCAGACAAAAAGAAGGAAGGTTGAAGAGGTAGAGACCACACAGCTAAAGCTGCTTGAGGGAGAAGGCAGAGCTAATCCACGGTTATCAACACTTTTAAGCCTGCAGACTTCAGAGCCATTTGCAACCCCCCTCCCCACCTCACCTCCCCCCTTATTTCTACTCCACATTCCCTTTTCACGTGAAGATACTTGTGTTTCCACCTGAATCCGTGATAGACCGCCTGGAAGTGGCAGCGCAGTAATGGTTTCCAGGGAGACGGCAAAAAGCAACGCTCCTAGATGTATTGGGATACAATACGTCACGCCGCATTTCTGCTCCCAGGCACAAACCGCTGAGTCCTCTACCCAGCAAGCTCCTTCTTGAACCTGTGTTTACCTCGTCATCTCGGGAAATAAGTCAGGATGATGTTTCTATCTTCTCACGTGTGCCTGCGAGTTATACCGCTGGATGTGGCCATGTTGCAGGCTTTTATACAGGATTATCACAACATGTCAGTAAACAGGGTAATGATTTAACACTTTAATGTCACCAATGCAGAATGATACTTTTTTTTCTTAAAAATAATATTAGGAGGTTCAAAAATAGTGCTGTACCACCAAGCACAAAGTGTGCCTCTGGGAAATGTTCTTGGCATCAGATTAAATTATAGTTTATGTTGGGGGAAGAAAAAGGGAGAATATGTTAATAAGTAGTGCTTTAACCTTTTTATCCCACTATTTCTCAGGTGGGGAATGTAAAATTTGCTGTCACCTGTGGTTCATATGTCAAAACGATGTTGGTAATGTTAAGTTTTCACACGACTCTGAGCAGTTTTGTAAAAAAAATTTTTAAATTAGGTGCACTTCATGATTCAACAGCAGCCTTTAGCAATAAGTTGCAGTAATTGTTTTCTGTATGACTTTATCAGTCTGACACATGCTTGTAGAAGAACTTTGTTCCTCTCTTCTTTACAATGTTGCTTCAGTTCACTGAGGTTTGCAAGCATTGTTTTATGCACCGCTCTCTTAAAGTTAGTATATCAGTCAGGTTGGGGTCTGGACTTTGACTGAGCTATTGCAGCATTTTGATTCTTTTGGTTTTCAGCCATTCTGTCTGTCTGTGCTTGGGATCATTGTCCTGTTGCATGACCCAATTTCAGACAGTTTTCTAGAATACTTTGGTATACAGAGGAGTTCATAGTCGGCTCCAGTGTTGGGAAGGTTACTTTTAAAAAGTATTCCACTACAGATGACAGAATACATTCCCCAAAACGTATTTTGTAACGTATTCCGTTACATTACTCAATGAGAGTAACGTATTCTGAATACTTTGGATTACTTAATATATTATCAAGTTTTTTACAACTACATGAATGTACTATTGCTGTGTGATTTATTACTATTACTGAAGGATACTCACCATACCAATACCAACTAGATTTTTAAATCTTAATATAAAATGAGTAACAGTAGGGTGGACATTAGGTAAGGCTGCACTTTTTGCAGCGATCTCGTGTAGAAAACTATTCCACGCGTATATAAAACAGGTCTGCGGCTCCGAACCGTAGTAAAGGGACCTCTGGCTAATACGTCGGGTTCGTGTCAGGCTCGTAGCTGAAAACTAGCTTTACTTTGTTGTCTGGGTCAACTTTGCTAGCAAGAGACAGAGAGAGGCGCTGCTCCAACGGAACTTATTGTTTTGGAGGAAAACACGAACACGGTGTGCAGTCGAGTCTTAATAGCTTACTTACAACTGGGCTCATCAGGCACTCTTTTTGGCTGCAGTGGTTATTATTATATTTACATGCTTCATACATGCTATGCCTGTAACACTCTGCCTATTGCCTTCATATGAAATAATTTTTTGAACAATAATTTTTAATAATATTTCTTCACGTCATTATGCGGGCCGCAAGTAGGGGTGAAATGGTCCGCGAGATGGAGACACGGGCATTAGAGCCTCTTAATGCGTGTTTTGTATATAGTATTTTATTTTATTCTATTCTGTACAGTAGTGTACTGTATTTATTCTTATTTTATTTTATTCTAATTTTTGCTTCATAACTTTTGCACTGTCTACTTCCTGCTGTGACAAAACAAATTTCCCACGTGTGGGACTAATAAAGGTCATCTTATCTTATCTTATCTTATCTTTTGTTTGGGTTTCCACCGGCGTGTAATTACCAAAAATAGAGAGGGGATAGCCTAACATATGAAACAGGAAAAGACCGCCGTGTAATCCATTTATTTCAACAAAGTAACTGTATTCTGAATACCATCTTTTTAAACGGTAACTCTAATGGAATACAGTTACTCATATTTTGTATTTTAAATACGTAACGCCGGTACATGTGTTCCGTTACTCCCCAACACTGGTCGGCTCAGTGACTGAAAGGTGCCCAAGTCCTGTGGCGGCAAAACAAACCCAAATCATCACACCTCCACCACCGTGCTTGACAGTTGGTATGAAGTGTTTGTGCTGATATGCTGTGTTTGGTTTTTACCACACACGGTGCTGTTCAGAGCGGCAGAGTGACGTGGAGGGTTCAAATCCACCATCTGACCATGACTTCCCCACGTGTCTCTCCGTAGGTTCACTCCGCCTCCTTTCCACAGTCCAAAGACATGCAGTTAGTGTGGTTAGATTAAGTGTTGGTGATTCTTGGCCACAGGTGTGAATGTGGTTGTGAAATATTATCTGTCTCTGTGTTGGATGGATGTACCGACGGATGATAAATGGATGGATGGTTGGTCGTTCGTGTGTATTACGGTCAAATGTCTCCACTTTGGTCTCATCTGTCCAAGTCTTGTGCTTTCTTCTTCTGGCTACCCTTCCAAACAAACTAAACTTTTTCAGTCTTTTTCTAATTCTAACTTTAACATGCTAACTGAGGCCTGTAGAGTCTGAGATGGAGGTTTTGGTGGGGTTTTTTGGCAGTTTCTCACTGCATTGAACAATCTGACCTTGAGGTGAATTTTCTGAGACATCGCCTCCTGGGAAGATTGTGGTATTGTTTTTTTTCACACACTTGAACGCTCCAGAGCAGCGAACTGCCAAAACTTGTGTTTTTATAGAGGCGCTCACACCTGCTGATGATCAATTAATCAAATGCATTTGATTAACAACAGCTGGCTTCTATTTACTCTCATTTCTCCTATGGAAGCATTAAGGCTTTACTTGGTTTTGAAAACTTTCATTTTGTTAACAAAAACCAAACATTACCGTTGTTTGAAGGCAGTTAATAAAAGCTGATGGTTTTTCTACAGTAGGATACAACGTCTGCTTTAGGGTTAGTCCCATGAGACATGAGACCAATCCTCCTCCTAACTGCGGGTATTTGAAGCTGAACCTCAATCTTTTCATAAAGCTAACCAAGTAGTTTTGATCACTAAACTCCACCAAACAGCAATCGAAAGCTAAACTAAACAGCAAACAAAGTATCCTGTTGAGATTCACAGTCTTGTTTCCACATTATGCAAAAAAAGGGGGGAAAAAGAAGCTCTATCATATGGCAACAATTTGCCGTACGAAAGCGAAATGATAATGATGTGTGTGGGGATTCAGTGTGACATCCAATGACACACCGTCTGGTATTTTTTAGAAATCTTGGTCAACCAAATACACATCTACAGAAAAGAAAAGGCTGTCAAAGCATATAGTCAGAAACACTGATCAAAGGCAAATTCAGTCGTGAACACAAACACGCACACGGGGAACGTTTTCTTTTACCGAAACGGCTGCTGGTGTCACTTTTGTGTGAGCACGCAAAGTTTAACACGAACAACTTTGCAGGCTTCGGCGTTTAAAGCAGAGAAAGGATGTGAATAGTTTGCTAAATGAGTTTTTCAAAAACGATCTGCTGGGGTCAAAGCAATAACATGCAATCAGCGTGGCCTCCGCGCATAGCAGGAAGATTATGGAAGGCAGGGGGAGAAAAAAAATTGTTTTCTCAGCTAAAGAAAGGATTAGAATTTTCAAATTGCAATTAAAACCATTCAGAAGTCACTGAGAGGGGGGAAAAAAAGTTTACACCGAGTGCTTATTATTGAAAGACACATGTCAAGTTCAGCCCTCGCCTCCCTCTCGCGTTTTACACTTTTTTTTTTCTATCATTCTAATCCTTGTAATAGCTTTCGGCGCATTATGGAGTCTGAGCTTCCTTCTTGCATGATATTGATTTGTTGCAGGTGAGAAAAGCCGATAGCATTTGTTGCAGGTTTTGGAGAAACAAACAGCACGCCTGGAGAGAGGACAGCAAAACAAGCACAGTCATAACAGGGGCAGCATGATGATGTCATAGAATCACATCTCTGGCTTGAATTTTACACGCACGGAGGAGGAGGTAAAAGAAAAAATGGGGTAATGTGTGAATTTTTAAGAAGAGGGCGATAGCAGAGAGAAGAAGGACAGGAAGGAACAACAAAAAGATGTGATGCCTCTGAATGTCAAAAGCATCCCACCTCTGTTTACAGGCTTTCTAAAAACCTCATAATGCGACACCAGAGTGCCACTTTAATGTGTTTCCTGCTGCTGGCGCGGCACACCTCCTCCACCCCGGCGCAGCCAGACGAACCAAAACACAACTCTTCCCCGTAAAGTCGTGTTTCTCTCCACAATGCAATCATTACAGTGATTTTCTCTCTCTCTCTCTCTCTTTTTTTTTGTCTGGTGCAGGAGTAAGTGAAAGTGTTGGAAACTGGCAAGTGGGGCTTGAAATAAAAACACAATGCGTTAATGCCCCCTAGTGATCAGTTACAGCAATGTCAACGGCACGTCCTCTGGGAAATTTTGAACCTTGGAGCTTTGCAGTGTTGGCGAAGCTTAACTTTTAATGTCAGAGCTGCGTTCAGGAGGAGGTTTGGATGTGCAGCAGCATAAATGGGAGATTTTTAAACCCCTGATCCTCGTTGTTTCAGTGTTCTTCCATTGTGTTTCTGAAATATTAGCCGAGAATAACTATACAATTAAAGAGAGTTCACAATACTGCCTAAGCAAAACCAAAACTTGTAAGAGACGCACGGAAAAGTCACTATTTTCCACCTATGCACCTTGCAACTTCTTCTCTCTGTCCTCTATTAAGCCACCCTCTCAAGTCTGAAAATTTCACAAATCCCTGGAACAGACTACACCCAGCCGCTATACTTCTTCAGCCGTGCTCGCGTTTAGGATTCCGCCGACCTCACGGGGTCCTATTTTTTAAATCTTCCAAAGCAATCAGATTTCACACTTTCTTCTGCCCCAAGAGGGCCTCTACCCGTAATCCTGTTCCTACTGCTTGTCAGGATGACAACAAGAACAGAAACCCCGTGGGCTGTGTGTGTGCGCGTGCGTACGGCTACGCATTTGTACACAGCTGGGAACACCAGTGGTCTGCTAAAGAAGAAATACAGCCGAGACAGGAGAAATCTGTGGGCTGTGGGGTGCGTGTGTGTGTTTGGGAGGGGTGGGGAGGAAAAAACAGCTGCGGGGGAAATTTTTTGTGAAGCGTTTGAGGAAAAAAAAAAAAAAAAGAGTGAGAACTGAAGTAGTAATGTGGCACTTCAAGTTCAGCTGTTTCTAAATAAGCTCCAAAGAAAGCCTGACACAAACTAAAACGTCGGATTTAACAATGAACATCTCGAGTCCCCCTTTTGCACAAAGAGCAGAACAAAAACTTCAAAATCATGAGGTCTTTTATGCAGGGCTAGTTGTAATATTCCTTAAATTGCACTCCTGAGACATCCTGCAGAGACTAAGTGAGTGGCGCTTCTACAGGAAATGAAGTAGCTTCTTACTCTCTTTCCTCCATGTTTCCCCAACGGTTTAGCACCTGTAACAGACAAGTTACCTTACAGTCTGCAACAGATCTGGATGCTTCAGGGCTTTTGGTAGGTTAGTAGCTAACCATAGACAAATTCTGAGGAACTCTGGAAAGCTTCTAGTCTAAGTCTGCAATCAATTTTTTAACCATGTCTGGCCTTCCACACTTTACTTACACATGCTTGAAGTTTGATCTATTGCAGTGTTTCCCGCAGCACAAAGGTGTGACGTGAGAAATGGTCAGGTGTGGCGTGGAAGATTATCTGGTTCCACCTGATTTGTACTCTAAGCGACTGGCATGAGTAACGGGCAGAACAGTTACATTCCCTTCCACTAGAGGGCAGTACAACTACCTGCTCCAATTAATTAATTAATTAGGTTGTCAACTGCCAGTAAAACAGCAGAAGAAGAAGAAGAAATGACACGATAGTCATACTGTGAGATGACTCAGTGCATAATAGCGATAGATAAATATTTGAAAAGAAAAAGTAGCCAACCTGACCTGTTTCCTGGAGAAAAATCCAACCCAGATGTGGGTGTTTAAGTAGAGTAGAAAAAATGTTAAATGAGACCCAATTCATTTACCCAGTGTCAGTGCCCTATCTATACTACATCTCTACTACTCTACTGTACTATCTATACTTTATTCCTCATGGACGTATATCTGGGTTTGTGTTCTTCAGGCGCTTTTCTCATGAGGCTTTAGAGTTAAGTAGTCTCATGATGACCTTGCATGTGAAAGCCCTTGAATTGTGCTTTGTTCTTCCTGGGTTTGAGTCACACCCCGTTCTTTAATTACACTTGTCTTCTTTTGGTTTTTATAAATTTATACAGTCGCTTTAATTGTGCATCAGTAACGTTAAGCTCCTGGCAGCCTTTACAGTCAGCAGGTGTTTCCAAAACTACAGCTGGCATTGCTTGCAAAGCTTTCCCACGCTGCATTCAAGGAGTCCTCGCCGTCACAGATTTAAAAAGTATGAACAATGAGCGGCACACCGATCTACAGCAGTAGCTTAATGTAAGACTGTTTCTAATGGCCAGCGCCCTGCAGTCATCTGGAATTATAACAGCGTTCACATCCACCGCACGCTGTTAAACTTCTTAGAAAGATTTCAAAAGAATTTATGAAACACCTTAAATTTACTTCAGCACTTGTGAAATCCAAGATACACCCAGAGTGAAAAAATCATATAAAGGCCCCTCAGAAGCTCGCTGAGTGCTGTCGTTGGCGGCCAAAGGCTTTATTGAGACTGTAAGGTTTGATGATGGACAGCTTTCAGGAACAAGCCGGCATCAGGACGGCAAGAAGCATAAATCTTACACTGCACAGAGTGAGCGCTAAACTTTTTCTAGCCATGCGCTTTCATATTATAAAGATTTGTGATTTTTATAAGTGTTCACACAAAACACCAGCTGCGTAAAGGCTTATTCAAATGCATCGCATCCACGTGGTTTTAAGTGCAGCTTCTGTGTCGCCCGCGTTTTATGTCAGGAATACAGTGGTAGCTGGTTTTATGTAGGCTAAGCTAAATGCAACGTTCTCCCACCATTTGAAGGAAACTTCAGAGCCCGTATGGAAATTAATTATTTCTCTGGCGAGACATGAAACGTTTTAATTTTCTTATGAGTAGATGAAAGATACTGAAATGACTGCATTTTGGAGAACTAAGTCCGCATCCACGACACAGAAAAACCCGCCTTTTTTTTTAGGCGTTAGCATAGTAAATGTGTTTGTGCAAAACAAGGGTTATGCTGATTTAAGGAGGAAATAAGATTTTATTTTAAAAGCTGGAGCATTGAGGGCGGCTGATAAAACGAGTACGGGGAGGAGAGAAGGTGTGGGCCGAGAGCAGAAGGGGGGAAAATATGTAGCAAGAGGGGAAAGATTGAGGTAAGTTGACAGTGTGAGAAATCAGGATTAGGATGAAGAATGTGAGCGAGCTTGAGGGACAGTTTGCGAGCGGGGAGGGTGGGCAGAAACACCGAAAGAGAGAGCGCAAAGGGAGGAGAAAGGAGAAAACAGAAGTCTGACTCTGACAGTAGAGCAGTGAGCTCAGCTGATGGCCCCTAATGAAGTACGGCAGCTGCAGAGGAGGAGCTCGCGCTGACAGCCCGAGACCCACTCTGACGGATGGCGGCGAAGACACACACACACACACACACACACACACACACACACACACACACACACACACACAGCAGAAAGACAGCTAAAATTTAAGCATACCAAAAACTGTGATAGACATGCCATGCAAGGAAGAGCAGAGAACTGAATGGGGAACATTTTCAGGATTCTCTGAATACACTGCAGGATGTGGATTTTCCCTGTTTTATCCTCCAGTGAACACAGTGAATTCTTCTCTGGTCTGCGGCTGTCATTTGAAAGAGGCCATAATGCTGCTCGTCTACTGATTCTCGGTTAATTTGAGTTTTTAGACACAGAATACACGAGATAAGTTTTATTCTCTTCCTCTTTCGTGACTTGTTTGCGTTGCTTTCCTCAGTTGATACAGCGATCTACTTTGTTTTAGGACATGGCAAGCTTCCTCCAAGGAGTAATGCATATATGTTACATAATGACATAGAGAAGTCACATAGAGAAAAAGTCTGATGCTTACAAGGAGAGTAAGATAGTTTAGGAGCAGGTCTTTTGTGGGGCATATAGCGCCCTCTGGTGGGGCTTTATAGGTTTGCATTTTTTACATACAGAAGCTAAACAAAAACAAAAGGCTATACTTCACAAAAGAGTTAAAAATGGATACCACACACTGATCCACAACTCCAACCACACCTACCCATCTGACTAGCTCTTGAGTTCCTATCTAGTAAACTTGGATCTAGAAGCAAATGAACTAGCAGGGAGCAGTGAATCAATGAGCTGGCTGATCTCCTGGTGAGATTATAGCGTACAAGGCGAACGCCACCCTGTGTGAACTCACTTTTTGTCATTTATATTGAGTCACTGAACATGTTGTTGCCTTCGACTTGTTTTAAGACAAGAATGAAGTGTTTTTAGTGTCCAGAGAGACTAATGGTGAGTTGGAGTTTGGAGCTCTGAACTGAAACATGACAAACATAGTACTCCATGAATTTGGTACACATGTTGAGGTTACAAAGGAAAGATCGCTTTCACGAAACAGCCAGTTTGAATGCAGTAATAGTTTTTAAATCAGCCCGCATCTTGCTAATTGTCTGAAACGCATCACAGCACAGGTCACTAATTAGACACGTTGCCTTATGTTGTAAATATGGACTAAATATGGTTGTTTTCAAACCATCAAAATGTAACATTTGTCCACATCGAGAAATGAAGAGCATCACAGCAGCGAGTATGAACAAACATATGGTCAATTTGACGAGTGTAACGAAATCGTTTTCTGTTTTGTTGTTAGCTGTGTAATGTTTGAGCACTTTTTTACTACAACATAGGCTTTAACATCTCTGCACTGGTAATTGTAGAATACATCACATATATAAATACATGGATAATCAATAATATGACACAGTCACAGCAGATGTAAGTGTGATTGTGTTAAACAGCAGCTCGGACTCATTACAATCATTATTTCTAAGATTGTCGGCCACTTGTTTTGTGTCATTTTTTAGGACAGTGTGGGCTGGACTGAGATGGTCCGTGGGCCGGTCCTGTGTTTTTGCCCATGTCTATTTTAAGACCTCTCCAGCACTCCAGATGAGACATGAATCCTGCAATATTTTGATTAATCTTTATTGTTGCTGTTGGCATGTTGAGGTCAGTGTACTGGAAGATTAAAATATTGTGCAAAAAGCAATCATGACTTTAATTATGGATTGTTTTTTTCTTCTTCTTTAATTTTAGAACAAGTAGACGCTTTCCAGCTAGAAATCCTGTAAACAAGGAAAAGACAGATATAAATACAAAAAATCTGTAATACAGTTCAGCAAATCGCAGCCAGGCATGATGATGAAATCAAGTGGAAGTTAGGGTGCAGATAGTGGTGCATGCATAAATCTAGCTGCATGTTGATTACAAAATCCTCTACTCCCCTCTTCAGGACAAAAAAAAAACTAAAACAAATCATATATTTTATATATATATATATATATATATATATATATATATATATATATATATATATATATATATATATATATATATATATATAATTAATGCAAACAAATAGACACTGCAGGTAGCGTTAGAATACTTGTATAACACTCCCTTTAGATGGATTTATATAATACTTTCTCCCGTCGAGGTGTCAATTTTCCCCATTTATTATTTATTGAGGCTGTTCAATGACATACAAGCTGTAACTTGGATTCTATAGTCACGACCGTTTTATTATTTTTATTACAAGGAAACGTTCCTCTGACGTGTTCGTCCATACTGACTTGATGTCATCGCAATTCCTGCAGGTTTGTTGGCTGCATATTCATGATATGAATCTTTTGTCTAATTAGATGTTCTGCCTGAAACCTCAGTTTGGAACCACAAGCAATAGGACTAACATCACTATTTAACCACCTCCAACCAGTCAGAGCACATGGTTACCCCTCCCTGATCCTGGTTCTGCTGGAGGTTTCTTCCTGTTAAAAGGGAGGGGGGTTTCTCCCCACTGTCGCCAAGTTCTTCTTCAAATGGGACTGTTGGATTGTTTACAATATAAAATGCTTTGAGGAAAACTAAACTGAAATTAGGTACACCCATTTGACTAAGCAGTCAAATAGGTGTACCTAATAAAATGGCCAGTTGGTTTCTCTGATGCCTTTCACTGTGAGAATTAAACCGTACTGATCAGTGATATCTCTTGAGAAAGTTCTGTACTTTGAAAACTAGAGGGTCCCACAGAGGAGGGTCTCTGCTTGAGAGGAAAGTTTACAAAATTATTATGAAATGTTTTTAATATTATTAGTCCATGTGTGTTAAAGGGGGGCGCCTTGATAAAGCAAGGTAAAAAAAAAAACTTTTTTGTTTTATACATTTGGAAATAGCGTTATTTAAAACACTTTGAAAATTGATTTCAATGGAAAAATCAAAATCATAAAAATGTATTTTTGTAGTTGGGTAGCTGTTATTTTATATGAAAAAGTGCAGCCAAGACACACGACTGCAGGTGGCAGCAAAACCCCACATTTCCCACCAGCTGCCTTACACAGCGACGTCCACGCTCCAGTCAAAAGGCAACATTTATCATCATGGAGAGTTTATTTGAATAATTTGATTTCTCCTCAAATCCCTGTTCTAAGCTTTGCTCCCCCGAAAGCAAGAGCTGACACGAAGATATGGTTAAATAGAGCTGTTTATTTGACAACTGTCCAATAAAAATAAAATTAAAACATTACAAAAATTCTTTAAAATCAAAGAATTGTACAAACCATGGCTCCGATTTAATCTCGCCTCGACACAGAAAAATACAAAAGGCACTGTGCATTAGTCTGCTGAATATATATATATCTATAAAACATCTGAACCAAAAACAGTAAACCAGTGAAAGTCACAACACATTATTAGTAACTCCCTTCATAATAATAAAAAAAAAAAAAAGCAAAAGCCATATCTGTTCACCAGATGACACGATTAAATCCTCCAAGTGCAGACGTGCTGCTCAAAGAAGCTATCGAAGAATCAAGTGACCAAAATCCAAAGAAATTATTCTTCTAAAGAGAAAAATAATAGAACGAAGGAGTGTGAAAAGAAAAAAATAAACAAGGAAAACAGTGCAAAGACATATACATCTATATTTAAAAAAAAGAAAATTATGTAAAGATGATGGGATATGTGCAGGTGTCAATGAGGAGTAAGGATCTGTCACACGCTTCTACCAACAGGCAATCAATTTAACACATTGACCCATCACCTTTTAAACCCCCTCTAACCCCCCCCCCACTCCTGAACAGTTATTTTGGTATACCAAACCTCTCATGAGTGTCTGACAGAGACAGAGAAGGAAGAAAGTCCTACGCTGGTTATTTGCATAAGTCCATGTGCAAACAAGGACCCGAGTCTGTTGGCTTTACGGATTGTGCAAAGATGTCTCATCAGCCAAAACCTAACGTGGATGTCGTGGAGATTCACATTCATACGGATCCTTGGGATCCATTTTTTAAGTCCTGCCAAAAGCATATCTACAGATTTCTGACCACAACTGGAACCTCTTCTTCTAAAACCCCTTGACAGGCAGGTATAACTGACAGAATTGGGGCAGACGCCTCATAACACTGAAAAGAGAATAGTTAAACAAATAAGGGCATTCCACAGGATGTGCAGGAAGAGTGCGACTAGGAGGCATAAACAAAGAAAGAAAGAAAGAAATCACTTCATCTGCTGTTTAGTAAGTTGGCTTTATGTGACACGTTCTTTACCATCCCAACCCTCTGCGTCTACAAATACACCAAATATTTTTAGGCATAATTCTGTTTGTACCTTTCTGCTGTGCAAATTCACTGTTCAAAGCTTTTTAGTAGCTAGAAAGCTAATTAAAGACACCTGACTTTTTTTTTTTTTTTTTTAAGTACAATCTCTTTGGCATCCAGTTTCATGTCCAACTAGCTGTTATGACAAGTACAAGAGAAAATACCTCTCCACATAGGAGTCAATCTGTAGCAGTCGCAGCGCTTAACAATTCCTGTTGGCATCCAGCCATCAGAATCATTCAGTCCATAAAAATCATAGGAAACCATGCTCATCAAGACCTTTCGGAGTAACTGGATTCCACTTCGCAAAAGTCTTAGGAGTGGAAATGCCTGGAAAAACAAAAGCCAGAGAATCAGTCAAAGATTTAAACCAAACAGGTGCATGTGAGGTCTTAATAAAAGTGTGCTGTGCTTTTGCATACCTGATTCTGTTCTGCTTTTGGAAGGCTCTAGTGTTTGAACATCTGTCAAAGGGTGCCCCCTCCCTTCGACATCGCTCTCCCCTGATGACGTATGGTCCTGTGCTCTCATGTACAAGGCAGGCCTCTTGTGGTATTTGGCCCGGTAAGTGTCTGTCATACAGTTATCCACTGAAAAGTAAGTGGTGGGAAGAACTCGATCTGTCAGAGTGGGAGAGTCTGTACCATCATCGTGTCTGGACTTTGGACTGGGTAACCTCTCGTCGCTCTCGCTGGCCGACAGATCGTTCCTCTCCTGGTCTGACGACCCCGACTTGGAGCTGGCGTCTGATGAAAGCCTGTGCTCGGCAGGCGTCTCGATCCACCGCCGGAGGCTTGTGTGCGAGTGGGGAGACGAGCCATTTCTAGGTTCGCTTCGGGAGCTAAACCGCTCTGGCACCTCTGGTGGTAAGGAGTGGATGCCAGATGGGTCGGTGTGACTGTTGCCAAAAGTCTTGAGAGGTAAAGGTAGGGGATAGCTGTGAGACAGAGAGTCTGCGGGGCCAGAGCCATTGTCTTCTTGCTCCGAAAACTGTCCGGCAAGGTCATCTGAGCTGTTCCACTCAGAGCTGCTGGTCTTTGCTAAGTAGGGAGGCACAGGGCTGCTGTCCACATTTTTCTCTCGCTCGTCGTCCAGGCCATTGTTCTTTTCCAAGATCCCGGGTGTGTATCGGAAGGCTCTTCTTCTGCTTCAGCGCAAAAACAGAAACATTTATATTTCACTTAAACTTTTGAAAAGTCAAGCGAAGCATTTCGCTAACAATGTGCACTTCTGAATAACTTTTTTTTTTTTTTACCTTTGTAACAGCTGATCAGACAACATGTTGGACTCTTGGAGTTCAGGAGATTTTCTCCCCGGTTCATCTACACAAAAAAAATAAATTCTCATCAGTACTTTATAACACAAGACCCCAATTTTGTAAAGTTATCGCAAACAGATGGTGCAAAATAAGAGCCAGGTAGCATCTGTCACGGGTTTCCATTTGAATATTGCTACAATATATACTTTATTTTTTTCCCGTCTCTCTCCTGCAGAGACATGTTATCTAACAGGGGTCATGGTAAGGCCTTTTGCCTGGTGCTGCGAGAGGAAGTATCAAAGCAGCTAGTCTGGCAGAGCGCCCTCAAGGCCCCAGTGTACCACTCTGACTGTCTGATCCAGCCAAAGAACATGGGCCCTCAAAGGGAATCTGGGTTCATATCCAGGCCTGTTAAGTTTGAGCCAACAGTCCTAATATAACAATAAGGACCTTGATTGAACTCTAACTGGTTCACAAGTTCAGTCTAAAAACTAATGAAGAGAACAACAGAGGAAAGTAACAGCCTTTTAACCTATAGGCCAAACATATCCCAGTGAGATGAGCCTGAGTTATGCTGCTAGTACTTGGGGCTGATGGTTGATTTCAGCCATGAGATCAGCACAAACACATGTTTAGAAGCAGGTCCCTGCACGGGGTCGGGTGTGGAGCTTTGCCAAGTTAGCTGGGCGTGTGTGATTTACTTGGCCTGCGCCAGACAACAGCTGACTAACAGGACAAGGAAGGGAGTGAGCGGCTGAGGACCATCTGTGATGTGTCAGCATACCCCCCCCACTGCTCTCTCAAAGCATTAGTGGCTAAATCCTTTGTGCTGGCATGCAATTACGCCGGGGTCAGACTCCAGACTTTACATCCCCTCCACAACACTATTGCGTTTTTAAGCCGCTAAGTCCATGTGGCAATTCACAATTTGATGCTGCTGCTGATCTGTCATGTTGGCAAGCAACCGTAACAATATCAGTCTTGATAACAAAAAGGGATGCAGTTGACGACGATTTTCTCTGTAGAAAATCCCCTCTCCGTCTTTAACGTCACGTGCAACAATGCCGAGAGAAAGCTTGAAGGAGAAAACAGCGTGATAACAGCAGGGTGAAGCCACTGTCGTTCGCTGTCTGGCACTGGTAGATCAAAAGTTTTTTCAGGCAACTGCCATGAAATCATTACTGAAACGCCTTCTAAATTTGTATATATTATTCAAGTTTGGGGGTCTGGCTGTCTTTAAGCTCTAAAAGTCAACAAAACTTTAGCACTTAGCTGGTAAAACCTCCAGGTACTGTGATTGATCTAATAACATTTCAAATTTTTCAACATAAACTTGAAAGTATGAATTAAAGTGCTTAAAAATGTGAACACCACGAAGAATTACAATGAGAAAGCTTGAGAAAAAAACCCATTTGAACTAAAAGAAAAGGAGCTTTGAAAGTTTAAAACATTTAAACGAGGGTCATCAAGAACTGATCTGGTATCATTTTAATTTGTTGAAGTTTCGTTGACCTTTTTTGAGTATTACAAAAAATAGAAAATAAATAGCACACAGTGTAGCTTTAAGGCAGTCAAGTCAGGATTCCAGCCTTGTGTTGTCTGAGGTACTTGAAACGTCTGGAACATCAATCAGAAGTGCATGCAGGTTTGCAACTCCAAGTTTCCAAAGAGGGAAACTGAACAAGAAATATCACCTAAGTGAATCACAAAAAGTCTGAAAGTTTTCAGATATCACTTGGGAAAAGCCACGGCTTTTTTATGTTTCAGTATAGCATGGTAATGGCACAGCAGTAGGTCAAAAGCCGTGGCGCACGTGTGTACTCATTAGCATCATTCACCGGCTTGTTAAGTGGCATTAATGAGCCAGGCAACTGGCTCTTAACGTGCTACATCATGGACACAAATAAACAGCTATAAAAGATGTATGCAAACTGAATGTAGAAGGCATCTATGTAATGGTATAAAGGATGAAATTCAGTGACATTTATTCTTTTCTGATTGTCATGTCAGTTTGGTTTTTTTTTTAAAACTAGATCAGAAAGCATCATAGTTGACTTTTGGCAACTATGATGATGATGGTCATGTACAAACAGCTGTAACAGCTTCAAAAGTGTATTTCTGTAGATAACTAGTGAGGTCTGCAGAAGCCAGTAAAGGAAAAGTGAGACAAACGCATCAGGTTCAAGTGTCCAATATGCCGGCAGGCGGGCAGGACGTACGATTTCACAGCGTGTCAAAAGTTCTGTCATTAAGGTGGCAAAAAAGGCCCCGACTTGAATCTCTTTCCTAGTGCAACAAGCCATCAGAAGAACGAATATCTGCGGTAAAAACGTCAACTATGCTCCTCAAAACTGCCCTCCCACACGAATGTGCTTTCCGAAAGGATTTTAGTCTTTAATGGACTAGTGGAATCTGCTCAGGCTTCTCTGAAACTGCAGCTCACGCCAGACTACCACCACTGAACTCATGCCAAATTGACTCTGGACACATTTACTGCGGCTTGTCGATACAATTTGCAGGCAGCCAGGCGTAAATATCCCATACTGATTTCAAAAATAGCTACTGGAGACGAGTCCTTAAAGGCCCTTTCAGGGTTTTTTTGTTCCGTTTGTTTTTTTTAAACAAGGCTGAGCTTTGACAGTTCACAAACCAACATTTCAAGACATTTGTTAACTACAACACAGCTGTGGACACTTTTAAAATATAACAGGTCCTGTGAAACATTACAAACAAAAGAGAGGGGGAAGGATGAGTGAATGCAGCTTGATACAGATGTAATCATAATTCCTTAACAGACTGAATGAATACATGAGAGGATCAATGAGTGCTTGTCCTAAAATTAGTAGATATAACTAAACTAAACAATAGCAATACTACAGTTTGTTTTTTACATTTTGCCAGATTAAAAACTGAAGCAGTGAAAAAAATCCACTGTGTATGCCACAGTAGTCTTTGTCTGTTTGCCAGGGCTTCAGTCACATGAATCTCTCTGCATGTGCTGATGCTCACAGACGAAAACAAGACCGGCGATGCTTCTGTTTCTCAACTTGCCACACTTGTGTTGTAGCTATATTTAACTCGGCAATGAACCTCAAATCGTACCTGCATTTTCTTTTGGGAACTTGAAATAACTGCAGAGCTGTAAAACTGCATTTTATTTGAGCGGTGTTTGAATACCACCTTCTGACAGGTCCAGTCGTGGCATTTTCTGTCTGGCTGGGCACAGCTGGGTGGCCCCAACAGGCTCACTCATCTCCTCCTACAATTCAGGATTAACTCAGGGTATTTCCATTGAGGGAATTAGCAAGGCATTTTTCATTTATAGGTTCTTTGGCTCCTTTTGCAGTGCTGATAGTGTGCATCAGCAAGCACATGCTAGATAAAGAATGTCAAGGGTGTCCAGGCGACAAGCCCCCTAGTGCTATTCGTGTCACCTTATCTCCCTCCCATCCTACCTAGAGGAAAAAAAAAAAATACTGCAACTTCGCAACATGACTCATAGTTAAGGCTCATCGTTTCTTTTTCCTTTTAAAACAGACATTCTGAGCTCTAAACCCGATTTTCACCCCAGATTTTGCATCCCCGTGGATCTAAAAGTTATTGTACTTCCTGCAGAAAGAACGCATTATTCACTGCAGTTAACAGTTGAAAAGGTCCTTGAGGGTTTTTTTTCCTCCCCCCTACCATTTTCCATTTGTTCTTCCATTCACTGTGGGAGGAAGGACAGCCAATTAAATAAAATTAAACTGAGCCTGGCTAGTATTTTTCCACACCAAAATACCAGTGTTAAAGGTACAAAGCTTGTTCCCTACATGGCTCATTCTTCCTTTGAGCTCATGTAATTTCACTAGGTGCTGCATAACATAAACTTTACTCAGGAAAAAAAGGTCAGGGCCAGTCAGTCTGGAACCAGAGCGCACACTTCCATACAGTATCCCTTCAATCAGGCTGTGACCTTAACACGACTGATAGAACAATAAATCAAGGAAACTGCAGCATACTATCTTAATGTTTCAGGTCCTTACAACACATGGAAGTCTACTGGGGAGAGGAAGTATCTTCAGTATCAGGGCTGAGCCTTTGTCAGAGACTGATGCTTTCATCTATTCCCTCTAATGCGTGATGAAAACTGTACACACATCTGGAGATTTACTTGAATAACGGCAAAATACTAATTTTTTACTTAAAGCAATAGTTACTTACTAATGGAAATGGTTGAGTACAGCACGTCAGTCTTCAATTCATCACTTCTTCTCCGAGGAAAGTTATCCCTAAAACACAAAAAGTATAGTTATTATTCATTTTTAAAAAAGAGCCACGAGCTTAGAGCAGATAAAGGGGGATAATAACAATTATAGTTAGAGTCTAAGTGCATAGTTGCATCTCCAAAGAGACACAGTGCAGTAGCATGATTTGCATCCCAGTATGAACCCAGACATCTTATTGTAATATCCTTGTTTTTCTTTTGGGTTTCTTGATGTACAACAGCAAAAGTGTTATGCTTTTATCTCCTCTAAGATCCATAAGATGTATTAGAGAATAAAAATAATACCATAAAAATCACAATTTCACAGTTTTAGTGGCTTCAAGCTTTAACCCAAACCAGTCACAAAAACATTTTAAATCATATTGAAGAATTAATAATTAAAGAGACTCTTTACTAGCGTACTGTCAACAGATATGCTTAAATAATGCACCGGCTTTTGAAGAAGTCAGCTATCTGAGGCTGCCCCTGCTGAGTACAGGAGTTGTCAGCTATATGGGATCATTATCTACAAACAAGCCCTGAACTACAAATACAACAAATGACAGCCCAGCAAAATAGGATTCCTGCATCTGCCTTGTGTGCATTTACTGTTAAATGAGACCTGCTATTCTTAGATCAGTTTGTTTGTAATGTTTTATTATTTAGAAATGGCAGCACTTCCGAGACTCGTGTCCTTAAATGAGTAGGCCGCGAGATGACAAAGCTGCTCTATGGCGCTGACGTCGTGCAGGAAATATTGTGTCAGCTTTTTTTTCCTCTGCATCATGCTTTGCAGTGCAGAGTTTTGGTGCGTCTGGGTGATATAAACCTAAGTGGAAGGATCTGTTTTACCTCATCAGATGCAGCTCAGGTATGGGCCGGAGGTCCTTGGAAGAAATGTTCTCTACAACGGGCGAGTCGAGATTAGCTGAGCCATTGCTCAGTCTGTCACTGCTCTCATATCCAGATTCAGTTCTCTGAATCTTCCAGTTGTCACTGCGCACTTTAAGAGTCGCTGAGCCCTTCGATCTGTCCTTGTCAGTGTGGCCCCCGCGGCTGTCCGAGTCCAGAGAGCTTCGGCTGCCACCTATTTCATGCTTCTGCTCGTCCTCGTAGATGGTCATCAGGCTCTTTGGCTTACGTTCTTCCCGGCCTCCCCACGGATAATCTCGCTCTCGATCACGTGAGGGCGACTGACTATTGGGTCTCCTCCGAGGGCTCTGCTGCCTTCGTTCGTGACTTACATTCCCGCTACTTAATATGCTGTCTACATTTAGCGCTTCCCGCATTGGCTTCCAAGCTCGGCCGGGCCTGCTGCGGCCGTTCCCTGTATTTCCAGAAAGCCCTCTGGAGTCTTGGCTGCTGTCTGTATCGTATCCATTTGAGATCTGATCTAGTCTCCGCCTGTTATGACCACTAGTTACAGTGGGCACATCGGGTAGCACTTGGTGCCTTAAACGAGAATTTTCATTGGAAGACCGGCCCCCAAGCTGCGGTGTTCGCTCAGTCCGAGTGGGACCTTTTCCTTGGCTGCTGTACAGTCGAGTCTCCAGGTACTGCTTGAAGCCATTCTCTGGAGGTGAAGCTGAGCGGGAGTAGGTCCTGTCGTGACCTGGGTCTGAGAGAGAGAGGGAGAGGAAAAAAAAAAATGATGCAAGAGCTTACACTAAGATATCTGTAGAGGCTATTTATTTGAATTTTTTCGACTGGCATGTTGCAAGAACGATATTACAAAAGGAAAGTGTCATAAATAACATTGCAAAAGGTAAAAATTGACTTAAATTGAAACGTCCACACAATAAGACAGGGCTGTGCTAAAGAAAACAGCAGGTTGGGCGGAGAGTGAAGGAAGGGCATGATGACAATGAAGTTACTGACATTTATGTCTGCAGCAGGCAGGAAAGTGTAAATTACAACCACAAGGAGTCGATTTTCTTCCATGCTGTGTGCACAGAGGGCAGCCAGCTCATGCACAGACATGCAGATATCGATGTCACCGGTGTTTCCTACACACAGTCTGGCCCATAAAGTTTTGGACAATGATGCATTTTTTTTTTATAAATTTACCTCTTTATATATCTACAGTAAACTTTCAGCCAATCAAGACTGAACTCCACCGTTACTGACTTTCAGTTTTCAAGTATTGCATTAACTGTTTAGGAATTACAGTAATTTTTGTAAACAGTCCCCTAGTACCTCTATCAAGAAGGTTATTTTTGTTTAGGTTTTTTTTAAGCATTTGCATGCTTCATATCATTCTGGCTGTAAACATGACAGCTCGAAAAGTTTAGAATACATTTTGATAAAAACAAAACATTGTAGGGGTGTCGAGTGGGGTCATGTTAATAATCCATTAAAATTTGGCTTGCATCCACTGAGGTCTTCAAGGACAACATAACAGTTTATTGGTCGAAAACAGACAAAAAAAACCCCTTACAACTCAGAAACTATGAATCCTACAACTGTGCGTTGTATTATTAACATATGGAAAGATCTTTATGCAAATTTAAAAGATGTGACTTTGGACCTCTGGCCTGTCCTTTAAGGGCAATAGATTTATGTGAAAGTCACAGTGACATTAGTGCTGTATGTTTCTGATTGTTATTGTTTGCATTAACATATAGACATATGGGAATTATATATGGGAATTCTAAATGCCACATTACTTTGGACCTTAGACTACATCTTCAAGGTCAGGTAGGGTCAAACTTTCATTAAAAGTCATTAAAATGGAAATCATACTGATATATGTGGATTCTAAATATCACATTTAGTTTGAATCCAAATATCATGTCACTTTTGACCTTTAACATCACTTTTATATTTCACTTTTTTTTTTCCTTTCAAGTTGATCCCAAATGTGTTTTTTTTTTTTACTGTACTTTTAACAGAAAAAAAGAAAATAAGTATGTACAAAATACAGTACTATTACCTTAAAATGAAATGCTGCCCAGAGAGTGAGCAGCCTTGGTGGAGGTTTGTGCTCTCTGAATACAATTTTTTCACGTTTTACTTTCACAACATTGATACTTAAGTCTCCTTCTACATTTTTAAGCAAAATCTGGTACTTTTTACATAAAAGAAAAACTCGTGTCATGCAAATTTAGATTGTAAGGATCATCTGTTAAACGCATTTCCCTAACCTAAAGCTGGCAGCTAAAGGCTCCCTGCCTTGTGCGGGAGTCATCACCTAAATGACGGGGTAAACCTGATCCGTGTTTGAGCGTACAAAAATGGAATTTTATTCTTCACATAAAACTGTCATTCTTGGGAATAAGCCTGCAAGAGATGGAGTCCCCTGCTTTGGATTTTGCTGACTGTGTGGCACAGTTAAATCACTTTAAACAGAGCTGTCTACATTTTTGCCCACATATACACCACGATACTGGCCTGTTTTAAACATTTCTGCTGCCACCTCAATAACCGTACACACAACTGTGGATCATTTTAGAAGAAGGGTAACAAGATGTTTAAATCAATACAGTTAAAGATCATGGAAAAATTCCTCAGGCCGCAGCCTAAGGAAGTTGATTGAGCTTGTCCTGTTTCGTATCATCGAGAGTCTGAGAATGAACTATGCTACGGTTAATTTATACTTCTTAGATTAACCCTAGTGTCACCTCTAGAATCGCCATTCATCACAGCAATGACACTAGGCTGCCTTAACCTGGTGCATTTATTCATGAAGGGATGCAAGCTCTGTGCTAACACAGGCTACCGCTGTTGTCATGGTGGATTTGGTGTTTTATATTGTGCTTGATAATCCCCCCACACTGGCACTTAATGAAAGCAATGATATGCTGAAGGAGTATTAAAGTATCCTATATTAATCAGCATACTCTTTAAGGCACAATGACTTAATTTGGGAGGTGTGTGAGAAAAGTTTGTGCAAATTTGGAATCAAATTTCAACCTTAAAATAAAGAAAATAAAAAATAAAAATCAGCATTTGTTGCTCTTTGGTTTGATCTGCTTAGTTTCTGGTGTATTTAATAATATTGGTGAAGACTACAGGACTACAGGGATCAAGGCAGGCACCAACAGACGTCAGCACCTAATCCCCTTTCTAACACATTGCTCCCAAACAGAGGGTGATATAAGGGAGGGGGAAGGCTGGGCTTTTGTAACGCAACACCTGGCAATTCTGTGTATGTGCAGTTTTGCACAGTCTGTTTGTATAGAGCAACCCACCTCTGTAGCGTGACTCCGCCCTGTGTTGACCACTCCTATCAGGCTCTCTTCGGGGTGAATGCGCCCTACGCATCTCTACTGCTTTCTGGGCAACTTCTCGAGAAATCTCCCTAAGGCGGCTCTTGTGATTGCTTTTCACTAAGAAACAAGAAAAGACAAGAAAGGTATTTGAGATTTTTTTCCACTGTGTGACAAGGTTACAAAGCCAGCATTTGAATAACGCTGACCCTTAAAAGAAATAAAAATAAAATAGAAATGGGGCATTTGCTGAATCAGGTGGAGATTCCCACCATTAAAGTATTTTTATCCACTTGTACATAGATACATCTATCACCGCTACATCCTTTTCCTTGTCGCTCTTCGTCCCCGGCACCCCCGAGGCACTGAGCAGCTGCTGAGTGTGTAGACACAGGCCAACTTTACGGCACATTGCTGTGCTGATGGGAGAGGAAAGGCAGCGGGGAGGAAACGCGGCCATGCAGAGGCTCGCGCTGCATCTCTGGCCCCACATTTTCTTTAAAGCAACAATTGGTCATGGTACTGGAATAATGCTGTTATAGCCATGTGAGATTTTAAAAAGGAAGCGAGCAAGGACGAGATGGCCGCTCAGAAAAACAGAACAAAAAAGAAACAAAACATTTATATCATTCCAGATTTTGTGTTTGTTTAATAAAAAGAAAAGAAAAGAAAAAAAAAAAATCGGCGGATGTTTTTGAGATTCCACACATTCCGTAAAGCAGGAAGTGTAGCAGTTTAAACACACGATGAATCAGTTTGATAAATTTGACTCTGCTACTCCTTAAAACTGCAGCAGCTGGTGACATTTCATTGTCTTGCAGCATCGCCTCCCATAGAGAAGTGTTCAAGGACACGAACAACTTCATACCAGCAGAATGTACAAGGATATCAAAGAAGACGCTGTTAAATCGCATAAATAACCCCTCTTCTCAATTCACTCTCCCCTCTGCTTGCAATTAAGCATGTGCATAATGACCTCTCTCTCTCCACACTAAGGGTCTCTAATCCCTTCTGTATTACTAGCATGGCCAGATTTAGTTTCGGAGCAAAGACATTTAATTATCTCTTCCGCTAGCTGCTGTTCCAGATCTGTGCTTGTCACCACTCTCCCAGGACAAAATATTTATGAATTAAGGAGTCTTTTCAAGGCTGAAAAATACAACTGCCACACATCATGACTCACCTCTCTGTTTGCATCCCTTCTTATTCACATCAAAACATGTGTGTGTAAACCATAAACTAGGTTTACACAGGTTACATAGCAAAGTGTAGCAGTTTGTAGCAGGTTGGTTTACACTGCTAATAATTTGATTTAATTTGTAATAGAGGCAAAAAAAAAAAAAGTTAAGATCTTACACAATCAGGACAATCTGTTCAACCACCAAGCTGCTTAATCCCTCCATATTCATTTCCCCCCCTTACCTGTTCCCCGTCCTCCACTGGTCTGAGTGCTGCCCCTGCTGAGGGTTGAAGGGGTCTTCTTGAAAAGATCTTGGCCCAGCAGAGCATTCAGATTCTCTCTGGTGAGGTCCAGCTTTCTGGGGGAGACTGAAACTTGGGATTCAGTGCCTAGAAAGAAGGGAAAAATGTTTTAAAGGTAAGGCCATACATGTAGGCGTATCCTTCCCATGAAAAATAAAAATTAAAAAAAATCCTGTTGAGTGAAGATCAATAAAAAAAAAAACTAATTTTACCTGAAACTACAACACAGAATTCAATTACAAGATCCACACTGTGTACTACTTCTTGATTTTTGGAGGATGATCCAGTTTAGTCGGGCGCCCTGTCAGCTCTGACGGACAGTGAGCGCTTGCCACAGCCTGGACCTGGGGCACAGCCAGCGTGGAGGGCTGGAGGAGGGTCTTTAAAAGGGATAAAAACCTCCCCAACCACACAAATCCAGGGATATGTAATCCCAACAGGAGAGATGTTCAGCTGTTCACATCAGCAGCGGCAAAGGCAAACAGTGCATTTGATTTGGGAGGTTGTTTTCCTTCTCCCCCGCCCCCGTCTTCTGATTTAAATTTTACATTTTGTTACTTTAATGCACTCGGAGGAGTATGGAAATTTTTCAACTAAACAACCGGCTGTGTGAGAATTTTAAGTAGTAAAAAAACATAAAATCAAATAAATTTCCATGAAAGATTTAGTGCTCAACTCAAGCTAAAGGTTTACAGAGGCAAATAAGTGGACAGAAGATAAATAAGCCACACTTCAAACCCCACAGCAAACATTCACCTCAAACTTGAGACTACATTTGCATTTCAAAACAAACCACTCGGAAAACTTTGGCTACACTTTGTTTCATTCGACCAGGCAGTAGTGCCGTAACATTCAGATTTTCTTTTTCTTGGCCTCCAACGCTGCACCACTAAAAAGACAGGCATCTGCACCAATCAGCTTCACTTTAATGGCTGCCGTTTTTTTTTTTAACGGTGGGACATTATAATCAAATGGGGCACTTGGGATGTGACACATAATGAATGCTGAGAAAAATACAGTTGGAATATCAAAGAGAAACACACAGAGGAGTTTGGATGGTGTCATTTCCACAAAAAGACACTCAATCAACACCTCATCACACCTGATGTAAAACTGCTATGACGAGGCTTTTAAATGCCAGCATTATGACCGCTGAGGTAATTTTTAAACCATCGTACCTTGCGCTTCTCCGTTAAGGGGATTCTTGCTGTGGGACTGGCTGCTGTTTTGTTTTGAGGCATCTTCTGTGGCGATAGCGCTCCCATTTTGATTGGCATAAAAAAGAAGAAGAGGCTGGAAGTGACCTTTGATACATTTACTGACGACATCTTTCCACCGGGAGCCGATCTGCACCAGGAAACAAAGAAGAAAAGAAGAAAAAAGCAGGGTCAATTAACACATTTTAGCATACTGTATAATACTATACTTTTATGTGTGATAGTACAAAATGAACCTACATGCATTCAAGGGTGTCCATCTAAGGATTTGACTGTTTTTTTTATATATATATATATATATATATATATATATATATATATATATATATATATATATATATATATATATATATATATATATATATATGTATGAATAAAATTCACATGCAACTTCAGACTATGTGTGACAAAATGGGGTTTAGCTTTAATTTGTGAGTGAATCTAACACACTAAGGCCAAAGCACACAATCACATTAGCAAAGCTGTGTAAGGTGCGCGTCTCTCCACAAAGGTACCACAAAGGCAGGCTGCAGGCTAACAGATGCTTCTGTGCTCCTTAATTAAGCAAATGACGGGGGCAGAGGGAGGGGGGAGAAAGAGAAAGCAGGCGTGGAAGAGATGGCAAAACAAGGTAAAGAGCAACCAATTCAAAGGAACACAGACAGAGGGGAAAAAAAGGGATTTGACTTGGGGAATGTGCACATATACAATATAGAGGAGGAAGACAAGCCGTGATTAACAAAGCATGTTAGATGAAGGCAAAACAGAGACATATCTATGTTATTTTTGGATCCTCTTTTCAATGGTGAGGCACAACATTTATTATCTGAAAGGGTCAAAGACATGTTAAGGGTTAAGACTCTTAGCTAAATCTGCCTTTCTGTTACAGCTTTTTCTCTTAAAGTCTATTTTTTGCCCTCCAGTTTTCAGAAAATCTTTAAATGAATGTTAAAGCAGATATATCTGTTAGCTTCAAAACAATCTCCAATCTCTTCAGCTAAAACCAGTAAAGCTTTATCTGTTGCTAATGTTATATATCATTTACCACTAGTGCATTAACATCGGCCATGTTCTGATTAATATAAGTGTCTCTATGCTACCCATGACCCATCATCCAATCAGAACATCTAGTGAGTTACTGCACTTAGGATTTTGTGCAATATTATTTCATGCAATGGAAACAGTAATTGGGCTACACTGCAGCAGTCATTTAGGGGCTGGGACTTGGGGAGTCACAGAAACACTGGCAAGTTTCATTCCAGGTATGGACTTGGCAGGCGCAGAGTACTCTAGCTCCTCCATCTCAGTCGGGAGGGGTTGCACACGCAGCACAAGCTGCTGATGGATTGACACAGTGCCAGCCGGCCGCTGCACCACAGTCCCCGTGAAAATTGTGAGGATGTGGGACAGAAGGCATGCTTGCATGTACACATCATGAAAATATATCCACCGTTAATGGGAAAAAACAACTAAAGGATGAGAGGATTCAAAAGTAAACCAGCAGAACACAAACACACAAAACCACTTCCTCACTGAGACATACATCATACACACTTCACACTGTAACGCAGCATTGTCACATCTCCTTAAACTTTACCCAGCTTCATAAAAAAAATAAAAACATCTTTATTAGCTATCTCTGCTTTACTACTGCAGTGCTCTGTGACTACAGAGTAGAGTGTTTGCAGTAGAAATCAGGCAGGAAGTTGGGAGTTTGGCTGACTCCTCACTGCCATAAAGGCTCATCAAACCAGAGGCTCATGAAGCGCAATCAATGTGGTCCTTATTGGACGATAAAAAGTCTTTGTAACAGAGATAAGAGACTGAACGTTCGGTCTCGTCTGTAGCAGCTTCTGCTTATCTGTTCAGTGATAACATGAATCCCAAACTCTGATTTTTTTCTTCTTTAGAAAAAGCTTGCACTAATTCTATTCTAACATCTAAAAATACCACAAGGAAGGGAAAAAAAAGACTTTTCATATGTGTGCTGTACAATTTCCTTGCTATTATAATATATAGGTTTCTTATTTTGACATGTGACTCATTTAACATGACCCTTTGTCAGTCACCAGACTAATAGCTTCAGCACTAGTGCACACTCTCTCACCTCTTTCACTGTTGCATCATCAAAAAAGACCCATTTGGCAGATTTGGTGTGGAAGGTGAAGGCACAGTAGTGGCGGCTGGAGTAGCAGATCATTCCCACGAGCATCAGCTCTCCCTTTTTGGCATGCTCATCTGTCACCCTGTAGAAGAGCTGTGTCCACACACACACACACACACATATATATATATAAATGCATCAATTACACAGTTAAATCACCACCAAAGTAAGTTGGAAGGCAGCAAAATGATGCAGAAAGCTAGCAGCGTCAGTTACTCCATTTGTTTACAGATTAAGTCAAAGGGAATGAACTAGCATTGATTCGGTAATCAGTACAAGTGAAGGCTGGTTTGAATCACTGCAGTGGCAGCATATCTTTCCATCCTGGCTACAGAGGTAACCTAGTACTATGCGGTGTTATTTTCAAATGATACAAAGTGTGACTTGTTTCTCCCTCCCATGATTCTTGTACAGCCAGTTCTCCGTCTCTCACTCACTCACACAAACAATGGATTTCAAAGCAATGATGGGGGCAGTAAGCTCCCTTTTAACGCCCAATAAAGTCACATGAAATGTGACTCCCCAATGAATAAAAGCCTTTGTGGCACATTAGCGGGCGGGTGAGACTGAAAATTCTTCCCATGTCCTAATTTTTTCTGAGTCGTAAAATGAGTGGATGAAATGCTTCAATCCAAAATAAAAAGATAAATCAATCAATCAAAGTTATGTAAGGTGTAATTCGTATGAGCACATCCTCATTTGAACTCCACCGATCGACTCTGGCTTGTAGAGCTCATCCGCACGTATTGGATGTAAAGACTAACAAGCACATATTAAGCAATGTGTCACTATAGTTTATGTTCACTGTGAACATGGCTGAAAATGATCTATGTACACAGACAGAAAGCAGAATTTTATGAGAAAAAAGACAGCACATTACTCCAGCTGTGCATACTTGTGATTAAAAATATATGAATATAAATAAAAACCAAAAAACAAAGTTGTGCTGAACACCCCCTTCTGGTCTCAGTGGTATCCATTTAGTTGACATGTTCGCTTAGGAAGGGATCCACGCGCACACACAGACACACAAAGATGAGAGGAGGGGCTTTTTGACAAGCTGACCAAGGCCAGCAGGGGCTTTTTGATCAGTGGCATGGGCCAACTGGGCATTGGGAGTTGACGGCTTATGCAACTACTCCGATTTACAGAGAAATAAATCCCTACTTTATTTCCCACATATGTTGAATTGCACCAAAAAAAACCCAACATCAAATCAGTAGGGCAAGAGGCAGTGCTTGTGTAACAGTTGTATAAATAATAATTCAAGAATATACTGACACATTCAATAAATTCTCTGGATACTCAGATTAATCCAATAAAATGTCATAATATGTAGAATATAGAAAGCAATGCATGAGATTGCTCACCGAAGAAAGACTGAGAACAGGCCCTAGTGAGCGGATAACATCCTCAGTGAGGTCAGACTGGTCGGAGTCCCACACAAAGCCTATGGTGACAATTTCTGGGGAGTTCATGAGGACTCGTCTGATCCTGATTTTCTGGCCACAGTTGCTCTGGTTAAAAAAAAAAAAAAAAGAAAAAAGAGAGAGATAGAGGCACATAGATAAAGACAAGAAAAACAAGTTCAGCTGGTTAGAAAGTAGTCTAAGTGGACCAAATTAAAAAAACAAAGCCCCAAGAAAATGTACTAATAGCAACGAGTGTCCTTAAATCACACATTTTACTGAAAAAAATTATTAATGTTGCTGATTAAATCAGGCAAGATAAGATTTTTTGTACTAGAAGGTTTGTATCAAATGCTACCGAGTTACATGCAACCAGTTTGAGCCAAAGAATCATGGCATCTGGCCAAATGTGTCAAACGATGTTAAGACTGAATAATGTTGACATTTTAGCTTTCTTATTATCTTTCTCACACTTAAGTAATGACCAATTTATGAAATATGATATCCACTGGGTGTACTAAGTAGCGCCGAGGCCAGCCAACAGAGCTGATGTTTTCCAGATTGCTCAGTCACACAACATGACTGTCATTCTTGGGTGTAAATACTTCAGTAAAACTCTGGAAGAGTCACTTACTGGACAGTTACGAAGGTCCCCGATCGTACTCGCTGCTTGTAACACCTCCCCAAAAGACTCATCTCTCCGCTGAAACGTCTGTTGACTGAGAAAGAAGGCAGTGTAAACAGCACAATGTCAGCAGAAGCATAGGAAAGAACAAGCAGAGACAAATAAAGATAAGCCACGCTCAGAGACAAACACACTTTCGAAATGCCGCAGTCAGCAAAAGAAATCAGAGTTCTGACCTTGTGATAATTGAAAGAGAGTGTGGAGCAAGACGTATGACAAAAGGGTGCTAAAGGAGGTTACATACTGTCTTTCCTTACCAGAGTGTGGTGGTGGAGACATAATGCACCAGCTCTGTAAACGGCAGTGGGTCAGAAGATGCCCCACAGCTACGGCACACACACTGCAGAGGAGAGAGGAGAGAGTGACCAATGTGGGCGACAAACAAAAGGATAGAAGTTACCAACAAATTAAAGAAATAATAAGTAAACGTGTGATTTCAGCAAATATAAACACTGCATATGACTAGTTAGCATATCGGAGAGTCACTTTCCAGAAATGAGACAAAACCAGTTCTTTGATTTTTGGCTTATTTCCCTGTGATCACATATAAACTCCGAGCTCAACTGACATTATCAGGCGTCCGACTTCAGCTCTGAAGTTATCGACCTCTCTTTGAGCAAGGCAATCCTCATTTGGGCCTTGATAATATTTGCTGGATAGGGTGCCCTGAAGTCGAGGTGGAAGCAAATCCACCGACTCTGCTCCTAAGGGATTTAGTCCAAAGGCGTATTATGTGTTAGATTCGGAGATAGAACTGGTTTGGGACAGAGAGAGTGATGGGCATCAGAGCCACAGGGAAGAGTCGTGTGTGTGTGTGTCTGTGTTGAGCTGAGGTGGAATTTATGTGTACTCTCCTGCTGCCGCAGAGCTGTGAAATCTGACCCGAAACACCCTGTATATTTCACTGGGGGTGAGCCAGTATCAAAACATGACTGATTGGATTTCTATTGTCTCAGACAGTGATTAATATGTGTCTGCATGTGTGCGTGTCGCTTAATCCTAACACTCTCTAGTGTGTCCGGCTTGTCCACTCAACACAGTAGAGACTGTGCAAACAAAGATTAAACGAACTAAAACACACACACACACACAAAAAGTGAAGACACAAAATTAATATAACCAGCTCGTGCTTAGATCATCCAGAATAAACACGCAAGCTTCCAGGGAATATAATATTTATTATTACTTCCGAGCCTCTTACTGACCTGTTCATAAAGTGACATGGCGAACTTCTGATGTGTGATGCAAGAGTTTGAAGTGCAGGCATCTGTCTCCTCAGGCACAATGTGCAGGTGGATCCTCTCCAGTATGTTTTCCTGTGACAGGACAGGAAAACTGTCAGGTATGGGGGTGGTGGTGAGGGGGAACACTCCACACAGCCTATAGTTTCTCTCCAATTCAGCGATTTCCAAGACAAAGATTGCAGTGTAATAAAATACACGGCCCATATTATACAGAGAATTCAATTTTAGGAGTCGTGTTGTAAACCTGGCAGCAGAAGAAGCACGTTAAAGGAAGAAGCTCCACTCCGTTTTAGCTCCTTCCTGGTTCTAGCGCTTGTGAGTTTATGAAATATTAAGGCTGTGAGGTAGGCCTGCAAAGGTTACAGGCTATACTTCACAGGCTGTTAATCTGACACTAGCCAACTCCTCACATAAATTCTCTACCAGCACACTGCTGCCAATGCTTTAGAGAGAAAACGCTCAAGGGCAAAGATCTGCGCGGTATTAAGAAATGGGACGTCCACATGAGACAAAAAAAAACAAAAAAAAAACTTTGGAATTTCAGTTTAACAATCCCATTTCTGAAAAAGCAGGGACATGATTTAAAAAGTAGATAAAATCATAACGCCATGTTCTGCAGATCATTTAAATGATGTAAACCAGTCAAATGCAAAACATCAAACGTCGTAACTATGAAACATGAAAATATTTTGAATAAGATACCAACAGTTCAGACAGGGCATCAGATCTTTTAACAACACCCTGTACATGTCTGAGAACTAAGGAGAGCAACTTCTGTAGCAGATGAAAGCCAAGAAAAAAAAGAAAAACCAAGAGGGGGTTTTGCATTTTGGCTTGACACTGGCTTTAAGCTTCTAAAGAGTTCAGGGCCTCCTTTGTCTTTTTGTTTCATAACGTACCAAATATTTTTAATGGGAACATGTTTGGCCTCAAGACAAGCCACTCTATTAACCAGACTCTTTTACCACTAGAAAAAGCACAAGTGGTGGTTTTTGCGCTGCTGAAATAAGTTAACGAGACTCTGAGAAAGATGTGTGGATGGCAGCATGTTACACTTCAAACCTTCAGCATCGCAGATCTGCACGTTAACATGTGCACTGATGACTCCAGTGTGATCACAGATGCTGACTAACCCTGAACCATGTGCTGATAGTAAGCCTTCTTTTTTGCCCTCATAATGCATCCACAAAAAGATTTTTAAATTAGAGAAATTTGTTGGGATTCTCTAAAACTTTTAATTACTTACACAAAAGTGGACAGACTCCTCCACATATCTACTTCTGGAAGTGTCTCTGGGATTCGGGTAATTAGTTGAAATACAAAATAGCAGGTAGAACATCTCGTAACAGATCAGTTTAACATCCTGTGCCAACTATTTTTCAGACAACTGCCCATGTGCCATTTTTTCTTAATTATTCATATGGTTTATATGGTTTTTCTACATAACACCTCATCATGTGGTAGGTTGATCTGTAACTTATAGGAGAAGCAAACTGACAAAAATCACACTTGTACAGCCCAATGTGCACGAGTACACTCATCCCCCCGTTGTGTTCGTGAGATGTTAGATTCCCTCTTTTGTTTATCCATTGCTGTGTAATTGCACTTCCTAAATAGATAAACAACCGTTGCGTGGGGAGGGAAAAAAAAAAAAAATCAGGATACATCTGTGCCGTTTTGGTGTAGTTTACAGGCACAATATATCAACATCGTAAGAGAAAAAATTTGCTAATTAAACCTGATTGACAAAGTAAAACTTTTTTTTTTTTAAACAAAATAAAAGTAGGGTAACAGGACTTTTCCTTTTTGGCTGGAGTCATAATAAAACTGGGACAAAAATAATTAGACTAGTTGTGGCAAAAGAGCACAAAAACTGGAAGCAATATGCTAAAACAATAAAGACCATATGAAACTGATTCTTCAAAAGCACAGAACTCATGTGCCATACTATGGCAGCAGATAAAACAGCGGTTCAAACACAACTCTGGTACTTATATAAGCTGTCATGATGATATTTAGCGCCAATGTGGCTGGGGTTGATGGGAGGGGAAGGGAGGGACAGAAGCTCTTTCAGTGACCTCGCCGAACAGTTTCGTGGCAGTGCTTCGCTTGAGCTGTGCGGCAGGATAACACACAAACATACACGAATCCCTCCCGCCATAGTGTTGCCACAGGAACTTACAAAGCACTCTGCGGCATCATCCATGAAGCCCAGCTGGAAGCGCTGCTCGTCCTTAAAGGTCTCCGCCAAGGCGTGACGCAGGTTGTCAGAGGGCAGGGCTCGCTCCCGACTGTGCTGGAACTGGGTGAAAATACCCTGAAGAAGAGAGCGAGAACTTGTTTACACCCTGACAACGGCATATTGTGTTTACAGAAAGCATTTGTGTCACATTTACCGCCCAATGCACAGTCTGAATACAAGAGCAGACGTTCCACACATTCATGCTGACAAACAGGAGCTGCACGGTTACTTTAAAGTGTCAGCTCTTATTAAATATGCTTATGATCGCATCTTACCTTTAATGCACAAAAAATGCACGACTCTCCCAGACAGAAGTGTCCAGGCAGCTGCCTCAAGCTGCGTCTGAAGATGTCCAGATGCCATAGTACCTACACAAGGGATAGAGCAGGAGCTCATGAGGCCCTTACACCATAAGATGTTGGGCATATCGCTTACTTACAAGATAAAGCAGTCAAACAAACACATTCATATGCATCTCAAATATATAGATTTTCTGTACCGATCTGCCTTTTTACAAAATAATCATTAAGAAGAGATTCACATTTTCCCCCATTATGAAACTTAACATCTTTGGGTTTTTTTGGTTGCTCATAACATGTAGGCATGTTACAATAATAAAGTCTCCAAGGTCATAACAACGAGGAGTGGGTGAGAGAACAACTCCCTCACAGAAACAAAGCCGAAGGTAATGATCATCTTCGACCAGCTCATCGGTTGTCTCACCCACCCTCTGAGTAAGAGCGTCCGACGCTGACCTCACTGCGCGTTGGCTGATATAATGAACTAACTCACCAGCCAGTACCCCACAAGAAAAAAAAAACTAACCATCCAGAATGAATAAATAGCTGGGAAGCTCTGACAAATTCAGACAGTGACTAAGCTTTGCAATTTCCAAATAAATGATGGTTATTTTTTCAAGAGGGTGGAACATGTTCCCAGAGGGGGGCTGCAATAAATAAAGTTATACAAGCAGCAAATAAATTGAAGAAGTTTGGAGGACCAGTTAGAAGCAGCGACTGCCATTTTTGCGCAGTTTTTTTACATAAAAATGTTCATGAGTTTTTTACAGAAACTGAATTCAACTTAAACTCAAACTGATAGTATCAACAAACCTGCACAGCACTGTTGAGGAAGCAGCTGTTCTGGCCAGGCTCGTTGAGCAGTCCTTTGGTGGGGGCCAGAGACAGCATGCTCCCCGGCTGGTAGGATTTCCCCAGATTGCCCCCTGGCTTCCTGAAGAACTTGACCCATGCCATTGGTTAGTAGGGTTGCCTTTGTACAGGTGAAATAGTCAGATGACAGGGTGGGTGGATGCTTAGATAAGATCCCCGGAGCCCTGAAGAAGCAGCTGTCCAGCAGTCTTATGCTAAGTTATTCCACAAGCTGCAGCGGCGGCTCTGCTACACATGGGAGTCCAGTCTATTTCTGCAGCTCAAGGAGAAGCTCCTTATATCGTGCCAATTACTTAAAAATCTTCTGTATTACAAATAAATAAAACACACACACGCGTGCAAACGCACACACACACACACACAAAAATTACAATCCAACTCTTCTTTTTGGCGGTCCTTTGTTAACCGGTGATCTGATATGATGCCTTCTCAACACGAAGGGACGTGTTTCAAACATCTTGTGCTGTTTGTGGTCAAAACTTCATAACAGCTTCAGAAGAGATTGTTGACACCTATAAGCAAATCCTGCCAAATGGTCCTGACGACTCTTCACTTGTTCCCGCTCAGAAGTTCACACATCGAAAGGTTAGACAGCAAACACCACTGGGCTGTGTAAGAAAAAACAAAAAGAGAACAAGATTTAAAAACATGTTAACAGCTAATGTGGTTTGCTCCTTTTTATCCATTATGCCTTACTGCTTTAACATACATTTAACACTACTGCACTGGATGAGTGATTCAAAACAATACCACAGGAAGTCACATGTGAAATTTCAGTCGTGTGCCTCCCAATTTAGGTCAAACCTGACTGTTTATACATGTCAGGAAAGCTTATATATTAACTTTTACAGCCACCCTTTGCACTGGAGGCGTGTCAAACTAAAGATGGCACTAACTTGGGTTTCACATTAACATTCAGAGAAATTTATTATTTCCTAAACAATACAGACAGAGAGCTAACACACACGTAGGAGTTACAGCTCACTAGGCTGCAGCCTGTACTTCATTTGAAAGGCAGGGAAAAAGTAAGAATTATGAATTTTCCAATTTTCTACAGTATAGACAAAAAAAAGACACTTAAAAGAAAAAGAAAAAAGGGAGGGGCGATGGTGACAATTGTGCAAAGAGCTATCATCAGACAGGAAGGGAGCTTAGAGGAAACACTGGATTTTTTTTTTCCTTCTAATACTGACGCAGACCATCACTTCCCCAATATGTATCACTTTCACTGGAGGGGATTAACTCTTGTCAGTGGTTAATGTTTCATCCAATTAATAATCCAACATCATATTAAATAGAAAAAAAAGGGGACCAGAATCCAAAGCAACAGATTAGTTTAATTTGCAATCTTGTTATTTGACTTTAAAAGGTCTTCATTTTACGGTAATTTGAAACCAGAAAATATCTTCTGCTGGCCAACTACTTCCCTTTCTCTACTCAACATAATCGAACAATAGCTAAAAGACCCGTCTGAATAAATTCAATGTACTTCTCTACATCTGACTTCTCACTATGGGATGCAGTGGTACCTCTGTTTAAATAGAGGCATACAAAGATTGGCTTTTGCAAATAATGCCACAGTCACAACTTTCACGAGACTTTAGAAATGCTAAAAATACATATGGGGAGAGAGGGCTGAAAAAGCAGTTCTAAAGACGTGGCTGTACATCAATCAGCACCGAGACACACGGTCTAAAACTGGAGGACTCTCCTGTAGAGCAGGCAGCCAGCAAAGCTCAAACTAAGCTCAACTTGCAATCCTGTTATTTTGGCAAAACAGCAGAAATTTCTACAAAGCTTACATTTTTGTTCATGTGTCAACAAAAAGAAAACCAATGAATGGGTTTATGGGCTTTTCCACATGTCTGGGATAAATGAATAGCATCATGATTGGAGGACCCAAAAACCTCTTTTTCAGTCTGAAGGCTCGGTGGACTTACGTTTCTATCTTAGAAAGGATATAAAGATTTTATTTACGTGATTTTTTTATTTTTAAAGAGAGTGATCATGTCCATTTAATGTCCAGGGTTATTTAAATGAGCTGATCAGGAGGACGAATGGTCTAAAATTCCTTCACATGGTTGTGTAAGTTTAGAAGCAGCAATATTAATAATCCGAGTCTGGTGCTACCAAAAGGTTCTATTAACTAGAACTACTTTACTTTTTTCAGCTTGCACTGCGAGTTATTAGTGTGTCCAATAAAGACACACAAAAAAATTCGACTGTTTGCGTGGTAATTAGTTCAGTCATACTGTGTTTGTCTAGAATTATGACTTTAAACCAGACCAACTTTAATTAGCAACTCAGTTATCCTGATAAACTTTCATAATCTCTTTATTGCAACTGTATGAACCTGAAGTGAAATAAATTGTTTGAAATGAATTTTAAACAACGTGGGCGGCTGTAACTCCAGAGGAGAGCTCAGTCTCAAACTGCTAGTCAGCTATTTGTGGCCTGACATTTCTAAAAACCCATATAATGCTGCTCCAAGTTTCTATTCCGTTCCATTTTTGTATTACTTTGTGTGGCCCCATCACGCTTTTTATAAAATCAGCTACAAAGAAAGACTGCCCTGACCTATTTTTTTTTTCCACCATGAGTTGAGCTGTAGTGAGCATTTTAACAAACGATTGAAGATGCAATAAACTGAGCTACACCAACAAAATCTGGAGGGAAAGTGCATCTTGGCCGGAACACAGACACCTTTAAGCGGTTTGCTGGATGAATGTGTTTATGCTGAACAAGTCAGTGGGGGGTGGGGGGGGTGGGGTGTTAATATCAGTGAATGCCCAAAGAGGTCAACATACGGTCAAAACCTTTCAGTTGTGATGTCTTTATTGGGATTTTCATAAGGTAGCGTTTTAAATGGTAACAGGGCTTGTCCTTGTAAAACTTTACATATCTCATATTGTTCACATTGTTCCAGTACCAAAAAGTACAAAGAAGCAACAATGTGCAACAGTGACTCATCCAATTTTAGTCCCCAAGACCCAAAAAATAGCCTCAAAGAATAAACCTCAAACATTTTGTTATTCAGAGTAAGAAGAAAAAAAAAAATACTGCCCTACTTAGAACAAACAATGAAACTTCCCTCTTGTGACAGTCGCCAGAACCACTGAAAAGTTTCGGCTGAAACTTGCAGGACAACATTGCCATCGTGGTATTTTAGGAATCCTCGATGTATGATGACATTGCAACAACGCAGTTCGATGCAGAATCTAAGGTTGCAGGCTGCAGTTTTGTATTTTACAGTCATCTTCACATGCTCCGACTAAATGCACAAATGTCTCTGCCTCTGTACTTTGCAACTGGGCTCCTTGGCAACAGCATTCCAAAGCAATCACTTAAGCTCAGAGTTTCTTAAGAGCTGCTGTTTTCGGATTTGCTTCAGGGCTGGACTGGCAAATGGAAAACCCACCTTTGCTGATGACATCACAAGTCGGGACAAGTCTGTACAAGGACATCAAGTTTGTGACCATGTGATGAAATGGAAAAACAATTAAATTAATCACCTACACCTTAGACGACAGAGCCCGAGCACTCTACTAATCCATTATACATTTATTGATTCTGTTAATTAGAAACTGGTACATTTATTCCTGTTTTCAGGGAATAATACGCAAGCATCAAACATATCCGGCTATCATCTCACCCATACCCATTTAGCAGAATGCAAAAACAATCCCAAACCTTGTCTACATTATTCAATGTCACACTGATGTCACAGAGAAAGAAGCTGAAGCATGTGCTGTATTGAGACACTGCTGACAACAGCATGAGTAAATATGGCTCTGTCTTTCTGGTCCTATGAATGTTATTGCATTATATTGGTCCATTTGGAAAAAACTGTCAAGCTCAGTTATGTTAAACCATCATTTCTAGGAGCAAAACTGACAGTAAGTACACTTCAGTAATGTTGTGACGATTGTAAGATCAACATTTTGCTGTCTGGCTTAAGTTAAACAAGCAGAATTTATAAGCACTGCCTTTATTTAACAATAATTAATTAACATTACTGTTATTCATTTTCTTTTGTTTGTTATGGGGGGATTAATGGATATCCCCCCCAAGCCCATAATGTCTGTAAAAATAAAAGCAGGAAATCAGAAAACATCAGGTGACAGAGACCGCATAGTGTCGGCACTACAGGATACGTGCACATTTTTAGACAAGGGTTGGCTATGCTACAATCCTGAAAGGTTAAAGTAGCACATACTGTGCCTAACGTGTAAACACGGACCCAGAAGAGTGACGAGAGAGGAAAGAGAGAAGCACACTGCCTGCACAGGTGACTCTGCTGACATTCTTGCTGTATTTCATATTCTTCTGTTATACGATTTTAATAATAAAATACCCATTTTAAAATTGAAAACAGATCTCCCACAATCAATTTCAACTAACAGCAGCCATATGAAATATGTGCTTTCTTGTTTACAGACCTAGGTGGAGGAAACGACTCTGGCCAGCGGCAAAATTGTCCATAAGCCAAGTTTACATCATTGAGTAGTAAGCCAAGACGGCTGTTGACACCCTTTGCTTTCAAGTCTAAGTGGAGAATGACACCATATTCCTCTTATTTTCCCTTTTGTGCTTCGATCCTCACAACATAGTCCACAAAACCCCCTGACTTCATTTTAAAACACAGTCCTAATGAGGTCGTGTTGACCTCCAGTTTCCGCCTTGTAAGCAAGTAGCTTCCTCGAGTTCTCTTTGAATTACCTCTCGTAATTAAAACAAAACATTGGTGATTAAAGATAACAAAAGGCTATGTTTAAACATTAACCAGCAATTGCGCTCTCACACACATACACACAGGTGAAGCAGAGTTCAATCACATGCAGCAAAGTATCTTTGATAAGTGGAAATTAGGTCACACCTGTGGCCAAACGTAGTGCCAAAGTTCCACTGAGTTAAAGTACATAAAAGGGAAACATTACTTTACACAGCAGCGCTTGAAACAGCAGAAAATATAAATAATCGATCAGATCCTACTTTACACATTAAATATCCTTAAGTATATTTTTACATCTTATATTTAGGGATATCACCAGAACTGATATTTGCAATACCTATTATACCAAAATTTTTAAAACTCAAAAGGTACCTTCTTTTTACAGTATTGTAGTTACCTAAAGCATAATAACTGAATAGGGTTGTCAGGTACTAACTAATACTAAACATGGATTACATACTCATTTGCAACAGTATTGATATGAGCAGTATCAACTTTGCCTCCTCCAGCTGACACACAGCCCCTCCCCTCACTAGCAGCTGAACACATGAACAGTAGTATCTTAAAACATCTCATCTGCTGACACTACAGTCTTTACGAAGAATTTGGTGAGGTCAGTAAAGCTCCTGTTTAAACAACATTGAAGTAATAAACACTTAGGAACAGATTATATAAATAATTGTTCTTAAAAACTATTATTAACCTGGCAAAGGCACACCTTAATTTTAGCCATTTAACTATTAGCAGTACCCAAAATGACATAATTAAAAAGGTACGGGATATTTTTGTTGTATTTTCTTGGGTCCTGGTATCATTGTAGGAAAATTCGAGTGTCTTGACAACCGTACTTATAGATTAATATTGAAAACCAAAAAAAACACCTTTTTTTTTTTAATGAGATCAAAAATCTGGGTTTAACATAAGGAGTTATCATAAAGAGGCCCGAAATCTTTAACAGGAAAGAAAATCAAACTGGCAAAATGCAACTACAAAAAACAATAAAAGCTCCAAGGACCAAAAAATTAATTAGTTAATTAATTAGTATGTACTGTGTGACAAAGTGGAGCTACAACAGTTGATAGATCTACTTCTAACATAAATTTTTTTTACCATAGGCTATTCTAGTATGAGATTTCCATATCATTACCTCTGTTCACATACAGCAATCAGTGATTTAGCCAATCACATCTGTGAACAAGTGGATGAATAAAAACTGTACACAGCTATAAAGTAAAGTTGCTTAATAGTAAGCAAGCCCTTCAGGATATTTGTAAAAATTAGAAAAATTAATTAAAAAACAAAACAAAACACAGTTTTCACACGTGTTGGACTTAGTTAAACCTGCTGAGCTAGAAATACACTGCTTTCTAATCTCGAGTTTAGTTATCCATGTGGTTATGTAACATCCTTGACTTACAGCCATTTTAAAAGGAGAAATACTGCATTGAAAAATATTGTTACTAGATGATAAAGTTATCCATAAAAAACAACAGCAGCAACGACTATCAATGTACTATGGAAACGTTGTCAGAGATGCAGCATTGAGCCAAGAACAAGAGCCAAACAAAAGCAGTCATTTCTTTTTTTCACCAAGGGGCACAACTGCAGGAAGTCCAGTCTTCCTTTGTAAACAAAGACTGGCTCAGGCTTGTCAAACAAGGACCAGGAATGACTCCCTTCTTCCCTTGTCATATGGAAAATGCTAAGGCTAGCACCTTCAAGCACTCAGCTAAAGAGCATGTTGTGCAGTGGCAGCTTTGACAAGCCTGGAGGATCTGTAAAATGTGTCCAAATTTGGCATGAAGGAGTGGAGAGTCAGATGCTATAATTTATCAGTTAGTGATCTGTTGATGGATAGCCTCATTAACAATGATTCAACTGATCTCCTTAATATGGCAACGCCAACAGCTGCTGATGAATCAATCTGTGGTAAATTGAGTCACACTATGTCACTGTTTTCAAGAAACAAAAATAGAAATGCATCATAGCAGCAACACAAAGAGAGAAGATTTCTGATGTAAATATTGTTGGAACGGTCGACTTTCGGGTTCCCAGCAGCGAAAGTCGGTAATTCTCTCCACATCGACTTTAATTAATAAGCCTGTAAGGAATTAATTCTTAACTCACGTTCACAATTTACAATATGAACTGCCACAGAGTACGATACAGCTTAAAGTCTAAGAAACTCCTTCCTCTCAAATGCAGATCAATATCTCCCTGTCAAGCTGGTGCATTATACACCTAGATGACAGCCAAGTGTGTTCCCTCCTGTTACTCCTCAGCTGTGACTCACTGTTGATGAATGGCTTTTTGCTTACTGGAGATCACGTAGAAAAAGCAAGTGCTGCACACGTGTTCTCGCTGCGTGTCATGCATTTTAATGGCATATGTTAAAGAGGAAACTCGTAAATATTCAACTTTCCCTTCAGAAAAATAACTTCAGGGCCACGCACGCCGGGTCCTACTTTGCATCCTGTGACAGCTGTAACATACGTCATCTCTTTCCCACCTTCACAGACACTCTTCTAAATGTGCTTTAACCACACGTGAAATTCATTTCCGGCTGACAGCAAAATGAGATAGTTTTTTAAATTAAAGAATAGTGGAGCTAGATTAACATAGAAACATTAATGTTAGAAAGAAAAGGGGTGGATCCAAATGAAGTGAATAAAAATAGCTGAGCGAGGTAAAAGAGTGCAGTGGGTTTGTTGTTATAAAGTGCGGTTCATAAAGGCTGCCAGGTATAAAATCTATTTTGGTGTTAAGTTAACCATACCTGAATTTAGAGCCGTTCCTTGGAACAGATTGACTTTTGACAAGTGGACAATTACTCCCATTTTCTGGGTCTGTTTTTAGACTTGAAAATGAACTTCTCCACTTTTGGTAAAGTCATACAAAGTTCCATGTCTGACTCATATTGATAGAGTAAGGATGAATCACAATTCTTCCTCATGTCTAAACTACTCTTAAAGCAACATTTAAAATTCCCCTGAACTGAACGCATTCAACATTTCTTCCCTCGGTCGGTTTATTTAATTAGGCGTTAGAACTAGGAAAAACATTCATAAACAAGCAGCCAATGCATGTACAAGGACAAGTAATAAATGTGACCCTGTGTGTTTACTCTACAAAAAAAAACCAACAACAAAAAAAACCCCCAAAAAAACAAACAAACAGAAAAAAAACAACAAAAAAAACAGTGAAACTTCACTTGAAATTCCCTGCAGGCTGCAGACATGGTTTAAGCATGGGTAACAATGCAGCGGTCATTTCCTGTGTGGGCTTCCTGCTCAAAGTCTTGCTGCGTTCCAACACACGGTCCCCGTGTTCAACCCTGTGAAACTGAACAGGTCACCCACACCACGCTGAGTCACCCATTACTCCTTACTGCTTCCAACGGAGGAAAAGGAAGAACAAAAGCACAGAGCCAGGATCCAAAGCTGAATAGAATCTGACTGAAATATAACATCCTCCTTTCTGCTCTCACAATTGCTTCCTTAATGGCCCCTCATTTGACAACAGCTAGCCAAGAAACATCAAGCATGATCATGACCCTGCCCCCAATTTATCTTTTTTTTTTTTCCTACAACTTTTTTTTTAATGCATAAAGAAATACGTTTTAAAGCTAAACCTGAAGTGGCAGACCTCTGGGTTAGTCGCTTATCACCACACACCATCTTTCTACAAAGCTGATGAAGACACAGCACATTAGTAAACAGTACTTCTCAAAATCTCACGTTTTTCCAAGTACTCTTGCTCAATGTGCTTGCAGACAAAGACGTGGCAGAAGGCCCAGCGTCAAAAACTGGTTCGTCGGCATGCCTTTATGTTTATTTCACCATCTTTGTCCTGAAGGCAATGTTCCACTTGCATCAATGTGAAGGCTGAGTGAGCAAGATGTCTAAAGGGTTGATGATCTCATCGCCTCATCATCACTGTGCTTAAGGGACTGGGCTCGTCGGGATGAGGGTCTTATCATGAGTTTAGAGGGGAAAAGCCAGTCTACTGGTGCCACATAAGGGAAGTTCTGTTACAGCAGATCTGATCACCCCCCCCCCCCCCAAAAAAAAACTAAACAAAACAACAACAAAAACCAGACTAGCAGCCATTTTTCCTGGAGATATAAACAAAAGTGTACATGATTGCGCAACATGAAACCTTTCCACACACAATAAAAAGTGATGAGACACCCTCTGATAGCACACTGTGTGACAGAAAAGCTGACACAACGCGCGTGTGTGTCACGAAAATAAAGCATTCCAACACACTAAAAACGTCACGACAGCTTCCGTGACCTTATGCTACATACGCTACATTTTATAATATTTAATGAGCGATTCATAGCCTCACTCACAGCAAAATGTTCACAGTGAGACTATTTCAAGGCCAATAAAAAATAATAATAATAAACTGAATAAAATAAACCGTCAAAAAATAAAAACGACAAATAAACCCTACTAAACTTCTAAACAATTTCCACACCTATATTTTTGTAACAAGTTATGCTAACTAAAGCTAGCCTAACTAACGCTAGGCCTACCTGGTTTCCGACTTACCTGAGTTCCAGGTAGAGCTTCCGCCCCCACGTACTGCCACAAACATAAACAAGGAAAGACAAGTACATTTGTCAAACTTCAGCTGACGCTTACCTTTGACTGAATAATGACCCCAAAAAGTGCCGCAATATCCTTTTTAGAGTTCACTGAACAAGAGTTGGAAGAATTTTTTTTCTTTTGGTTGAGTTTCGCCGAAAAGCCGAATGAGTCTCCGCTTACTATGTTCTTCAAACGGGGAGACGCTGGGAACTAAAACACCGCCCAGACAAGCAAAGTGTTGCCTCGCGTCGCTTAAACTTCTCTCTCCCTCTCTGGCTTTTTCTCTGTTTTCTTCTCCCACGGCGAGTTTCCACTTCGGATACACACCAGCCCCGTCTGTCCACTCGCGGTACACTCCGGGTGGAGGAGGCGTGCGTTTGTGCTGCAGTTCTCTGAAGCGCGGCGGTAGTGAGCAATGGTTCGCTCGGTCGACTTGGCCACCTGAAATACTGGATTAGAGATGTTTTCAGAGCGGAGATGTCAAACCCCGCCTCTTCAACACTGTATTTACTGCAGTCTGCCATGCTACTGTACACCGCTGCCACTGCTAGGGCGCGCGCGCACGCACGCTCCAATATTTGCAGAGCGCCAACTCTGCTGGCAAGCTCGTTAATGTTGCTTTATGGTGCCGGTGAGGAGGAGGGGGGGGCAGCTTACTGCTACAATGCGGAGTACACTAGAAGCTGCATCACATGCGCACTTGGACGATTCTTTATAATATTCAAAAAGTCAGTTAAAGTGTATTTGAATGTATAAAAAAATGTCCAGCGTGTGCTTTACAGATTCCCTTAGATCTGACAGAATATCCGCGTTCTTGCTTCTTCTTTTTTTTTTTTTTTTTTTTTTTTTTTCCCGCAGATCAAGTGTTGCAGCGTTTAAGGTTTGTTTATACCTGCATGGTTACACTAATACTGTGGCGGCAATTCCTAACAGCGATGATTATGAACAACTGGGAGTGGAGGGAAGTCATGTAAGGCTGGTGTTACCCAAACACCATCTGCCTGATCCTGTTATATAAAGAAAGCAAATGAAAGGAGTGTACAATTAAGCCCCCCTCATCCCAACCTCTCTCTCTCTTTTTTTTAAGTTAGACACTAGTGTTTCATCCCTGACGCGTTTCATGGCTCAAGCTCACCATATTTTTTTTATTTAGAATAATTACATTAATTTAAACAAGCAGCTTGGATTGCGTCCAGAGTTGACATTTACTCAGTTAATACCCTCTAAACCAACGCCAGGCATCTTGTTATCCTTTTTCTACATGAAAACTATCACACTGTATATGGTTGAGATAAATTTATCCAACGTTATCTTATCTTATCTTGACTGACTATGCATGTGAGCATGCTGGTTTTTGGTAATGGATTTGTCTGATGCCTCAATAGCAAATATCAATAGTGTTGATACCAACGCTACTATTGGTATTGGACCGATACTACTGCGATAGGATTGATACTTTGTTTCATCCTCTAAGTTCAGTATGTAGCCCACTGAATTGTGATTAAAAAACACATTTAAAAAAAAAACATTTTTTTGTGTTGACTTTCATGTTTAATGTATTTACAGCTAATAACTCATTTGAACAACAGACGTTGACTCACAGAGTTTTAATCATGACCCACTGCTCTCCCATACATAAACTGCCTTTAAAGGTTACTGGTGGCAATATTGGCCCTGTATTTACTCTGTATCCAATCGATACTAAAATTTGCAGTATAGCAAAGCACTATTTCCAATGTCTCTCTAACACGGAAATATGCCTGCACCGCACCACCTGCATTTAAACTCATAAATCCTGTGTAAGTAATTAATTAGAAAGACTAATAATCAAACGTAAAATAAGTCCATATATTTTTAGAGAGTTATAAAGACAGAAAAAAAACTCTGCTTTTAAAAACACCGGTCACTCGTTAAGGCTGAGGAAACTCTGTGCAATGATGGAGTGTGCGCTGAGGGGACACAATGTATCACAGTGGTCCAGCCTTTCCCCAGGAAGTACTTGAAAAGGCCCATTGAGGAGACAGTGCTATTTCCCTGTGCACACATTTCCTAGAGGGACATATAATGCTTCCTCTTGAAATCTAAAAAAGCTCCGGAGTGCAGTAATAATATTCATGAGTGATGCGAGCCTTTGAGATCTTGGTGTAAAAGTATTTAACTTACCTCCAGGCCTATACTTGCTTTATTTTATGGAAATACACATTTTAATAAAACATATTCTAGTTCTATTGAATTTGATGCAGTTAAGCCATGCACACTGGGGTGATTTTCAGAAGTGATATTAAGATTTATTTTTTTCACACAGGATTAACAATTAGTTTGTTACCAGTGGTTCACGCTCACATTAGAAAAGATTCATATTATGGACACCTTCTTGGCTACCTTTGAAGTGCTGCCACTGAGTAATTTAAAGTCCCTATAAATTATGAATCAGACAGCTCGAGGAGATCAGGCCTTTAACAAGTTCCACAAATGCAAGCTTAATATTTTTTTTACTTTCCTGACCTTGGTGGACAGCTTGCAATCCAGCTGGTGCATTTGATAATTTGTGCCCCGTCAGCATTATTTCCAACTTTGCGCTGAAACTCTAAAAACAAAATGACTTTATCATTGCACTGACACATCATTGCCTGGATGTAATGCACTTTAAATGACTTCTGCAAAGTAGTGGCTCATTGATTTTAAGATTCATTTTTGCCTCTTTCTACTTTTCTACTATTTTTTGTCTGTGCTTCTCACTTGTATGGACCTTTTGCAAATGGTCCAAATGTCTGGTAAATTCCCCAAAAGCCCAGCCAACCACCAATCATTCCAGGTTTGATTCTGTTGTGAAGGGCGTTTTATTTTAAGAATAATTACCAACACTTTGCCAGCTCTGCAAGGAGACAGTGCACATGTTAAATGTCCCGTAGAGACCTGGTGCCATTGCCCGGACTTCTCACCTTCAGAAAGCTTCAGTGAGCAGCAAGAGATTTGCTGAACACAGTGAATAAACACAGCTCAAATGACAAAACTATACCATCTCTTTGCCAAGAAAGAAAGCCACAACCAGTACACATCAGATTAGTAGAATCAGCTTTTATTGAAATAGATTCATTGATTATCTCAAATGGGTTACTGGGCAACTAAATCCCATTTCACCTCAGCTGTGCGGTGCCATTTTTTAATGGTATATTTTTAGCACTGCTGTCTGATTTTTCGATCCATATTTACTGTACACCATAAACACAGCGGGAGACTTGTGTGTTTAAAAGGTCTCTGCTTTCATCGTGCTTTTTACTGTGAGACAAATTGAACCTAAATTGCAAAATCTTCAAATTAAATGTTGAAAAAGTTAGGATATGTTTCCCTAGAGGACAGCAGGAATACAGTGTAAGGAAATATGAATGAATAAAGCTTCAGTTTCTTTTTCTCTCATTGGTCTTATCTGCTGTAGTAAAAGCATCTGCAAATTTTAAAGCGCCTAACTGAAATCTGAACTTAATCTGCTCCTGTCTACATTTGGATACTAACAATCAAAGCCCTAGTGTGTGCGCATACAAGTTTGAGCATGGCATCGTGGGAAATGCAAATAATTTTTAAAAAAATGCAGGGACACAAACAAATATGGATTTTTTTTTAAAGAAAACAATGCAACATGTGAGATCACATTGTGAAATTGACAATCAAGGTTATTTCCCTTCCTTAAAAACTTCTCCTTTTTCACTTTCTGCAAAAAAAACAACTTCCCACAGAAGAACGACTGAACAAAGCAAAGCTTGTGATGTCGTCTGTGAACACCGTTTGCTGTGATCCTATTGAGTTACTACTAATGAAGCAGTGAATGTCCTGTTGTTACGTAAGAGATTAGACATGCTCCAACGCCGCAATGGAGGCCATGGGAGGGCGACGCCTCCAAAGCGACTTGTACTATATTTAACCGGGGTTTAAAATCCTGTAATAATTACTTTTTGGAACGAATAACCCAAATCAGGTTTCACAAGAATGTTTCAACAAGTAGTTTCTGAAGAGGACTTTTGTTGGTCAACCATTTTTTCATCCACTTTGTGGTCGAAAGAAATGCATTTTTGGGGTACAGCTCAAAATAAAAGCCTGTAGGAAAAAAAAAGCTTTTAAAGAGTAAGACATAGAACAGGCTAAGATACAAATATTATCTTTGGTATCTCGTCTACGTTGGATAACATTCACCAAAATGGCATTTGTGTAAGTCATGATGACTTGGCATTACCTCAGACTCGTCCCGTGGGACAGGGGCAGAGCTTTTGTGCATTTATTTGAATTTGTGTTCATTTGTATTAATTTACATTTTCTATCTGACCCCGAGTGAGACACTGCTCATTGTTTTACTGCAGAAAAGGGGATGACATGAGCATTGTTTTTTGGCAATTCCCCATGTTACATTAACTCTGGAGTGCAGCCAAGGTGGTGACGGTGATATATCTCGCTGCTGTGTTTGCTGTATCCACGGTAGCTGCAGCACACAGAGAAACCATGCTGTTGCCCCAGTGCATGTTCAGAAAGTGAGATAGCTTCATTGACTAAGATCAGGTACATTAATTATTCTTTCCCCAAAAAAGACATCAGCAGAATGGGCTACTTCCTGTATCAACATTGAGGGCAATTACTCCTGCATTTTTCTTTGTTGTTGTTGTTGTTGCTGCTAGGAAAAAGAGCATTTGCTTACCACCTAAAGGTGTCATTGCTGTAGATTGTTTTAGCTGCTTTTTATGTTAGTAGCTGTAAGTTAATAATTCCTGGCTGACTATTAAACAAAGAGAGGAAACTGATGTATATTGACTGTTCCGGAATATAGATGAGCCCTCCGAAGGCACAAAGACCTAGGCTGGATTACTGCGAGGGAACACAGTGCTAATTGGTCTCAAGGGCTTTTGCAAGTAAACAGGAACACGATTTTGAATGTTCATTTGTCCATACAGGGTAATTATTTGCCTAGCTGTGTGCATCCCTCCATGAAGCTGTCTCTACATTCTGTTTGCTCAAGCTCGGTGCATTTAGTGAGAGCAGGAAAGCGCATGTTCCTGTCCTTAAAAGCTGGAAGAAGTTCAGAGATTCATGCTGGCATTCACCTTAACGCCCACAACACTTCTGCACCTACTCACAGAAACTAGCATATTCATCACTGTTTGTCAGCTATTGTCCACTTGTGGTTTCTGAGGCGTGATCGACCGAAGGGTTTTTTTTCTCAAGAGCCAGACATACTTGACCCTGTTGCGTCACTCCACCTCATTTCAGAAGCGGAATGTGTGCCTCATCACCCTTCACCTCACCTCATGTGCAACTAAACGCCGCCCGACTGACCCCAGGAATGCTTTATGTTCGCTTGTATATTTAGAAATCCCACCGGGCTTTGCACTTTCCTGTGAGAATGCCCACCTGCTTCACATCAGATGAGAAAGACATAAACTAAAACGCTGACACACTAGATTAGCTTTGCATTTTAGTTGTTAGTGGATTTTGATGTCAGGAGGTCATATATTAAAATATATATGTATATATTAAAAGGTTAATCCCAGATTTCCAACATGCCTCACGGAAAATTTCAGCATAAATCCACCCAAAACGTGACACTGAACACCTTGGAAGTGCGGCCATATGCAAAAACCTTTGAGAGGACCATATGTCTTCATGTGGGCACACCTCGGTGCCCTTGCAGTTGTTATTTCACAGCACATTTGTTTTTCTCGCTAGACGCATGCATACTTAGAGAAATCCTTCTGGGATATTGGCCGCTCAAGTGGTGCAACCTTTTAGCAGTTGTCTGTGTCAGCAGCCATACTGCACAATCAGTGTTCAGTGCTGTGTTTGCAGATGGAAACCCACGAGACTTCAGCTTTAAAACCTGACAGCGAATGCAACAGCAGCAGGGACCATAGTTAACTGCTGATAAAGACACAGAAAGCCAGCTGTTCAGACTTAGCCGGGTCACACTGTACAAAAAAACATGACTCTAACATCTCAACTTCTTGCATCTGTTGAACACACCCAAAAACTGTACGTTTCCATCTTGTCAGGGTTCTCATTGCATAACAAGTGATAACTTGATATCTATCAGGTGTTTGTGTACTCATTCTTTTGCTCCAAAGGCATTTTATTTTTGAAGGACTGTCCTTTGAGTTCACTGAGATTTCAACATGCTATCACGTGTCTCTCCCTGGCGCTCTTATTCAAAGCAAATCTTTTTATCAGTGGTGTTAAAGACTCTACAATGTCTTTTAACTTAACAAGGCGACGGCCTATTAACTTCACATCAGTGATCATGATTGACTATGATAGCATAAAAAGGATAAAGAAAGGATATTTAGAAAAATAGGAAATTTCAAGGAACCCAGTGAAAATCTCGAGAGAGTTGTAGATTTACACAAGATGGGAAATGGTACATGGACTAGTTCTTGTCTCGTCCTTTTCTGCTCAAGCACTCAAAGTGCTTTGTAGTCTACAACATATGTCATTCACCCATACAAGCAATTGTTTCTATATTTAAGTGCATTGTATGTAACAGTCACACTCCAATAAATGCCTGATCTTCTGTCTTGCCTAATAAACACTGGAGCACACAGACTGGAGCAGCGACAGATTGAACCAGCAATATCCCAGTTAGTAGATGCTCTGCTCTACGTCCTGAGTCATAGCTGCCCCAAGGAAGCTATTTTGAACATGGAATCTGGAGTCCTGGAATCTGCATTTCTAAACAACTGCAGATTTCCAGATAAAACAGTTGTTTGTAAGTACAAATTATTTGGATGTGTCACCACTCAGGCCAGCTATGGAAGAAGACCCAAACTGTCGTCCTCAGATTAGAGGAAATTGGTTAGGATGTTCAGGAACAACCCAGAAACCACCAAGGCTCAAGACTGCCATGAACCGGAAACTCATGAAACACCAGCATCACTGTCCACAGTGAAGCCAGTTTTACATCATCATGGACTGAGAGGCCAAGAAAGAGTCTCCTTCTCCAAAATCAGCACTTTCAAAAACTGCACATGGAAGTGTATATTGGAGTAACTTTGTATACTTGTACACGCAGTCACCAAAGATGTATTCTGTACAATCATTACACCCTAGAAAAAGGTTATTTTTAAATTAATAACAGCTCCAAATTACTATGACATCCATGCCCATAATGAGTGACCACAACTGTAAAAGAGCAAAGGATTATAAGTTTAATCTCCTGTTCAAAGACTCCATAAGAGTCCATTGCTGAACCTACATCCAACCTTTCAGTTTGGGACAATCCACTATCCCGGGCAAACTGTAGCTCTAGCCTGTACCTACTGTTCTATTTCATGTCAAGGCAAATATGCCTCAGGCGAGACCGGTTGCAGTTTGACACAAATAATCGAATCGTCTGGCTTCCCCAACCCCCAGCTAGGGTCTCTGCTAATAATATTTCCAGTGCTGCATTTTGATAATGGCTACATTCAAAGTTCAAAGTGAGTTTGTGCCTGGTGCTGATAAACACTGCTCGATATCCGCTGTGGTACTTGGCTGGGCTATTGGAAGTGTTGGATGCTAGGCGGTGTGCTGTACAAACAGTTTTCCTGAAGAGACTGCTTAGAGGAATTCAGTAGGACAAAAAAAGGGAGTGGCAGCCGAAGCTGCACATACCAAAGGCTCTCCAACAGCGACAAGGAACGCCTACACTGGCCTGAGTCACATGGCTGCAAAATATCTGACAGGCATTTCTTATTTCATTTTTGGCAGCAGGAACAGAACCACTTTAACAGAAATCAGCAGCTAAGTATGCAGCAGTGTTGCAAACAGTCAAGGTTTCATTATATAGCAAAGCAAGTTATGTTTATCAAAGGAGGATTTGCCTTGATAAACTTAACTGAAAGTTAATTCAAGGCAATCAACTTACCTGAAATCAAAATGACACCTTGTCACAGTTGTAGCCAACCTACACTAAGATGTGATCTGTCATAACTGAGACCTTTTAGCTGTTAAACCTCCCGACCGTTCAGTATCTTGTTTAGCATTGTCTGTTTGGTATTTCCCACTCATATTTCGATCAGTTGGACTTGAGTTGTAAAATATACACACATCACAAGACCAAGCAAAAGTTCATTAACGGGAAAATTATTATTTACTATTTACATAAAAGAATAAGATATTGAAAAAATAGAAATAAGAAAAAAATAGTGATAATTTCTCCAAAGTGAAAAAAGGCTATTGAAGTATTAAACACAATAAAATGTAATGTTGCTTACATGAAATATAGGTTATCAAAGTATGCTGTGTAAGTATGTCAAACATAGAAACTCTGGTTATATAAATGCAAATTTAAATTTAAAATCTATGTAAATTCAATTCAATTTATGTAACTTCACACACAGGTACATCAGAGGCTACTTAAGAGTGATCTATATTAGATATTATGAAAGCATCATGTTACCGGGCAACCATCTAGCAATAGACTAAAATGATCAGTTTTTCGCAATTATGCACATATGACAACTTATAAAAGCATCCTATCATTTTTTCACCTAATTTGTATCCATGAATTTTGCTTGATATAGTTTGGCACATTCACACTGCCTGACAACCACCTAGCAATGTGCTAATATGATCTGCTTTGAGCCTTTATGTGCCTACAGTTCGATATGAAAGCATCCTTTTATTTTAATTTCATGTAAGCAACGTCTCATTTATATACCTATTTTTTGCATATAAACAACATCTATCTTCCATAGATTTTTTTTAATCTTATCAATATGATTAGGTGTATCTCTTTCACATCACCAAGAATAGAGCATGGCCATGTAATATTCATATTACTACTAGTACCAGGTTGATTTGATTTGTGTAATTTGGCATACCTTTGCCTTTTCTTCCTTTTTCCATTCGTTAAGGATGGCTTCTTGACAGTCACCCTTCCACTGAGTCCATTTCTGACGAGGTGAGGGATCTCTCAGGTCCTATGTCAGGTCTTTGCTGATTTTTTTTTCTTTTTTCATTTTTTTAAAGCACATTTTTTTTAGATACTGTTTATCTTCTGTTGATAGCCTTTCAGTTCTACCAATAGTTCTTTTGTCTTCCATCAAGTTTCCTCAAATTTTTTAAGGACACACTGCACACCATTGACAGCTATCTCAGGATTTTGGTCAATAGCTTATCGAGAATCACATTGTTGGTGAAAAAAGTATTTTGTGCCTGCCAAACTGTCAGTCAAACTATCATATTTTATAGATTCAACTAAAGAAATGGGAATCAGCTGTTTGTTTTTGTTACATGCTACTAGTGACAAAGTGCTGAAAGATATAATTTAAAACAGTTTTTGGGGGTTTTTTGTGTGTAGACACCATTTGTAAGACAGGGAATAGTGCAGATATATGAGGGGTGCGTCCATTCTTTTCCACTGTATTGCAAAGTAAAGTATTGAACACATTAATAGAAACACTTAGTACAAAGTTAGCATACTAGCTAAATGTTAGCCTGACAGTATGCTACGTGCTAGCTGCTTTAAGCTAAAAAATATTGTATGAAGAGATAATACTTGAGTATACATGAACAACATTCCAATAATTTCTTTAATTTTTATTTGATTTGATTTGATTTGATTTCATTATTTATCTCTCTGAATAACCATAAGATAATTGCACAATATCTATTCACCCCAAATGCAACATGTAAGGTATTTGGAATAAATCTGGCTGCTTAAGCTTGTTGTAGCTGAGGTGCCTTCCAAAGTAGGCTGTTGTGGTAGTAAACAGAAAGACAGCGGCCACAGCTTATCAAACATCAGTCCTTCTTCTGCTTGGCATAGCCAAAAGGTGAGAGACACATCAGTCAAGTCGCTCATATCACTGAAGCAGATTTGATTTGTCAGGCAGTGTAACCTTGAGGCACGTTACACTGCCTCACATGGATCTCTGGCCTCTCACACACTATGATAACTGAGAAATTTGCATAGGACTATGGCACAAAAATGCACCGTCCTTCACTGAAGCTAGCTCATACCAACCCGTATCGCATACATACATATTGCATTCTGTTTCCTTTTCCAGAACAGAAATGTGCATTTTTTTTCCCTTTGACAGAAACTTACAATTCTTTTTAAACCAATTAAAAGGAAAATCAAAAATTCTGATTGGATTTTGGATTATTGTACGCCACTTTATTGAGCAAAAATGTGAGATAAAATCTGTTTATGAAAATCAATATACAACAGTTTTCAGTAGTGTGTCTGTCTAATGTACACAGTGATTTTTTAAATTATTCCCTGCAGTGCAACTGTTAACATCACTGGAAAAACCAAAGGGTGCTACATACATGCTAACTTGAACCAGCAACACCCAACAGGATGCTCTGTTCTGACTCCAGCGTCACTCCACAAACAACAACCTCAGGTTAAGCAACGAAGTAGACAGCATCTCTGTGTGACTTCAACATGGGTTCAAAGGTCTTCTGACTCAGGGATGAGCGCATTCTCGATAGAAACATTAAGGAGGGGGACTGGACCACCCGTAGACACCCACCCCAGAGCAGATCTGTTGAAGGAGGGTCGAATTACCGGGGCGTCCCCTTGGAGCTCCGGGAGCTCTGGGAGGATTTCTACCTGAAGGGTCTTGACAGGAGCAGGCCTGGGTGCTTTGCTGAAACCACCGAAAGGGGTTGCCACCCTGGAGATGACAAAGCCACGGTGTTAACAGCAGACAACATGTGCTAATGAGAGAAACTTGAAGTGACATTTGAAGTGATGCAATTAATTAAAGCCAAGCAAAGACATTGACCCGGGGACATTTCTAAGATACAGTTGCTGAGTGTGAGAAACACTGTGCTACGAATGAGGTGAAGGACAGTATTTTCTTTGCTCACTCAGCACTTGCATTCATGTTATATTAAAGCAAGAATGCATAATTCAGAGAGAGAAATTGTTAGACTTTTGAATGGATACAATTTACATTCATAAATAGTAAAACACACCCTCAACAATTATATATTTAAAGGTTTTATTGTTATAGCTTCACTGTTAACTCCTAATTTCCATTTGTGTTTCCATTTGTTCACCTGTTTCAGGGATGTCAGACTTATTTTACACTGTGCCACATACAGTCCAAAATATATGCCCTCTTTCAAATTTTCCTAAGCCATTTTGTGGACCGGATTGGAGTCTTAGATGGGATGATTCTGGCTCTCGGGCCTTATATTTGACACATCTGACCTATTTGGGCATTACCTGTTGAAGCTTTTGTACCCTGGCAGGTCGTGTCGAGGTGCCAGCTCTGGCATGCGGGTGATGAGAGTGTCAGCCAAGGCAGGGTCATTGATAATGGCCTGCTCCCAGGGTGAGTGGTAGGACTTCGGCACAGCTGTGCTGTTGAACTTCTCCGGAGGGATGTCTTTCAGAGGACCTCCATACCCTGGATAAATTATACAACACTGGCAGTGAAGGCATGTGGGGCTTTTCTGTTTTTCTATGTCAAATAAAGACCAGGCGTTGGCTTTTTCCACACGGTTCGCCAACCAGAACTTAGTGAGAGTCAGTTCAAAACATTTTTTTTCAACAGCCACCAGCGAACGTGCTGTCCAAAGAAAGCAGATCCGTCACTTTCATCGCAGATCAGAAGAAAACTTGAGTTCAGAAGTGAAAAAACTTTTCCCCTTTCCACTGTCTGTAAAAGTTAAACTTGTAACTGAACTGAGTTTGGGTTTCTTTTAGTTTGACTGCATGTGAATGCAAAAGAACAAAGAGATAGGTCAGACTAACGGAAAGTGACATTTTAAAAAAATGATCTTAATCTGTATTTTGTTACAAATGTGTAGCTAATTTAACAGCAGTCTAAGTGTCCTGTCTTTCTTCTTTAGCTCTTTTTTTTTCTCGTTAAAGTTCACAGCCAAACAGAATAAAGACACAGCTTCCCCATGTTTGTGTGTGTGTGTGTGTGTGGATGCATGCCTGCATGTATGTCTCCCCACATACGCTGTGTGTGTTGACGGGAGAGTCCAATCCAAAGTACTATCCTTCAAACCCGGCGCTTCACTCAGGGGGGCTTGCAAGCTTGGCGTTACATAACACGGGCCGCTGTGTCACGTCCTAACCCCTCACAATGAACAATTCCCCCTTCCTGAGTTTATGTTTTGCCCTGAGGAGGAAGCAGGAGAAACCAAACAGACCTGTGGGGAAGTTTACAGATTTTTTTTGGTAGGGGGGGGGGGAATAATCTATGACAAAACACTGTATAAAAATCTTTCTGAGGCCATGGGATATTATTCCTGTGGTTGGACGTTTGGCTAAGCTGATACGTTCGTGGGAAAGGACGATTACATCCCAGCTTGTTGCAGGGATAAAAGAAGGAACTAAACCAAAAAGGAAATGAGAAAAAGACAGCAATTGGCTTAATTAGTGTCCAAGTGGCCTGATAACTAAAGGCACGTTTGCTTATTCCTCCATCCATTGTTGAAAAATGGCACAAAAATAACTTTTTGTGAAGTTTCCGGTGTTTAACTGTTGAAATGGGCTTACTGTATATGACTATTGCCTGGCATGCGCCCCTACAGTAAGTGGTAAGTGGGCTATTTTAAACATTATTCCCATTTGATACCTGATGCACTTTGGCCCGATTTCTGCTACAGCTGGACTGACTTCATTCACATACTCTGGGGTGGTGTCTGGTCCACAAATAGCACCCCACCCTAGTGTCGACGCGGTCATCCTTAAATCATGGTTTTGTGTCAGCTGAGCAAAATTAAGACATGAGGGAGGATGTGAGTGCACAGCTGATGGTATCAGCAGCACAAGAGCCAAACAGGAAACGGTTTCCGTGAGTAAAACTCAACGAATTTTAGAATGATGGTAAGAGCTGATTGCAATGAGGACGGTTGAAGAAAAGGAGTAGACATGAAAGAAGGGAGTGGGATGAATATATAAAAATAAATAAAGGAGTCAGGCACAGAGAGGGAGAACAGAAATGTGTAATCATATTTAGCCCGAGGCCAGCAGATTCCAGGCAAAGAAGAAAATTGTTTTCTTACACGATCAAAGCCTGCTTGAGTACAAACAATGAGAAACAGTTGAATCCATATCAAAACACGGCACATCTAGTACTTTGCGCAGAGCACATGCGCACAGTCACTCCACTGGGAGCTGTACTTAGCATTCATCACACAGCAAAAAGACCAAAGTTTAGTTCAACACAATTAAAGCAAACAGGTTAAATGGATAGGAACAGCTGAATACAAGTCAGTAGTATATCACTGCTGTGTGATTTTGGGTCCTTGGAAATTTTTTTCAGTGCACTGTATCACACAGCTTTACCTACCCGGGGCAATACTGGTGGGATCTGGCACCACTTCCATAGTTGTTGTGTCACATGTCACTTTCGGTGGCTGGTCAACACCTACGTTGTTCTGGCCGCTGTGGCTGTCAGTGGTATTCCCAGTCTCAGTTTGGAAGATGGCAGTGCTCTACAAGAAAGATCAAAGAGGTCAGTCGGGCCCACAAAAAAGGTTTGAAACCATTTATCAATCAGCTGATTCCTGACAATTCATATCAATGTTTCACATGGTAGCTTTTTGGAACATTTTTGACATCATTTGTGTGGTTACTTGGTAGCAAGCAGCAAACATCTTGCCATCTTTGAGGTTAATATGACATACAAATGGATAACCATGACGTGCATATCAAATTTTCCTCAGTTTAGAAGTCATAAATCTAAACAGTAAATCAGTTGTATCTTCAATGCAGCGATATCACATGATAAGCACGTAACAGATTTTCAATTTTCCGCGTTTTCCTTAAACAAAGGAGCTATCTGTTTGTCCAGTTGTCTGTCCATTTGCCCTCTACATTAGAAATACTATTCTCTGGACTGAGACGAAATGTACCGCAGCCCCAGCACCCGGCTTTTCATCCCCTCTGAAAGATATTTATGATGATTTACTCGAGGATTTCCTCAGGAAATG